>NC_134483.1:543705375-544054193 GCF_040206685.1 Ascaphus truei
CACATGCTGGGTAGTATCAGCGCACATACACACCCTGAGCGTGTTTTGCACATACACATGCTGGGCAGTATCAGCGCACATACACATCTTGAGCGTGTTTTGCACATACACATGCTGGGCAGTATCAGCGCACATACACATCCTGAGGGTGTTTTACACATACACATGCTGGGTAGTATCAGCGCACATACACATCCTGAGCGTGTTTTGCACATACACATGCTGGGTAGTATCAGCGCACATACACACCCTGAGCGTGTTTTGCACACACACATGCTGGGCAGTATCAGCGCACATACACATCCTGAGCATGTTTTGCACATACACATGCTGGGCAGTATCAGCGCACATACACATCCTGAGCATGTTTTGCACATACACATGCTGGGCAGTATCAGCGCACATACACATCCTGAGCGTGTTTTGCACATACACATGCTGGGTAGTATCAGCGCACATACACATCCTGAGCGTGTTTTGCACATACACATGCTGGGTAGTATCAGCGCACATACACATCCTGAGCGTGTTTTGCACATACACATGCTGGGCAGTATCAGAACACATACACACCCTGAGCGTGTTTTGCACATACACATGCTGGGTAGTATCAGCGCACATACACATCCTGAGCGTGTTTTGCACATACACATGCTGGGCAGTATCAGCGCACATACACATCCTGAGCGTGTTTTGCACATACACATGCTGGGCAGTATCAGCGCACATACACATCCTGAGCGTGTTTTGCACATACACATGCTGGGCAGTATCAGCGCACATACACATCCTGAGCGTGTTTTGCACATACACATGCTGGGTAGTATCAGCGCACATACACATCCTGAGTGTGTTTTGCACACACACATGCTGGGCAGTATCAGCGCACATACACATGCTGAGCGTGTTTTGCACATACACATGCTGGGTAGTATCAGCGCACATACACATCCTGAGCGTGTTTTGCACATACACATGCTGGGTAGTATCAGCGCACATACACATCCTGAGCGTGTTTTGCACATACACATGCTGGGTAGTATCAGCGCACATACACATCCTGAGCGTGTTTTGCACATACACATGCTGGGCAGTATCAGCGCACATACACATCCTGAGCGTGTTTTGCACATACACATGCTGGGTAGTATCAGCGCACATACACATCCTGAGCGTGTTTTGCACATACACATGCTGGGTAGTATCAGCGCACATACACATCCTGAGCGTGTTTTGCACATACACATGCTGGGCAGTATCAGCGCACATACACATCCTGAGGGTGTTTTGCACATACACATGCTGGGTAGTATCAGCGCACATACACATCCTGAGCGTGTTTTGCACATACACATGCTGGGCAGTATCAGCGAACATACACATCCTGAGTGTGTTTTGCACACACACATGCTGGGCAGTATCAGCGCACATACACATCCTGAGCATGTTTTGCACATACACATGCTGGGCAGTATCAGCGCACATATACATCCTGAGTGTGTTTTGCACACACACATGCTGGGCAGTATCAGCGCACATACACATCCTGAGCGTGTTTTGCACATACACATGCTGGGCAGTATCAGCGCACATACACACCCTGAGCGTGTTTTGCACATACACATGCTGGGTTGTATCAGCGCACATACACATGCTGAGCGTGTTTTGCACATACACATGCTGGGTAGTATCAGCGCACATACACATCCTGAGGGTGTTTTGCACATACACATGCTGGGCAGTATCAGCGCACATACACATCCTGAGCGTGTTTTGCACATACACATGCTGGGCAGTATCAGCGCACATACACATCCTGAGCGTGTTTTGCACATACACATGCTGGGCAGTATCAGCACACATACACATCCTGAGCGTGTTTTGCACATACACATGCTGGGCAGTATCAGCGCACATACACATCCTGAGCGTGTTTTGCACATACACATGCTGGGCAGTATCAGCGCACATACACATCCTGAGCGTGTTTTGCACATACACATGCTGGGCAGTATCAGCGCACATACACATCCTGAGCGTGTTTTGCACATACACATGCTGGGTAGTATCAGCGCACATACACATCCTGAGGGTGTTTTGCACATACACATGCTGGGCAGTATCAGCGCACATACACATCCTGAGCGTGTTTTGCACATACACATGCTGGGTAGTATCAGCGCACATACACATCCTGAGGGTGTTTTGCACATACACATGCTGGGCAGTATCAGCGCACCTACACATCCTGGGCGTGTTTTGCACATACACATTCTGGGCAGTATCAGCGCACATACACATCCTGAGCGTGTTTTGCACATACACATGCTGGGCAGTATCAGCGCACATACACATCCTGAGCGTGTTTTGCACATACACATGCTGGGTAGTATTAGCGCACATACACATCCTGAGTGTGTTTTGCACACACACATGCTGGGCAGTATCAGCGCACATACACATGCTGAGCGTGTTTTGCACATATACATCCTGAGCGTGTTTTGCACATACACATGCTGGGTAGTATCAGCGCACATACACATCCTGAGCGTGTTTTGCACATACACATGCTGGGCAGTATCAGCGCACATACACATCCTGAGCGTGTTTTGCACATACACATGCTGGGTAGTATCAGCGCACATACACATCCTGAGCGTGTTTTGCACATACACATGCTGGGCAGTATCAGCGCACATACACATCCTGAGCGTGTTTTGCACATACACATGCTTTGTAGTATCAGCGCACATACACATCCTGAGCGTGTTTTGCACATACACATGCTGGGCAGTATCAGAACACATACACACCCTGAGCGTGTTTTGCACATACACATGCTGGGCAGTATCAGCGCACATACACATCTTGAGCGTGTTTTGCACATACACATGCTGGGTAGTATCAGCGCACATACACATCCTGAGCGTGTTTTGAACATACACATGCTGGGCAGTATCAGCGCACATACACATCCTGAGCGTGTTTTGCACATACACATGCTGGGCAGTATCAGCGCACATACACATCCTGAGCGTGTTTTGCACATACACATGCTTTGTAGTATCAGCGCACATACACATCCTGAGCGTGTTTTGCACATACACATGCTGGGCAGTATCAGAACACATACACACCCTGAGCGTGTTTTGCACATACACATGCTGGGCAGTATCAGCGCACATACACATCCTGAGCGTGTTTTGCACATACACATGCTGGGCAGTATCAGCGCACATACACATCCTGAGCGTGTTTTGCACATACACATGCTGGGCAGTATCAGAACACATACACACCCTGAGCGTGTTTTGCACATACACATGCTGGGTAGTATCAGCGCACATACACATCCTGAGCCTGTTTTGCACATACACATGCTGGGCAGTATCAGCGCACATACACATCCTGAGCGTGTTTTGCACATACACATGCTGGGCAGTATCAGCGCACATACACATCCTGAGGGTGTTTTGCACATACACATCCTGAGCGTGTTTTGCACATACACATGCTGGGCAGTATCAGCGCACATACACATCCTGAGCATGTTTTGCACATACACATGCTGGGTAGTATCAGCGCACATACACATCCTGCGCGTGTTTTGCACATACACATACTGGGCAGTATCAGCGCACATACACATCCTGGGTGTGTTTTGCACATACACATGCTGGGCAGTATCAGCGCACATACACATGCTGGGCAGTATCAGCGCACATACACATCCTGGGTGTGTTTTGCACATACACATGCTGGGTAGTATCAGCGCACATACACATCCTGAGTGTGTTTTGAACATACACATGCTGGGTAGTATCAGCGCACATACACATCCTGAGCGTGTTTTGCACATACACATGCTGGGCAGTATCAGCGCACATACACATCCTGAGCGTGTTTTGCACATACACATGCTGAGCAGTATCAGCGCACATACACATCCTGAGCGTGTTTTGCACATACACATGCTGGGTAGTATCAGCGCATATACACATCCTGAGGGTGTTTTGCACATACACATGCTGGGTACATACAGCGCACATACACATCCTGAGCATGTTTTGCACATACACATGCTGGGCAGTATCAGCGCACATACACATGCTGGGCGTGTTTTGCACATACACATGCTGGGCAGTATCAGCGCACATACACATCCTGAGGGTGTTTTGCACATACACATGCTGGGTAGTATCAGCGCACATACACATCCTGAGCATGTTTTGCACATACACATGCTGGGCAGTATCAGCGCACATACACATCCTGAGCATGTTTTGCACATACACATGCTGGGTAGTATCAGCGCACATACACATCCTGAGCATGTTTTGCACATACACATGCTGGGTAGTATCAGCGCACATACACATCCTGAGCGTGTTTTGCACATACACATGCTGGGCAGTATCAGCGCACATACACATCCTGAGCGTGTTTTGCACATACACATGCTGGGCAGTATCAGCGCACATACACATCCTGAGCGTGTTTTGCACATACACATGCTTTGCAGTATCAACGCACATACACATCCTGAGCGTGTTTTGCACATACACATGCTGGGTAGTATCAGCGCACATACACATCCTGAGCGTGTTTTGCACATACACATGCTGGGCAGTATCAGCGCACATACACATCCTGAGCGTGTTTTGCACATACACATGCTGGGCAGTATCAGCGCACATACACATCCTGAGCGTGTTTTGCACATACACATGCTGGGCAGTATCAGCGAACATACACATCCTGCGCGTGTTTTGCACATACACATCCTGAGCGTGTTTTGCACATACACATGCTGGGCAGTATCAGCGCACATACACATGCTGGGCGTGTTTTGCACATACACATGCTGGGTAGTATTAGCGCACATACACATCCTGAGCGTGTTTTGCACATACACATGCTGGGCAGTATCAGCGCACATACACATCCTGAGCGTGTTTTGCACATACACATGCTGGGTAGTATTAGCGCACATACACATGCTGAGCGTGTTTTGCACATACACATGCTGGGCAGTATCAGCGCACATACACATGCTGGGCGTGTTTTGCACATACACATGCTGGGCAGTATCAGCGCACATACACATCCTGAGCGTGTTTTGCACATACACATGCTGGGTAGTATCAGCGCACATACACATCCTGGGCGTGTTTTGCACATACACATGCTGGGCACTATCAGCGCACATACACATCCTGAGCGTGTTTTGCACATACACATGCTGGGCAGTATCAGCGCACATACACATCCTGAGCATGTTTTGCACATACACATGCTGGGCAGTATCAGCGCACATACACATCCTGAGCGTGTTTTGCACATACACATGCTGGGCAGTATCAGCGCACATACATATCCTGAGCATGTTTTGCACATACACATGCTGGGCAGTATCAGCGCACATACACACCCTGAGCGTGTTTTGCACATACACATGCTGGGTAGTATCAGCGCACATACACATCCTGAGCGTGTTTTGCACATACACATGCTGGGCAGTATCAGAGCACATACACACCCTGAGCGTGTTTTGCACATACACATGCTGGGTAGTATCAGCGCACATACACATCCTGAGCGTGTTTTGCACATACACATGCTGGGCAGTATCAGCGCACATACACACCCTGAGCGTGTTTTGCACATACACATGCTGGGTAGTATCAGCGCACATACACATCCTGAGCGTGTTTTGCACATACACATGCTGGGCAGTATCAGCGCACATACACATCCTGAGCGTGTTTTGCACATACACATGCTGGGTAGTATCAGCGCACATACACATCCTGAGCGTGTTTTGCACATACACATGCTGGGTTGTATCAGCGCACATACACACCCTGAGCGTGTTTTGCACATACACATGCTGGGCAGTATCAGCGCACATACACATCTTGAGGGTGTTTTGCACATACACATTCTGGGCAGTATCAGCGCACATACACATCCTGAGCGTGTTTTGCACATACACATCCTGAGCGTGTTTTGCACATACACATCCTGAGCGTGTTTTGCACATACACATGCAGGGTAGTATCAGCGCACATACACATGCTGAGCCTGTTTTGCACATACACATGCTGGGCAGTATCAGCGCACATACATATCCTGAGCATGTTTTGCACATACACATGCTGGGCAGTATCAGCGCACATACACATCCTGAGCGTGTTTTGCACATACACATGCTGGGTAGTATCAGCGCACATACACATCCTGAGCGTGTTTTGCACATACACATGCTGGGTAGTATCAGCGCACATACACATCCTGAGCGTGTTTTGCACATACATATGCTGGGTTGTATCAGCGCACATACACATCCTGAGCGTGTTTTGCACATACACATGCTGGGCAGTATCAACGCACATACACATCCTGAGCGTGTTTTGCACATACACATGCTGGGTAGTATCAGCGCACATACACATCCTGAGCGTGTTTTGCACATACACATGCTGGGCAGTATCAGCGCACATACACATCCTGAGCGTGTTTTGCACATACACATGCTGGGCAGTATCAGCGCACATATACATCCTGAGCGTGTTTTGCACATACACATGCTGGGTAGTATCAGCGCACATACACACCCTGAGCGTGTTTTGCACATACACATGCTGGGCAGTATCAGCGCACATACACATCCTGAGCGTGTTTTGCACATACACATGCTGGGTAGTATCAGCGCACATACACATCCTGAGGGTGTTTTGCACATACACATGCTGGGCAGTATCAGCGCACCTACACATCCTGGGCGTGTTTTGCACATACACATTCTGGGCAGTATCAGCGCACATACACATCCTGAGCGTGTTTTGCACATACACATGCTGGGCAGTATCAGCGCACATACACATCCTGAGCGTGTTTTGCACATACACATGCTGGGTAGTTTTAGCGCACATACACATCCTGAGTGTGTTTTGCACACACACATGCTGGGCAGTATCAGCGCACATACACATGCTGAGCGTGTTTTGCACATATACATCCTGAGCGTGTTTTGCACATACACATGCTGGGTAGTATCAGCGCACATACACATCCTGAGCGTGTTTTGCACATACACATGCTGGGCAGTATCAGCGCACATACACATCCTGAGCGTGTTTTGCACATACACATGCTGGGTAGTATCAGCGCACATACACATCCTGAGCGTGTTTTGCACATACACATGCTGGGCAGTATCAGCGCACATACACATCCTGAGCGTGTTTTGCACATACACATGCTTTGTAGTATCAGCGCACATACACATCCTGAGCGTGTTTTGCACATACACATGCTGGGCAGTATCAGAACACATACACACCCTGAGCGTGTTTTGCACATACACATGCTGGGCAGTATCAGCGCACATACACATCTTGAGCGTGTTTTGCACATACACATGCTGGGTAGTATCAGCGCACATACACATCCTGAGCGTGTTTTGAACATACACATGCTGGGCAGTATCAGCGCACATACACATCCTGAGCGTGTTTTGCACATACACATGCTGGGCAGTATCAGCGCACATACACATCCTGAGCGTGTTTTGCACATACACATGCTTTGTAGTATCAGCGCACATACACATCCTGAGCGTGTTTTGCACATACACATGCTGGGCAGTATCAGAACACATACACACCCTGAGCGTGTTTTGCACATACACATGCTGGGCAGTATCAGCGCACATACACATCCTGAGCGTGTTTTGCACATACACATGCTGGGCAGTATCAGCGCACATACACATCCTGAGCGTGTTTTGCACATACACATGCTGGGCAGTATCAGAACACATACACACCCTGAGCGTGTTTTGCACATACACATGCTGGGTAGTATCAGCGCACATACACATCCTGAGCCTGTTTTGCACATACACATGCTGGGCAGTATCAGCGCACATACACATCCTGAGCGTGTTTTGCACATACACATGCTGGGCAGTATCAGCGCACATACACATCCTGAGGGTGTTTTGCACATACACATCCTGAGCGTGTTTTGCACATACACATGCTGGGCAGTATCAGCGCACATACACATCCTGAGCATGTTTTGCACATACACATGCTGGGTAGTATCAGCGCACATACACATCCTGCGCGTGTTTTGCACATACACATACTGGGCAGTATCAGCGCACATACACATCCTGGGTGTGTTTTGCACATACACATGCTGGGCAGTATCAGCGCACATACACATGCTGGGCAGTATCAGCGCACATACACATCCTGGGTGTGTTTTGCACATACACATGCTGGGTAGTATCAGCGCACATACACATCCTGAGTGTGTTTTGAACATACACATGCTGGGTAGTATCAGCGCACATACACATCCTGAGCGTGTTTTGCACATACACATGCTGGGCAGTATCAGCGCACATACACATCCTGAGCGTGTTTTGCACATACACATGCTGAGCAGTATCAGCGCACATACACATCCTGAGCGTGTTTTGCACATACACATGCTGGGTAGTATCAGCGCATATACACATCCTGAGGGTGTTTTGCACATACACATGCTGGGTACATACAGCGCACATACACATCCTGAGCATGTTTTGCACATACACATGCTGGGCAGTATCAGCGCACATACACATGCTGGGCGTGTTTTGCACATACACATGCTGGGCAGTATCAGCGCACATACACATCCTGAGGGTGTTTTGCACATACACATGCTGGGTAGTATCAGCGCACATACACATCCTGAGCATGTTTTGCACATACACATGCTGGGCAGTATCAGCGCACATACACATCCTGAGCATGTTTTGCACATACACATGCTGGGTAGTATCAGCGCACATACACATCCTGAGCATGTTTTGCACATACACATGCTGGGTAGTATCAGCGCACATACACATCCTGAGCGTGTTTTGCACATACACATGCTGGGCAGTATCAGCGCACATACACATCCTGAGCGTGTTTTGCACATACACATGCTGGGCAGTATCAGCGCACATACACATCCTGAGCGTGTTTTGCACATACACATGCTTTGCAGTATCAACGCACATACACATCCTGAGCGTGTTTTGCACATACACATGCTGGGTAGTATCAGCGCACATACACATCCTGAGCGTGTTTTGCACATACACATGCTGGGCAGTATCAGCGCACATACACATCCTGAGCGTGTTTTGCACATACACATGCTGGGCAGTATCAGCGCACATACACATCCTGAGCGTGTTTTGCACATACACATGCTGGGCAGTATCAGCGAACATACACATCCTGCGCGTGTTTTGCACATACACATCCTGAGCGTGTTTTGCACATACACATGCTGGGCAGTATCAGCGCACATACACATGCTGGGCGTGTTTTGCACATACACATGCTGGGTAGTATTAGCGCACATACACATCCTGAGCGTGTTTTGCACATACACATGCTGGGCAGTATCAGCGCACATACACATCCTGAGCGTGTTTTGCACATACACATGCTGGGTAGTATTAGCGCACATACACATGCTGAGCGTGTTTTGCACATACACATGCTGGGCAGTATCAGCGCACATACACATGCTGGGCGTGTTTTGCACATACACATGCTGGGCAGTATCAGCGCACATACACATCCTGAGCGTGTTTTGCACATACACATGCTGGGTAGTATCAGCGCACATACACATCCTGGGCGTGTTTTGCACATACACATGCTGGGCACTATCAGCGCACATACACATCCTGAGCGTGTTTTGCACATACACATGCTGGGCAGTATCAGCGCACATACACATCCTGAGCATGTTTTGCACATACACATGCTGGGCAGTATCAGCGCACATACACATCCTGAGCGTGTTTTGCACATACACATGCTGGGCAGTATCAGCGCACATACATATCCTGAGCATGTTTTGCACATACACATGCTGGGCAGTATCAGCGCACATACACACCCTGAGCGTGTTTTGCACATACACATGCTGGGTAGTATCAGCGCACATACACATCCTGAGCGTGTTTTGCACATACACATGCTGGGCAGTATCAGAGCACATACACACCCTGAGCGTGTTTTGCACATACACATGCTGGGTAGTATCAGCGCACATACACATCCTGAGCGTGTTTTGCACATACACATGCTGGGCAGTATCAGCGCACATACACACCCTGAGCGTGTTTTGCACATACACATGCTGGGTAGTATCAGCGCACATACACATCCTGAGCGTGTTTTGCACATACACATGCTGGGCAGTATCAGCGCACATACACATCCTGAGCGTGTTTTGCACATACACATGCTGGGTAGTATCAGCGCACATACACATCCTGAGCGTGTTTTGCACATACACATGCTGGGTTGTATCAGCGCACATACACACCCTGAGCGTGTTTTGCACATACACATGCTGGGCAGTATCAGCGCACATACACATCTTGAGGGTGTTTTGCACATACACATTCTGGGCAGTATCAGCGCACATACACATCCTGAGCGTGTTTTGCACATACACATCCTGAGCGTGTTTTGCACATACACATCCTGAGCGTGTTTTGCACATACACATGCAGGGTAGTATCAGCGCACATACACATGCTGAGCCTGTTTTGCACATACACATGCTGGGCAGTATCAGCGCACATACATATCCTGAGCATGTTTTGCACATACACATGCTGGGCAGTATCAGCGCACATACACATCCTGAGCGTGTTTTGCACATACACATGCTGGGTAGTATCAGCGCACATACACATCCTGAGCGTGTTTTGCACATACACATGCTGGGTAGTATCAGCGCACATACACATCCTGAGCGTGTTTTGCACATACATATGCTGGGTTGTATCAGCGCACATACACATCCTGAGCGTGTTTTGCACATACACATGCTGGGCAGTATCAACGCACATACACATCCTGAGCGTGTTTTGCACATACACATGCTGGGTAGTATCAGCGCACATACACATCCTGAGCGTGTTTTGCACATACACATGCTGGGCAGTATCAGCGCACATACACATCCTGAGCGTGTTTTGCACATACACATGCTGGGCAGTATCAGCGCACATATACATCCTGAGCGTGTTTTGCACATACACATGCTGGGTAGTATCAGCGCACATACACACCCTGAGCGTGTTTTGCACATACACATGCTGGGCAGTATCAGCGCACATACACATCCTGAGCGTGTTTTGCACATACACATGCTGGGCAGTATCAGCGCACATACACATCCTGCGCGTGTTTTGCACATACACATGCTGGGCAGTATCAGCGCACATACACATCCTGAGCGTGTTTTGCACATACACATGCTGGGCAGTATCAGCGCACATACACATCCTGAGCGTGTTTTGCACATACACATGCTGGGTAGTATCAGCGCACATACACATCCTGAGCGTGTTTTGCACATACACATGCTGGGTAGTATCAGCGCACATACACATCCTGAGGGTGTTTTGCACATACACATGCTGGGCAGTATCAGCGCACATACACATGCTGGGCGTGTTTTGCACATACACATGCTGGGCAGTATCAGCGCACATACACACCCTGAGAGTGTTTTGCACATACACATCCTGAGGGTGTTTTGCACATACACATGCTGGGCAGTATCAGCGCACATACACATGCTGGGCGTGTTTTGCACATACACATGCTGAGCAGTATCAGCGCACATACACATCCTGAGCGTGTTTTGCACATACAGTACACATGCTGGGCAGTATCAGCGCACATACACATCCTGAGGGTGTTTTGCACATACACATGCTGGGCAGTATCAGCGCACATACACATCCTGAGCGTGTTTTGCACATACACATGCTGGGTAGTATCAGCGCACATACACATCCTGAGCGTGTTTTGCACATACACATGCTGGGTAGTATCAGCGCACATACACATCCTGAGCATGTTTTGCACATACACATGCTGGGCAGTATCAGCGCACATACACATGCTGGGCGTGTTTTGCACATACACATGCTGGGCAGTATCAGCGCACATACACATCCTGAGCATGTTTTGCACATACACATCCTGAGCGTGTTTTGCACATACACATGCTGGGCAGTATCAGCGCACATACACATCCTGAGCGTGTTTTGCACATACACATGCTGGGCAGTATCAGCGCACATACACACCCTGAGCGTGTTTTGCACATACACATGCTTTGCAGTATCAACGCACATACACATCCTGAGGGTGTTTTGCACATACACATGCTGGGTAGTATCAGCGCACATACACATCCTGAGCGTGTTTTGCACATACACATGCTGGGCAGTATCAGCGCACATACACATCCTGAGCGTGTTTTGCACATACACATGCTTTGCAGTATCAACGCACATACACATCCTGAGGGTGTTTTGCACATACACATGCTGGGCAGTATCAGCGCACATACACATCCTGAGCGTGTTTTGCACATACACATGCTGGGTAGTATCAGCGCACATACACATCCTGCGCGTGTTTTGCACATACACATGCTGGGCAGTATCAGCGAACATACACATCCTGCGCGTGTTTTGCACATACACATGCTGGGCAGTATCAGCGCACATACACATCCTGAGCGTGTTTTGCACATACACATGCTGGGCAGTATCAGCGAACATACACATCCTGCGCGTGTTTTGCACATACACATGCTGGGCAGTATCAGCGCACATACACATCCTGCGCGTGTTTTGCACATACACATGCTGGGCAGTATCAGCGCACATACACATCCTGAGCGTGTTTTGCACATACACATGCTGGGCAGTATCAGCGAACATACACATCCTGCGCGTGTTTTGCACATACACATCCTGAGCGTGTTTTGCACATACACATGCTGGGTAGTATCAGCGCACATACACATCCTGAGCGTGTTTTGCACATACACATGCTGGGCAGTATCAGCGCACATACACATCCTGAGCGTGTTTTGCACATACACATGCTTGGTAGTATCAGCGCACATACACATCCTGGGTGTGTTTTGCACATACACATGCTGGGCACTATCAGCGCACATACACATCCTGAGCGTGTTTTGCACATACACATGCTGGGCAGTATCAGCGCACATACACATCCTGAGCGTGTTTTGCACATACACATGCTGGGTAGTATCAGCGCACATACGCATCCTGGGCGTGTTTTGCACATACACATGCTGGGCAGTATCAGCGCACATACACATCCTGAGCGTGTTTTGCACATACACATGCTGGGCAGTATCAGCGCACATACACATCCTGAGCATTTTTTGCACATACACATGCTGGGCAGTATCAGCGCACATACACATCCTGAGGGTGTTTTGCACATACACATCCTGAGCGTGTTTTGCACATACACATGCTGGGCAGTATCAGCGCACATACACATCCTGAGCGTGTTTTGCACATACACATGCTGAGCAGTATCAGCGCACATACACATCCTGAGCGTGTTTTGCACATACACATGCTGAGCAGTATCAGCGCACATACACATCCTGAGCGTGTTTTGCACATACACATGCTGGGCAGTATCAGCGCACATACACATCCTGAGCGTGTTTTGCACATACACATGCTGGGTAGTATCAGCGCACATACACATGCTGGGCGTGTTTTGCACATACACATGCTGGGTAGTATCAGCGCACATACACATCCTGAGCGTGTTTTGCACATACACATGCTGGGTAGTATCAGCGCACATACACATCCTGAGCGTGTTTTGCACATACACATGCTGAGCAGTATCAGCGCACATACACATCCTGAGCGTGTTTTGCACATACACATGCTGGGTAGTATCAGCGCACATACACATCCTGAGCGTGTTTTGCACATACACATGCTGGGCAGTATCAGCGCACATACACATGCTGGGCGTGTTTTGCACATACACATGCTGGGCAGTATCAGCGCACATACACATCCTGAGCGTGTTTTGCACATACACATGCTGGGCAGTATCAGCGCACATACACATCCTGAGCGTGTTTTGCACATACACATGCTGGGCATTATCAGCGCACATACACATCCTGAGCTTGTTTTGCACATACACATGCTGGGCAGTATCAGCGCACATACACATCCTGAGCGTGTTTTGCACATACACATGCTGGGCAGTATCAGCGCACATACACATCCTGAGCGTGTTTTGCACATACACATGCTGGGCAGTATCAGCGCACATACACATCCTGAGCGTGTTTTGCACATACACATGCTGGGCATTATCAGCGCACATACACATCCTGAGCTTGTTTTGCACATACACATGCTGGGCACTATCAGCGCACATACACATCCTGAGCGTGTTTTGCACATACACATGCTGGGCAGTATCAGCGCACATACACATCCTGAGCGTGTTTTGCACATACACATGCTGGGTAGTATCAGCGCACATACACATCCTGAGCATTTTTTGCACATACACATGCTGGGCAGTATCAGCGCACATACACATCCTGAGCGTGTTTTGCACATACACATGCTGGGCAGTATCAGCGCACATACATATCCTGAGCATGTTTTGCACATACACATGCTGGGCAGTATCAGCGCACATACACATCCTGAGCGTGTTTTGCACATACACATGCTGGGTAGTATCAGCGCACATACACACCCTGAGCGTGTTTTGCACATACACATGCTGGGCAGTATCAGCGCACATACACATCTTGAGGGTGTTTTGCACATACACATTCTGGGCAGTATCAGCGCACATACACATCCTGAGCGTGTTTTGCACATACACATGCTGGGTTGTATCAGCGCACATACACACCCTGAGCGTGTTTTGCACATACACATGCTGGGCAGTATCAGAGCACATACACACCCTGAGCGTGTTTTGCACATACACACCCTGAGCGTGTTTTGCACATACACACCCTGAGCGTGTTTTGCACATACACATCCTGAGCGTGTTTTGCACATACACATGCTGGGCAGTATCAGCGCACATACACATCCTGAGCGTGTTTTGCACATACACATGCTGGGCAGTATCAGCGCACATACACATCCTGAGCGTGTTTTGCACATACACATGCTGGGTTGTATCAGCGCACATACACATCCTGAGCGTGTTTTGCACATACACATGCTGGGCAGTATCAGCGCACATACACATCCTGAGCGTGTTTTGCACATACACATGCTGGGCAGTATCAGCGCACATACACACCCTGAGCGTGTTTTGCACATACACATGCTGGGCAGTATCAGCGCACATACACATCCTGAGCGTGTTTTGCACATACACATGCTGGGCAGTATCAGCGCACATACACATCCTGAGCGTGTTTTGCACATACACATGCTGGGCAGTATCAGCGCACATACACATCTTGAGGGTGTTTTGCACATACACATGCTGGGCAGTATCAGCGCACATACACATCCTGAGCGTGTTTTGCACATACACATGCTGGGTTGTATCAGCGCACATACACACCCTGAGCGTGTTTTGCACATACACATGCTGGGCAGTATCAGCGCACATACACATCTTGAGGGTGTTTTGCACATACACATGCTGGGTAGTATCAGCGCACATACACATCCCGAGCGTGTTTTGCACATACACATGCTGGGCAGTATCAGCGCACATACACATCCTGAGCGTGTTTTGCACATACACATGCTGGGCAGTATCAGCGCACATACACATCCTGAGCGTGTTTTGCACATACACATGCTGGGCAGTATCAGCGCACATACACATCCTGAGCGTGTTTTGCACATACACATGCTGGGTAGTATCAGCGCACATACACATCCTGAGCGTGTTTTGCACATGCACATGCTGGGTAGTATCAGCGCACATACACATGCTGGGCGTGTTTTGCACATACACATGCTGGGCAGTATCAGCGCACATACACATCCTGAGCGTGTTTTGCACATACACATGCTGGGTAGTATCAGCGCACATACACATCCTGAGCGTGTTTTGCACATACACATGCTGGGCAGTATCAGCGCACATACACATCCTGAGCGTGTTTTGCACATACACATGCTGGGCAGTATCAGCGCACATACACATCCTGAGCGTGTTTTGCACATACACATGCTGGGTAGTATCAGCGCACATACACACCCTGAGCGTGTTTTGCACATACACATGCTGGGTAGTATCAGCGCACATACACACCCTGAGCGTGTTTTGCACATACACATGCTGGGCAGTATCAGCGCACATACACATCCTGAGCGTGTTTTGCACATACACATCCTGGGCAGTATCAGCGCACATACACATGCTGGGCGTGTTTTGCACATACACATGCTGGGCAGTATCAGCGCACATACACATCCTGAGCATGTTTTGCACATACACATCCTGAGCGTGTTTTGCACATACACATGCTGGGCAGTATCAGCGCACATACACATCCTGAGCGTGTTTTGCACATACACATGCTGGGCAGTATCAGCGCACATACACACCCTGAGCGTGTTTTGCACATACACATGCTTTGCAGTATCAACGCACATACACATCCTGAGGGTGTTTTGCACATACACATGCTGGGTAGTATCAGCGCACATACACATCCTGAGCGTGTTTTGCACATACACATGCTGGGCAGTATCAGCGCACATACACATCCTGAGCGTGTTTTGCACATACACATGCTTTGCAGTATCAACGCACATACACATCCTGAGGGTGTTTTGCACATACACATGCTGGGCAGTATCAGCGCACATACACATCCTGAGCGTGTTTTGCACATACACATGCTGGGTAGTATCAGCGCACATACACATCCTGCGCGTGTTTTGCACATACACATGCTGGGCAGTATCAGCGAACATACACATCCTGCGCGTGTTTTGCACATACACATGCTGGGCAGTATCAGCGCACATACACATCCTGCGCGTGTTTTGCACATACACATGCTGGGCAGTATCAGCGCACATACACATCCTGAGCGTGTTTTGCACATACACATGCTGGGCAGTATCAGCGAACATACACATCCTGCGCGTGTTTTGCACATACACATCCTGAGCGTGTTTTGCACATACACATGCTGGGTAGTATCAGCGCACATACACATCCTGAGCGTGTTTTGCACATACACATGCTGGGCAGTATCAGCGCACATACACATCCTGAGCGTGTTTTGCACATACACATGCTGGGTAGTATCAGCGCACATACACATCCTGGGTGTGTTTTGCACATACACATGCTGGGCACTATCAGCGCACATACACATCCTGAGCGTGTTTTGCACATACACATGCTGGGCAGTATCAGCGCACATACACATCCTGAGCGTGTTTTGCACATACACATGCTGGGTAGTATCAGCGCACATACGCATCCTGGGCGTGTTTTGCACATACACATGCTGGGCAGTATCAGCGCACATACACATCCTGAGCGTGTTTTGCACATACACATGCTGGGCAGTATCAGCGCACATACACATCCTGAGCGTGTTTTGCACATACACATCCTGAGCGTGTTTTGCACATACACATGCTGGGCAGTATCAGCGCACATACACATCCTGAGCGTGTTTTGCACATACACATGCTGGGTAGTATCAGCGCACATACGCATCCTGGGCGTGTTTTGCACATACACATGCTGGGCAGTATCAGCGCACATACACATCCTGAGCATTTTTTGCACATACACATGCTGGGCAGTATCAGCGCACATACACATCCTGAGGGTGTTTTGCACATACACATCCTGAGCGTGTTTTGCACATACACATGCTGGGCAGTATCAGCGCACATACACATCCTGAGCGTGTTTTGCACATACACATGCTGAGCAGTATCAGCGCACATACACATCCTGAGCGTGTTTTGCACATACACATGCTGAGCAGTATCAGCGCACATACACATCCTGAGCGTGTTTTGCACATACACATGCTGGGCAGTATCAGCGCACATACACATCCTGAGCGTGTTTTGCACATACACATGCTGGGTAGTATCAGCGCACATACACATGCTGGGCGTGTTTTGCACATACACATGCTGGGTAGTATCAGCGCACATACACATCCTGAGCGTGTTTTGCACATACACATGCTGGGTAGTATCAGCGCACATACACATCCTGAGCGTGTTTTGCACATACACATGCTGAGCAGTATCAGCGCACATACACATCCTGAGCGTGTTTTGCACATACACATGCTGGGTAGTATCAGCGCACATACACATCCTGAGCGTGTTTTGCACATACACATGCTGGGCAGTATCAGCGCACATACACATGCTGGGCGTGTTTTGCACATACACATGCTGGGCAGTATCAGCGCACATACACATCCTGAGCGTGTTTTGCACATACACATGCTGGGCAGTATCAGCGCACATACACATCCTGAGCGTGTTTTGCACATACACATGCTGGGCAGTATCAGCGCACATACACATCCTGAGCGTGTTTTGCACATACACATGCTGGGCATTATCAGCGCACATACACATCCTGAGCTTGTTTTGCACATACACATGCTGGGCAGTATCAGCGCACATACACATCCTGAGCGTGTTTTGCACATACACATGCTGGGCAGTATCAGCGCACATACACATCCTGAGCGTGTTTTGCACATACACATGCTGGGTAGTATCAGCGCACATACACATCCTGGGTGTGTTTTGCACATACACATGCTGGGCACTATCAGCGCACATACACATCCTGAGCGTGTTTTGCACATACACATGCTGGGTAGTATCAGCGCACATACACATCCTGGGTGTGTTTTGCACATACACATGCTGGGCACTATCAGCGCACATACACATCCTGAGCGTGTTTTGCACATACACATGCTGGGCAGTATCAGCGCACATACACATCCTGGGTGTGTTTTGCACATACACATGCTGGGCACTATCAGCGCACATACACATCCTGAGCGTGTTTTGCACATACACATGCTGGGTAGTATCAGCGCACATACACATCCTGGGTGTGTTTTGCACATACACATGCTGGGCACTATCAGCGCACATACACATCCTGAGCGTGTTTTGCACATACACATGCTGGGCAGTATCAGCGCACATACACATCCTGAGCGTGTTTTGCACATACACATGCTGGGTAGTATCAGCGCACATACGCATCCTGGGCGTGTTTTGCACATACACATGCTGGGCAGTATCAGCGCACATACACATCCTGAGCATTTTTTGCACATACACATGCTGGGCAGTATCAGCGCACATACACATCCTGAGCGTGTTTTGCACATACACATGCTGGGCAGTATCAGCGCACATACATATCCTGAGCATGTTTTGCACATACACATGCTGGGCAGTATCAGCGCACATACACACCCTGAGCGTGTTTTGCACATACACATGCTGGGCAGTATCAGCGCACATACACATCTTGAGGGTGTTTTGCACATACACATTCTGGGCAGTATCAGCGCACATACACATCCTGAGCGTGTTTTGCACATACACATGCTGGGTTGTATCAGCGCACATACACACCCTGAGCGTGTTTTGCACATACACATGCTGGGCAGTATCAGAGCACATACACACCCTGAGCGTGTTTTGCACATACACACCCTGAGCGTGTTTTGCACATACACACCCTGAGCGTGTTTTGCACATACACATCCTGAGCGTGTTTTGCACATACACATGCTGGGCAGTATCAGCGCACATACACACCCTGAGCGTGTTTTGCACATACACATGCTGGGCAGTATCAGCGCACATACACATCTTGAGGGTGTTTTGCACATACACATGCTGGGCAGTATCAGCGCACATACACATCCTGAGCGTGTTTTGCACATACACATGCTGGGCAGTATCAGCGCACATACACATCCTGAGCGTGTTTTGCACATACACATGCTGGGTTGTATCAGCGCACATACACACCCTGAGCGTGTTTTGCACATACACATGCTGGGCAGTATCAGCGCACATACACATCTTGAGGGTGTTTTGCACATACACATGCTGGGCAGTATCAGCGCACATACACATCCTGAGCGTGTTTTGCACATACACATGCTGGGCAGTATCAGCGCACATACACATCCTGAGCGTGTTTTGCACATACACATGCTGGGCAGTATCAGCGCACATACACATCCTGAGTGTGTTTTGCACATACACATTCTGGGCAGTATCAGCGCACATACACATCCTGAGCGTGTTTTGCACATACACATGCTGGGCAGTATCAGCGCACATACACATCCTGAGCGTGTTTTGCACATACACATGCTGGGCAGTATCAGCGCACATACACATCCTGAGCGTGTTTTGCACATACACATGCTGGGTAGTATCAGCGCACATACACATCCTGAGCGTGTTTTGCACATGCACATGCTGGGTAGTATCAGCGCACATACACATGCTGGGCGTGTTTTGCACATACACATGCTGGGCAGTATCAGCGCACATACACATCCTGAGCGTGTTTTGCACATACACATGCTGGGTAGTATCAGCGCACATACACATCCTGAGTGTGTTTTGCACATACACATGCTGGGCAGTATCAGCGCACATACACATCCTGAGCGTGTTTTGCACATACACATGCTGGGCAGTATCAGCGCACATACACATCCTGAGCGTGTTTTGCACATACACATGCTGGGTAGTATCAGCGCACATACACACCCTGAGCGTGTTTTGCACATACACATGCTGGGTAGTATCAGCGCACATACACACCCTGAGCGTGTTTTGCACATACACATGCTGGGCAGTATCAGCGCACATACACATCCTGAGCGTGTTTTGCACATACACATCCTGGGCAGTATCAGCGCACATACACACCCTGAGCGTGTTTTGCACATACACATGCTGGGCAGTATCAGCGCACATACACATCCTGAGCGTGTTTTGCACATACACATGCTGGGTAGTATCAGCGCACATACACATCCTGAGCGTGTTTTGCACATACACATGCTGGGCAGTATCAGCGCACATACACATCCTGAGCGTGTTTTGCACATACACATCCTGGGCAGTATCAGCGCACATACACATCCTGAGCGTGTTTTGCACATACATATGCTGGGCAGTATCAGCGCACATACACATCCTGAGCGTGTTTTGCACATACACATGCTGGGCAGTATCAGCGCACATACACATCCTGAGCGTGTTTTGCACATACACATCCTGAGCGTGTTTTGCACATACACATGCTGGGCAGTATCAGCGCACATACACATCCTGAGCGTGTTTTGCACATACACATGCTGGGCAGTATCAGCGCACATACACATCCTGAGCGTGTTTTGCACATACACATGCTGGGCAGTATCAGCGCACATACACATGCTGGGCGTGTTTTGCACATATACATGCTGGGTACATACAGCGCACATACACATCTTGAGCGTGTTTTGCACATACACATCCTGAGCGTGTTTTGCACATACACATGCTGGGTAGTATCAGCGCACATACACATCCTGAGCGTGTTTTGCACATACACATGCTGGGCAGTATCAGCGCACATACACATCCTGAGCGTGTTTTGCACATACACATGCTGGGCAGTATCAGCGCACATACACATCCTGAGCGTGTTTTGCACATACACATGCTGAGCAGTATCAGCGCACATACACATCCTGAGCGTGTTTTGCACATACACATGCTGAGCAGTATCAGCGCACATACACATCCTGAGCGTGTTTTGCACATACACATGCTGGGTAGTATCAGCGCACATACACATCCTGAGCGTGTTTTGCACATACACATGCTGGGCAGTATCAGCGCACATACACATCCTGAGCGTGTTTTGCACATACACATGCTGGGTAGTATCAGCGCACATACACATGCTGGGCGTGTTTTGCACATACACATGCTGGGTAGTATCAGCGCACATACACATCCTGAGCGTGTTTTGCACATACACATGCTGGGTAGTATCAGCGCACATACACATCCTGAGCGTGTTTTGCACATACACATGCTGAGCAGTATCAGCGCACATACACATCCTGAGCGTGTTTTGCACATACACATGCTGGGCAGTATCAGCGCACATACACATCCTGAGCGTGTTTTGCACATACACATGCTGGGCAGTATCAGCGCACATACACATCCTGAGCGTGTTTTGCACATACACATGCTGGGTAGTATCAGCGCACATACGCATCCTGGGCGTGTTTTGCACATACACATGCTGGGCAGTATCAGCGCACATACACATCCTGAGCGTGTTTTGCACATACACATGCTGGGCAGTATCAGCGCACATACACATCCTGAGCGTGTTTTACACATACACATGCTGGGCAGTATCAGCGCACATACACATCCTGAGCGTGTTTTGCACATACACATGCTGGGCAGTATCAGCGCACATACACATCCTGAGCATTTTTTGCACATACACATGCTGGGCAGTATCAGCGCACATACACATGCTGAGCATTTTTTGCACATACACATGCTGGGCAGTATCAGCGCACATACACATCCTGAGCGTGTTTTGCACATACACATGCTGGGCAGTATCAGCGCACATACACATCCTGAGCGTGTTTTGCACATACACATGCTGGGCAGTATCAGCGCACATACACATCTTGAGCGTGTTTTACACATACACATGCTGGGTAGTATCAGCGCAGATACACATGCTGAGCGTGTTTTGCACATACACATGCTGGGCAGTATCAGCGCACATACACATCCTGAGCGTGTTTTGCACATACACATGCTGGGCAGTATCAGCGCACATACACATCCTGAGCATTTTTTGCACATACACATGCTGGGCAGTATCAGCGCACATACACATCCTGAGCGTGTTTTGCACATACACATGCTGGGCAGTATCAGCGCACATACATATCCTGAGCATGTTTTGCACATACACATGCTGGGCAGTATCAGCGCACATACACATCCTGAGCGTGTTTTGCACATACACATGCTGGGTTGTATCAGCGCACATACACATCTTGAGGGTGTTTTGCACATACACATTCTGGGCAGTATCAGCGCACATACACATCCTGAGCGTGTTTTGCACATACACATGCTGGGTTGTATCAGCGCACATACACACCCTGAGCGTGTTTTGCACATACACATGCTGGGCAGTATCAGAGCACATACACACCCTGAGCGTGTTTTGCACATACACACCCTGAGCGTGTTTTGCACATACACACCCTGAGCGTGTTTTGCACATACACATCCTGAGCGTGTTTTGCACATACACATGCTGGGCAGTATCAGCGCACATACACATCCTGAGCGTGTTTTGCACATACACATGCTGGGCAGTATCAGCGCACATACACATCCTGAGCGTGTTTTGCACATACACATGCTGGGTTGTATCAGCGCACATACACACCCTGAGCGTGTTTTGCACATACACATGCTGGGTAGTATCAGCGCACATACACATCCTGAGCGTGTTTTGCATATACACATGCTGGGCAGTATCAGAGCACATACACACCCTGAGCGTGTTTTTCACATACACATGCTGGGCAGTATCAGCGCACATACACATCCTGAGCGTGTTTTGCACATACACATGCTGGGTTGTATCAGCGCACATACACACCCTGAGCGTGTTTTGCACATACACATGCTGGGTTGTATCAGCGCACATACACATCCTGAGCGTGTTTTGCACATACACATGCTGGGTTGTATCAGCGCACATACACATCCTGAGCGTGTTTTGCACATACACATGCTGGGCAGTATCAGCGCACATACACATCCTGAGCGTGTTTTGCACATACACATGCTGGGTTGTATCAGCGCACATACACACCCTGAGCGTGTTTTGCACATACACATGCTGGGCAGTATCAGCGCACATACACATCCTGAGCGTGTTTTGCACATACACATGCTGGGCAGTATCAGCGCACATACACATCCTGAGCGTGTTTTGCACATACACATGCTGGGCAGTATCAGCGCACATACACATCCTGAGCGTGTTTTGCACATACACATGCTGGGCAGTATCAGCGCACATACACATCCTGAGCGTGTTTTGCACATACACATGCTGGGCAGTATCAGCGCACATACACATCCTGAGCGTGTTTTGCACATACACATGCTGGGTTGTATCAGCGCACATACACACCCTGAGCGTGTTTTGCACATACACATGCTGGGCAGTATCAGCGCACATACACATCCTGAGCGTGTTTTGCACATACACATGCTGGGTAGTATCAGCGCACATACACATCTTGAGGGTGTTTTGCACATACACATGCTGGGCAGTATCAGCGCACATACACATCCTGAGCATGTTTTGCACATACACATGCTGGGCAGTATCAGCGCACATACACATCCTGAGCGTGTTTTGCACATACACATGCTGGGCAGTATCAGTGCACATACACATCCTGAGCGTGTTTTGCACATACACATGCTGGGTAGTATCAGCGCACATACACATCTTGAGCGTGTTTTGCACATACACATCCTGAGGGTGTTTTGCACATACACATCCTGGGCAGTATCAGCGCACATACACATCCTGAGCGTGTTTTGCACATACATATGCTGGGCAGTATCAGCGCACATACACATCCTGAGCGTGTTTTGCACATACACATGCTGGGCAGTATCAGCGCACATACACATCCTGAGCGTGTTTTGCACATACACATGCTGAGCGTGTTTTGCACATACACATCCTGAGCGTGTTTTGCACATACACATGCTGGGCAGTATCAGCGCACATACACATCCTGAGCGTGTTTTGCACATACACATGCTGGGCAGTATCAGCGCACATACACATCCTGAGCGTGTTTTGCACATACACATGCTGGGCAGTATCAGCGCACATACACATCCTGAGCGTGTTTTGCACATACACATGCTGGGTAGTATCAGCGCACATACACATCCTGAGTGTGTTTTGCACATACACATGCTGGGCAGTATCAGCGCACATACACATCCTGAGCGTGTTTTGCACATACACATGCTGGGCAGTATCAGCGCACATACACATCCTGAGCGTGTTTTGCACATACACATGCTGGGCAGTATCAGCGCACATACACATCCTGAGCGTGTTTTGCACATACACATCCTGAGCGTGTTTTGCACATACACATCCTGAGCGTGTTTTGCACATACACATGCTGAGCAGTATCAGCGCACATACACATCCTGAGCGTGTTTTGCACATACACATGCTGGGCAGTATCAGCGCATATACACATCCTGAGCGTGTTTTGCACATACACATGCTGGGTAGTATCAGCGCACATACACATCCTGAGCGCGTTTTGCACATACACATGCTGGGTAGTATCAGCGCACATACACATCCTGAGCGTGTTTTGCACATACACATGCTGGGCAGTATCAGCGCACATACACATCCTGAGCGTGTTTTGCACATACACATCCTGAGCGGGTTTTGCACATACACATGCTGGGTAGTATCAGCGCACATACACATCCTGAGCGTGTTTTGCACATACACATCCTGAGCGGGTTTTGCACATACACATGCTGGGTAGTATCAGCGCACATACACATCCTGAGCGGGTTTTGCACATACACATGCTGGGCAGTATCAGCGCACATACACATCCTGAGCGTGTTTTGCACATACACATGCTGGGTAGTATCAGCGCACATACACATCCTGAGCGTGTTTTGCACATACACATGCTGGGCAGTATCAGCGCACATACACACCCTGAGCGTGTTTTGCACATACACATGCTGGGCAGTATCAGCGCACATACACATCCTGAGCGTGTTTTGCACATACACATGCTGGGCAGTATCAGCGCACATACACATCCTGAGCGTGTTTTGCACATACACATGCTGGGTAGTATCAGCGCACATACACATCCTGAGCGTGTTTTGCACATACACATGCTGGGCAGTATCAGCGCACATACACATCCTGAGCGTGTTTTGCACATACACATGCTGGGTAGTATCAGCGCACATACACATCCTGAGCGTGTTTTGCACATACACATGCTGGGCAGTATCAGCGCACATACACATCCTGAGCGTGTTTTGCACATACACATGCTGGGCAGTATCAGCGCACATACACATCCTGAGCGGGTTTTGCACATACACATGCTGGGCAGTATCAGCGCACATACACATGCTGGGCGTGTTTTGCACATACACATGCTGGGTAGTATCAGCGCACATACACATGCTGGGCGTGTTTTGCACATACACATGCTGGGTAGTATCAGCGCACATACACATCCTGAGCGTGTTTTGCACATACACATGCTGGGCAGTATCAGCGCACATACACATCCTGAGCGTGTTTTGCACATACACATGCTGGGTAGTATCAGCGCACATACACATCCTGAGCGTGTTTTGCACATACACATGCTGGGCAGTATCAGCGCACATACACATCCTGAGCGTGTTTTGCACATACACATGCTGGGCAGTATCAGCGCACATACACATCCTGAGTGTGTTTTGCACATACACATGCTGGGCAGTATCAGCGCACATACACATCCTGAGCGTGTTTTGCACATACACATGCTGGGCGGTATCAGCGCACATACACATCCTGAGTGTGTTTTGCACATACACATGCTGGGCAGTATCAGCGCACATACACATCCTGAGCGTGTTTTGCACATACACATGCTGGGCAGTATCAGCGCACATACACATCCTGAGTGTGTTTTGCACATACACATGCTGGGCGGTATCAGCGCACATACACATCCTGAGTGTGTTTTGCACATACACATGCTGGGCAGTATCAGCGCACATACACATCCTGAGCGTGTTTTGCACATACACATGCTGGGCAGCATCAGCGCACATACACATCTTGAGCGTGTTTTGCACATACACATGCTGGGCAGTATCAGCGCACATACATATCCTGAGCGTGTTTTGCACATACACATGCTGGGCAGTATCAGCGCACATACACATCCTGAGTGTGTTTTGCATATACACATGCTGGGCAGTATCAGCGCACATACACATCCTGAGCGTGTTTTGCACATACACATGCTGGGCAGTATCAGCGCACATACACATCCTGAGTGTGTTTTGCATATACACATCCTGAGCGTGTTTTGCACATACACATCCTGAGCGTTTTTTGCACATACACATGCTGGGCAGTATCAGCGCACATACACATCCTGAGCGTGTTTTGCACATACACATGCTGGGCAGTATCAGCGCACATACACATCCTGAGTGTGTTTTGCATATACACATGCTGGGCAGTATCAGCGCACATACACATCCTGAGCGTGTTTTGCACATACACATGCTGGGCAGTATCAGCGCACATACACATCCTGAGGGTGTTTTGCACATACACATCCTGAGCGTGTTTTGCACATACACATCCTGAGCGTTTTTTGCACATACACATGCTGGGCAGTATCAGCGCACATACACATCCTGAGCGTGTTTTGAACATACACATGCTGGGCAGTATCAGCGCACATACACATCCTGAGGGTGTTTTACACATACACATGCTGGGCAGTATCAGCGCACATACACATCCTGAGCGTGTTTTGCACATACACATGTTGGGCAGTATCAGCGCACATACACATCCTGAGCGTGTTTTGCACATACACATGCTGGGCAGTATCAGCGCACATACACACCCTGAGCGTGTTTTGCACATACACATGCTGGGTACATACAGCACACATACACATCCTGAGCGTGTTTTGCACATACACATGCTGGGCAGTATCAGCGCACATACACACCCTGAGCGTGTTTTGCACATACACATGCTGGGCAGTATCAGCGCACATACACATCCTGAGCGTGTTTTGCACATACACATGCTGGGTACATACAGCACACATACACATCCTGAGCGTGTTTTGCACATACACATGCAGGGCAGTATCAGCGCACATACACATCCTGAGCGTGTTTTGCACATACACATCCTGAGGGTGTTTTGCACATACACATCCTGAGTGTGTTTTGCACATACACATGCTGGGCAGTATCAGCGCACATACACATCCTGAGCGTGGTTTGCACATACACATGCTGGGCAGTATCAGCGCACATACACATCCTGAGCGTGTTTTGCACATACACATGCTGGGTAGTATCAGCGCACATACCCATCCTGAGCGTGTTTTGCACATTCACATGCTGGGCAGTATCAGCGCACATACACACCCTGAGCGTGTTTTGCACATACACATGCTGGGTAGTATCAGCGCACATACACATCCTGAGCGTGTTTTGCACATTCACATGCTGGGCAGTATCAGCGCACATACCCATCCTGAGCGTGTTTTGCACATACACATGCTGGGTAGTATCAGCGCACATACCCATCCTGAGCGTGTTTTGCACATACACATGCTGGGTAGTATCAGCGCACATACCCATCCTGAGCGTGTTTTGCACATTCACATGCTGGGCAGTATCAGCGCACATACCCATCCTGAGCGTGTTTTGCACATTCACATGCTGGGTAGTATCAGCGCACATACACATCCTGAGCGTGTTTTGCACATACACATGCTGGGTAGTATCAGCGCACATACCCATCCTGAGCGTGTTTTGCACATACACATGCTGGGTAGTATCAGCGCACATACACATCCTGAGCGTGTTTTGCACATACACATGCTGGGTAGTATCAGCGCACATACCCATCCTGAGCGTGTTTTGCACATTCACATGCTGGGCAGTATCAGCGCACATACCCATCCTGAGCGTGTTTTGCACATTCACATGCTGGGTAGTATCAGCGCACATACACATCCTGAGCGTGTTTTGCACATACACATGCTGGGTAGTATCAGCGCACATACACACCCTGAGCGTGTTTTGCACATACACATGCTGGGCAGTATCAGCGCACATACACATCCTGAGCGTGTTTTGCACATACACATGCTGGGTAGTATCAGCGCACATACACATCCTGAGTGTGTTTTGCACATACACATGCTGGGTAGTATCAGCGCATATACACACCCTGAGCGTGTTTTGCACATACACATGCTGGGTAGTATCAGCGCACATACACATCCTGAGCGTGTTTTGCACATACACATGCTGGGTAGTATCAGCGCACATACACATCCTGAGCGTGTTTTGCACATACACATGCTGGGCAGTATCAGCGCACATACACATCCTGAGCGTGTTTTGCACATACACATGCTGGGTAGTATCAGCGCATATACACACCCTGAGCGTGTTTTGCACATACACATGCTGGGCAGTATCAGCGCACATACACATCCTGAGCGTGTTTTGCACATACACATGCTGGGCATTATCAGCGCACATACACATCCTGAGCGTGTTTTGCACATACACATGCTGGGCAGTATCAGCGCACATACACATCCTGAGCGTGTTTTGCACATACACATGCTGGGCAGTATCAGCGCACATACACATCCTGAGCGTGTTTTGCACATACACATGCTGGGTAGTATCAGCGCATATACACATCCTGAGCGTGTTTTGCACATACACATGCTGGGCAGTATCAGCGCACATACACACCCTGAGCGTGTTTTGCACATACACATGCTGGGTAGTATCAGCGCACATACACACCCTGAGCGTGTTTTGCACATACACATGCTGGGCAGTATCAGCGCACATACACATCCTGAGCGTGTTTTGCACATACACATGCTGGGTAGTATCAGCGCACATACACATCCTGAGCGTGTTTTGCACATACACATGCTGGGTAGTATCAGCGCATATACACATCCTGAGCGTGTTTTGCACATACACATGCTGGGCAGTATCAACGCACATACACATCCTGAGCGTGTTTTGCACATACACATGCTGGGCAGTATCAGCGCATATACACATCCTGAGCGTGTTTTGCACATACACATGCTGGGCAGTATCAGCGCACATACACATCGTGAGGGTGTTTTGCACATACACATGCTGGGTAGTATCAGCGCACATACACATCCTGAGCGTGTTTTGCACATACACATCCTGAGGGTGTTTTGCACATACACATGCTGGGCAGTATCAGCGCACATACACATCCTGAGCGTGTTTTGCACATACACATGCTGGGTAGTATCAGCGCACATACACATCCTGAGCGTGTTTTGCACATACACATGCTGGGTAGTATCAGCGCACATACACATCCTGAGCGTGTTTTGCACATACACATGCTGGGCAGTATCAGCGCACATACACATCCTGAGCGTGTTTTGCACATACACATGCTGGGCAGTATCAGCGCATATACACATCCTGAGCGTGTTTTGCACATACACATGCTGGGTAGTATCAGCGCACATATACACCCTGAGCGTGTTTTGCACATACACATGCTGGGTAGTATCAGCGCACATACACATCCTGAGCGTGTTTTGCACATACACATGCTGGGTAGTATCAGCGCACATACACATCCTGAGCGTGTTTTGCACATACACATGCTGGGCAGTATCAGCGCACATGCCCATCCTGAGCGTGTTTTGCACATACACATGCTGGGTAGTATCAGCGCACATACACATCCTGAGGGTGTTTTGCACATACACATGCTGGGTAGTATCAGCGCACATACACATCCTGAGGGTGTTTTGCACATACACATGCTGGGTAGTATCAGCGCACATACACATCCTGAGCGTGTTTTGCACATACACATGCTGGGTAGTATCAGCGCACATACACATCCTGAGGGTGTTTTGCACATACACATGCTGGGTAGTATCAGCGCACATACACATCCTGAGCGTGTTTTGCACATACACATGCTGGGCAGTATCAGCGCACATACACATCCTGAGGGTGTTTTGCACATACACATGCTGGGTAGTATCAGCGCATATACACACCCTGAGCGTGTTTTGCACATACACATGCTGGGCAGTATCAGCGCACATACACACCCTGAGCGTGTTTTGCACATACACATGCTGGGTAGTATCAGCGCACATACACATCCTGAGCGTGTTTTGCACATACACATGCTGGGCAGTATCAGCGCACATACACATCCTGAGCGTGTTTTGCACATACACATGCTGGGCAGTATCAGCGCACATACACATCCTGAGCGTGTTTTGCACATACACATGCTGGGCAGTATCAGCGCACATACACACCCTGAGCGTGTTTTGCACATACACATGCTGGGTAGTATCAGCGCACATACACATCCTGAGCGTGTTTTGCACATACACATGCTGGGCAGTATCAGCGCACATACACATCCTGAGCGTGTTTTGCACATACACATGCTGGGCAGTATCAGCGCACATACACATCCTGAGCGTGTTTTGCACATACACATGCTGGGCAGTATCAGCGCACATACACACCCTGAGCGTGTTTTGCACATACATATGCTGGGTAGTATCAGCGCATATACACATCCTGAGGGTGTTTTGCACATACACATGCTGGGCAGTATCAGCGCATATACACATCCTGAGGGTGTTTTGCACATACACATGCTGGGCAGTATCAGCGCACATACACATCCTGAGCGTGTTTTGCACATACACATCCTGAGCGTGTTTTGCACATACACATGCTGGGTAGTATCAGCGCATATACACATCCTGAGGGTGTTTTGCACATACACATGCTGGGTAGTATCAGCGCACATACACATCCTGAGCGTGTTTTGCACATACACATGCTGGGCAGTATCAGCGCACATACACATCCTGAGCGTGTTTTGCACATACACATGCTGGGCAGTATCAGCGCACATACACATCCTGAGCGTGTTTTGCACATACACATGCTGGGCAGTATCAGCGCACATACGCATCCTGGGCGTGTTTTGCACATACACATGCTGGGCAGTATCAGCGCACATACACATCCTGAGCGTGTTTTGCACATACACATGCTGGGCAGTATCAGCGCACATACACACCCTGAGCGTGTTTTGCACATACATATGCTGGGTAGTATCAGCGCATATACACATCCTGAGGGTGTTTTGCACATACACATGCTGGGCAGTATCAGCGCACATACACATCCTGAGCGTGTTTTGCACATACACATGCTGGGTAGTATCAGCGCACATACACATCCTGAGTGTGTTTTGCATATACACATGCTGGGCAGTATCAGCGCACATACACATCCTGAGCGTGTTTTGCACATACACATGCTGGGCAGTATCAGCGCACATACATATCCTGCGCGTGTTTTGCACATACACATGCTGGGTAGTATCAGCGCACATACACATCCTGAGTGTGTTTTGCACATACACATGCTGGGTAGTATCAGCGCACATACACATCCTGAGCATGTTTTGCACATACACATGCTGGGCAGTATCAGCGCACATACACATCCTGAGCGTGTTTTGCACATACACATGCTGGGCAGTATCAGCGCACATACACATCCTGAGCATGTTTTGCACATACACATGCTGGGCAGTATCAGCGCACATACACATCCTGAGCGTGTTTTGCACATACACATGCTGGGCAGTATCAGCGCACATACACATCCTGAGCGTGTTTTGCACATACACATGCTGGGCAGTATCAGCGCACATACACATCCTGAGCGTGTTTTGCACATACACATGCTGGGTAGTATCAGCGCACATACACATCCTGAGCGTGTTTTGCACATACACATGCTGGGCAGTATCAGCGCACATACACATCCTGAGCGTGTTTTGCACATACACATGCTGGGTAGTATCAGCGCACATACACATCCTGAGTGTGTTTTGCATATACACATGCTGGGCAGTATCAGCGCACATACACATCCTGAGCGTGTTTTGCACATACACATGCTGGGTAGTATCAGCGCACATACACATCCTGAGTGTGTTTTGCATATACACATGCTGGGCAGTATCAGCGCACATACACATCCTGAGCGTGTTTTGCACATACACATGCTGGGCAGTATCAGTGCACATACACATCCTGAGCGTGTTTTGCACATACACATGCTGGGTAGTATCAGCGCACATACACATCCTGAGCGTGTTTTGCACATACACATGCTGGGCAGTATCAGCGCACATACACATCCTGAGCGTGTTTTGCACATACACATGCTGGGCAGTATCAGCGCACATACATATCCTGAGCATGTTTTGCACATACACATGCTGGGCAGTATCAGCGCACATACACATCCTGAGCGTGTTTTGCACATACACATGCTGGGTAGTATCAGCGCACATACACATCCTGAGTGTGTTTTGCATATACACATGCTGGGTAGTATCAGCGCATATACACATCCTGAGCGTGTTTTGCACATACACATGCTGGGTAGTATCAGCGCACATACACATCCTGAGCGTGTTTTGCACATACACATGCTGGGCAGTATCAGTGCACATACACACCCTGAGCGTGTTTTGCACATACACATGCTGGGTAGTATCAGCGCACATACACATCCTGAGCGTGTTTTGCACATACACATTCTGGGCAGTATCAGCGCACATACACATCCTGAGCGTGTTTTGCACATACACATCCTGAGCGTGTTTTGCACATACACATGCTGGGTAGTATCAGCGCACATACACATCCTGAGCATGTTTTGCACATACACATGCTGGGCAGTATCAGCGCACATACACATCCTGAGCGTGTTTTGCACATACACATCCTGAGCGTGTTTTGCACATACACATGCTGGGTAGTATCAGTACATACACATCCTGAGCATGTTTTGCACATACACATGCTGGGCAGTATCAGCGCACATACACATCCTGAGCGTGTTTTGCACATACACATGCTGGGCAGTATCAGCGCACATACACATCCTGAGCGTGTTTTGCACATACACATGCTGGGCAGTATCAGCGCACATACACATCCTGAGCGGGTTTTGCACATACACATGCTGGGCAGTATCAGCGCACATACACATCCTGAGCGTGTTTTGCACATACACATGCTGGGCAGTATCAGCGCACATACACATCCTGAGCGTGTTTTGCACATACACATGCTGGGCAGTATCAGCGCACATACACACCCTGAGCGTGTTTTGCACATACACATGCTGGGTAGTATCAGCGCACATACACATCCTGAGCGTGTTTTGCACATACACATGCTGGGCAGTATCAGAGCACATACACATCCTGAGCGTGTTTTGCACATACACATGCTGGGCAGTATCAGCGCACATACACATCCTGAGCGTGTTTTGCACATACACATGCTGGGTAGTATCAGCGCACATACACATCCTGAGCGTGTTTTGCACACACACATGCTGGGCAGTATCAGCGCACATACACATGCTGAGCGTGTTTTGCACATACACATGCTGGGTAGTATCAGCGCACATACACATCCTGAGCGTGTTTTGCACATACACATGCTGGGTAGTATCAGCGCACATACACATCCTGAGCGTGTTTTGCACATACACATGCTGGGCAGTATCAGCGCACATACACATCCTGAGCGTGTTTTGCACATACACATGCTGGGTAGTATCAGCGCACATACACATCCTGAGCGTGTTTTGCACATACACATGCTGGGTAGTATCAGCGCACATACACATCCTGAGCGTGTTTTGAACATACACATGCTGTGCAGTATCAGCGCACATACACATCCTGAGGGTGTTTTACACATACACATGCTGGGTTGTATCAGCGCACATACACATCCTGAGCGTGTTTTGCACATACACATGTTGGGCAGTATCAGAACACATACACACCCTGAGCGTGTTTTGCACATACACATGCTGGGTAGTATCAGCGCACATACACATCCTGAGCGTGTTTTGCACATACACATGCTGGGTAGTATCAGCGCACATACACACCCTGAGCGTGTTTTGCACATACACATGCTGGGCAGTATCAGCGCACATACACATCCTGAACGGGTTTTGCACATACACATGCTGGGTAGTATCAGCGCACATACACACCCTGAGCGTGTTTTGCACATACACATGCTGGGTAGTATCAGCGCACATACACATCCTGAGCGTGTTTTGCACATACACATGCTGGGTAGTATCAGCGCACATACACATCCTGAGCGTGTTTTGCACATACACATGCTGGGTAGTATCAGCGCACATACACATCCTGAGCGTGTTTTGCACATACACATGCTGGGTAGTATCAGCGCACATACACATCCTGAGCGTGTTTTGCACATACACATGCTGGGCAGTATCAGCGCACATACACATCCTGAGCGTGTTTTGCACATACACATGCTGGGTAGTATCAGCGCACATACACATCCTGAGCGTGTTTTGCACATACACATGCTGGGTAGTATCAGCGCACATACACACCCTGAGTGTGTTTTGCACATACACATGCTGGGCAGTATCAGCGCACATACACATCCTGAGCGTGTTTTGCACATACACATGCTGGGCAGTATCAGCGCACATACACATCCTGAGCGTGTTTTGCACATACACATGCTGGGCAGTATCAGCGCACATACACATCCTGAGCGTGTTTTGCACATACACATGCTGGGCAGTATCAGCGCACATACACATCCTGAGCGTGTTTTGCACATACACATGCTGGGCAGTATCAGCGCACATACACATCCTGAGCGTGTTTTGCACATACACATGCTGGGCAGTATCAGCGCACATACACATCCTGAGCGTGTTTTGCACATACACATGCTGGGTAGTATCAGCGCACATACACATCCTGAGCGTGTTTTGCACATACACATGCTGGGTAGTATCAGCGCACATACACATCCTGAGCGTGTTTTGCACATACACATCCTGGGCAGTATCAGCGCACATACACATCCTGAGCGTGTTTTGCACATACACATGCTGGGCAGTATCAGCGCACATACACATCCTGAGCGTGTTTTGCACATACACATGCTGGGCAGTATCAACGCACATACACATCCTGAGCGTGTTTTGCACATACACATGCTGGGTACATACAGCGCACATACACATCCTGAGCGTGTTTTGCACATACACATGCTGGGCAGTATCAGCGCACATACACATCCTGGGCGTGTTTTGCACATACACATGCTGGGCAGTATCAGCGCACATACACATCCTGAGCGTGTTTTGCACATACACATGCTGGGCAGTATCAGCGCACATACACATCCTGAGCGTGTTTTGCACATACACATGCTGGGTAGTATCAGCGCACATACCCATCCTGAGCGTGTTTTGCACATACACATGCTGGGCAGTATCAGCGCACATACACATCCTGAGCGTGTTTTGCACATACACATGCTGGGTAGTATCAGCGCACATACACATCCTGAGCGTGTTTTGCACATACACATGCTGGGCAGTATCAGCGCACATACACATCCTGAGCGTGTTTTGCACATACACATGCTGGGCAGTATCAGCGCACATACACATCCTGAGCGTGTTTTGCACATACACATGCTGGGCAGTATCAGCGCACATACACATCCTGAGCGTGTTTTGCACATACACATGCTGGGTAGTATCAGCGCACATACACATCCTGAGCGTGTTTTGCACATACACATGCTGGGTAGTATCAGCGCACATACACACCCTGAGCGTGTTTTGCACATACACATGCTGGGCAGTATCAGCGCACATACACATCCTGAGCGTGTTTTGCACATACACATGCTGGGCAGTATCAGCGCATATACACATCCTGAGCGTGTTTTGCACATACACATGCTGGGCAGTATCAGCGCACATACACATCCTGAGCGTGTTTTGCACATACACATGCTGGGTAGTATCAGCGCACATACACATCCTGAGCATGTTTTGCACATACACATGCTGGGCAGTATCAGCGCACATACACATCCTGAGCGTGTTTTGCACATACACATGCTGGGCAGTATCAGCGCACATACACATCCTGAGCGTGTTTTGCACATACACATGCTGGGCAGTATCAGCGCACATACACATCCTGAGCGTGTTTTGCACATACACATGCTGGGTAGTATCAGCGCACATACACATCCTGAGCGTGTTTTGCACATACACATGCTGGGTAGTATCAGCGCACATACACATCCTGAGCGTGTTTTGCACATACACATGCTGGGTAGTATCAGCGCACATACACATCCTGAGCGTGTTTTGCACATACACATGCTGGGTAGTATCAGCGCACATACACATCCTGAGCGTGTTTTGCACATACACATGCTGGGCAGTATCAGCGCACATACACATCCTGAGCGTGTTTTGCACATACACATGCTGGGTAGTATCAGCGCACATACACATCCTGAGCGTGTTTTGCACATACACATGCTGGGTAGTATCAGCGCATATACACATCCTGAGCGTGTTTTGCACATACACATGCTGGGTAGTATCAGCGCACATACACATCCTGAGCGTGTTTTGCACATACACATGCTGGGCAGTATCAGCGCACATACACACCCTGAGTGTGTTTTGCACATACACATGCTGGGTACATACAGCGCACATACACATCCTGAGCGTGTTTTGCACATACACATGCTGGGCAGTATCAGCGCACATACACACCCTGAGCGTGTTTTGCACATACACATGCTGGGCAGTATCAGCGCACATACACATCCTGAGCGTGTTTTGCACATACACATGCTGGGCAGTATCAGCGCACATACACACCCTGAGCGTGTTTTGCACACACACATGCTGGGCAGTATCAGCGCACATACACATCCTGAGCGTGTTTTGCACATACACATGCTGGGCAGTATCAGCGCACATACACATCCTGAGTGTGTTTTGCACATACACATGCTGGGTACATACAGCGCACATACACATCCTGGGCGTGTTTTGCACATACACATGCTGGGCAGTATCAGCGCACATACACATCCTGAGCGTGTTTTGCACATACACATGCTGGGCAGTATCAGCGCACATACACATCCTGAGTGTGTTTTGCACATACACATGCTGGGTACATACAGCGCACATACACATCCTGGGCGTGTTTTGCACATACACATGCTGGGTAGTATCAGCGCACATACACATCCTGAGCGTGTTTTGCACATACACATGCTGGGCAGTATCAGCGCACATACACATCCTGAGGGTGTTTTGCACATACACATGCTGAGCGTGTTTTGCACATACACATGCTGGGCAGTATCAGCGCACATACACATCCTGAGCGTGTTTTGCACATACACATGCTGGGCAGTATCAGCGCACATACACATCCTGAGCGTGTTTTGCACATACACATGCTGGGCAGTATCAGCGCACATACACATCCTGAGCGTGTTTTGCACATACAGTACACATGCTGGGCAGTATCAGCGCACATACACATCCTGAGCGTGTTTTGCACATACACATGCTGGGTACATACAGCGCACATACACATCCTGAGCATGTTTTGCACATACACATGCTGGGTCATATCAGCGCACATACACATCCTGAGCATGTTTTGCACATACACATGCTGGGCAGTATCAGCGCACATACACATCCTGAGCGTGTTTTGCACATACACATGCTGGGCAGTATCAGCGCACATACACATCCTGCGCGTGTATTGCACATACACATGCTGGGCAGTATCAGCGCACATACCCATCCTGAGCATGTTTTGCACATACACATGCTGGGTCATATCAGCGCACCTACACATCCTGAGCGTGTTTTGCACATACACATGCTGGGCAGTATCAGCGCACATACGCATCCTGGGCGTGTTTTGCACATACACATGCAGGGTACATACAGCGCACATACACATGCTGGGTGTGTTTTGCACATACACATGCTGGGAAGTATCAGCGCACATACACACCCTGAGCGTGTTTTGCACATACACATGCTGGGCAGTATCAGCGCACATACACATCCTGGGCGTGTTTTGCACATACACATGTTGGGTACATACAGCGCACATACCCATCCTGGGCGTGTTTTGCACATACACATGCTGGGTACATACAGCGCACATACACATCCTGGGCGTGTTTTGCACATACACATGCTGGGTACATACAGCGCACATACACATCCTGGGCGTGTTTTGCACATACACATGCTGGGTACATACAGCGCACATACACATGCTGGGCGTGTTTTGCACATACACATGCTGGGTACATACAGCGCACCTACACATGCTGGGCGTGTTTTGCACATACACCTGCTGGGTACATACAGAGCACATACCCATCCTGGGCGTGTTTTGCACATACACATGCTGGGTACATACAGCGCACATACCCATCCTGGGCGTGTTTTGCACATACACATGCTGGGTACATACAGCGCACATACACATCCTGGGCGTGTTTTGCACATACACATGCTGGGTACATACAGCGCACATACACATCCTGGGCGTGTTTTGCACATACACATGCTGGGTACATACAGCGCACATACACATGCTGGGCGTGTTTTGCACATACACATGCTGGGTACATACAGCGCACATACACATGCTGGGCGTGTTTTGCACATACACATGCTGGGTACATACAGCGCACCTACACATGCTGGGCGTGTTTTGCACATACACCTGCTGGGTACATACAGGGCACATACCCATCCTGGGCGTGTTTTGCACATACACATGCTGGGTACATACAGCGCACATACACATGCTGAGCGTGTTTTGCACATACACATGCTGGGTAGTATCAGCGCACATACACATCCTGAGCGTGTTTTGCACATACACATGCTGGGCAGTATCAGCGCACATACACATCCTGGGCGTGTTTTGCACATACACATGCTGGGTACATACAGCGCACCTACACATGCTGGGCGTGTTTTGCACATACACATGCTGGGTACATACAGCGCACATACACATGCTGGGCGTGTTTTGCACATACACATGCTGGGTACATACAGCGCACCTACACATGCTGGGCGTGTTTTGCACATACACCTGCTGGGTACATACAGAGCACATACCCATCCTGGGCGTGTTTTGCACATACACATGCTGGGTACATACAGCGCACATACCCATCCTGGGCGTGTTTTGCACATACACATGCTGGGTACATACAGCGCACATACACATGCTGGGCGTGTTTTGCACATACACATGCTGGGTACATACAGCGCACATTCCCTCTATGAACGACTTTCTCCCATTAACTCTATTCTCAGTGAGTGTGGGCCGTGGGGAATAGAATAACCCAGCTGTATCTGTAGAGTTGGAACCCACGTTTTGGTGACTCAGACACCATCTCTTGAGACGAGGTACGGCTAATTTAAGGCATGAGCTGAATGGCGCTTCCCCGTTTAAAGTAAAGGCCAACCTCATGGAAACCTGGTGTTTTGGCTTTCAAACCCTCCAACATGTTCTCGTGGCAAGGATCCAGCCATCGGTGGTATGTGTTCTTATGCTGTACCACTCGCGAGTCCTCCTGAGTCCTGACATCGGTTTGCAAACAGCCGCTGACATCATCATGCGACTTGTTCACTCTTTGTGACATCATCCTCACATCAGCCTTGGGATGGATATCCTGGAACAATGCTTTGCTTGCTGCTGCTATGCTCATTATTGTCTGGAGTGCAAGGTTATAAGGCTCGCAATGTGGCAGACAGGCACGACGCATCGCCCCATACACCCAGAAACACACCGGGATGTCTGATTGGTGGATGTGAGTATTATTTCATGAAGACAAATGTGTCCCTTTTACTGTTCTGATGAATAGTAGCCCCCTAGTACATCAAGGTACTTCACACTTATAGTGCATTAGATCAGGGAGCTCAACTCTTGCCCTCGAGAGCCCCCAACAGGCCAAGTTTTCAGGATGTCCCTGCTTCAGCACAGGTGGCTCAATCAGTGGCTCAGTCGAAGGCTGCACCACCTATGCTGAAGCTGGGATATCCTTAGAACCTGACCTGTTGGGGGGTCTTGAGGACTGGCATTGAGCACCCCACCATTTGATCTCAACAAGGACAGTGAAAAGCAATGTACAGTTCAGCATCATTGTCACTCTTTCCATTCCCGGAAGCAGCATGAACCTCTGACCTACGATTCGCGCTAAAGGCACAAATAAAATATTTACAGGTGAAAACATTTTAGGGGGAAACAAACTGCACGGTGTGTAAGTAAGCATCTCCTTTTCCTTCACACGGAGAGACCGCATATCCTGTTTTATAGGATGCAGTTCTATCATTTCACACCAGGGGGGGCTGTTGAGTCATACAACAGAATTCCCCGGAAACAGAGAAAAACACAAGCGCCAAGTGATTTCTTAATAAGAATTGTTTGTTTAAAGTACTTTTATTTGTGACAGTAAACTCGCAAACCTGCAAATGATAAATGGAAGCAGAAAAGAAACATGTACAGTCAGCTAAATGTTCTCCAATGCCTTCACTTTGTTTTAGCATCAGTGTGTAGTAATATGAAAGCGCTCAGCCATGTAACACATGTCAGTGAAAGTGCCCACCCTTAGAACCAGGCCACGAGGACCACGTTTACTAAGCAGTCTTCTCCCAGAAGACACCTACAAGAGCGTTCATGTCTGTTAGCTGCCCGTTGTCTGCCACGAAAACTCAGACAAGGGGAGCGTGGATGAACGAATTGTAAATTGTATGTAGAATAAGGTTGGCTGGTTTATAGTACAGCCAGACTGATAAGGCTTCACTCCAGTGCACAAGGGTTCAGTTCGAACCACAGTCAATGCACATAGGAGAAACTATAACGGGGATAGTGTTGATGTGTAATAGTGTACTGTGTAAGGAAAATGCAATAGTGTACTGTGTAAGGAAAATGCAATAGTGTACTATGTAAGGAAAATTCAACCGCCCCAATCAAGCCCTAAAGTTCTCCTCACTAGAACATTTAGAAACTTTAACCCACAACAGTTTCTGGATGACCTTACCAGCTGCCCTTGGCACAGAATCGATTTAATTCCCGACCCTGATTCTGCGCTCGACTATTTCCAGTCCGAGTTCTTAAAACTCTGTGATACCCATGCTCCACTATGCAGAATAAGGGTACAGGGGGCCCACCTTCCATGGGTTACAACTGACCTTATAGCACTCTACCAGTTCAGGGATGCCTTGTGGAAAAGCTACAAAGTAACTGGCACTACCAAGGATCTCAATCACTACAGATTCTTGCGGAACATGTGCACAAGGCAAACAAGGCACGCAAAAGCACAATATTACTCTGACAATCTCCTCCAGAATACATCAAACCCAGCTAACTTCTGGAAGGTTATCAACCATATATTCCAGACATCTAGCCATCAACAGCCAAGTAATATCACTAAGGGGGATATTACTCTGACAAACCCCACTGACATTGCAAATGCATTCAATGATTACTTTGTGGGGTGTGCTACTAACTTATTAGTGAAACGCAACCCAAACCACAAACCTGAATCTCATCCTGGGAGTACCCATATAGTCCCACCCCCTCCCAACACTGCCCACAATTTTCAATCTGGCTCACTATCCGAAGAGGAGATTACACAAGCACTCCTCAAATTAAAACTAAGCAGCCAATGCGGACCTGACTTACTACAATCTAGGTTCCTACGACTTGGTGCCCCAGCAATTGCCAAACCAATTGCGTCCATAGTCAACTCTATGCTGTCTGCAGGCCATATCCCTAAGACCTGGAAAACTGCCAGAGTTGTCCCAATCTTCAAAAGTGGGGACAAAAACACTGTCTCAAACTACAGGCCAATCTCTATTCTCATATATATAAACACACAGAAAACGTCGCTGCACCAAACCAACAAACATGAAACAAACAAAAACACTATCTACCTGGTGCAAGGGGGAGAGAACCACTTCAAACCACACAAATAATCAAAAAGATTATATAAAGCCCCCTATAATTGCACTCAAGGTAGGTGACAATAGGATTGGTTTGTCAGATATAGTATAGGCCAAAGAATAGCCAATTCCCTATATCAGGAATTGGCTATTCTTTGGCCTATACTATATCTGACAAACCAATCCTATTGTCACCTACCTTGAGTGCAATTATAGGGGGCTTTATATAATCTTTTTGATTATTTGTGTGGTTTGAAGTCAATCTCACTTCTCCCAATACTATCCAAAGTCATGGAAAAACGTGTCCATTCCCAATTAAGCGATTTCTATACCAAGACAAATTTCCCTAGCCAATTCCAGTCTGGCTTTCGCCCCAAATACTCCACCGTAACTACCCTGCTAAAAGTAATGAAATCCAGTGTGGAATGGAACGGGGACAACTCACTGGTGCAATATTCCTAGATTTTGCAAGGACTTTTGATACTGTTCATCATGCTATCCTGCTTAATAAACTCCTGTGCTCTGGAATAGTGAAGCATGTTTTAAACTGGTTTCAGTCCTACCTATCAGGAAGATCCCAACATGTGTCCATCTCAGGCTCTAACTCCAACCCCCTGGATATCACCTGTGGTGTCCCGCAAGGCTCTGTTCTGGGGCCCCTACTCTTCTCAGTGTTCATTAATGATCTTCCCACAGCTTGTAAGGAAGCCTCACTACACATGTATGCAGATGACACAATCCTATATGCACACAGCCATAGCCTCTCTGACCTTCAACACATACTTCAGTCTGACTTTTTGAGACTCGAAAACTGGATTTCCCAAAAAAACTGTTTTTAAACACTGACAAGACTGTAACAATGGTATTTGGGACCAAGACTACATTTTTAATGCTGCCAGAGACTGAGCTCCTGATTAGAACCAACGCTACCACCACCCTAACACCTGTCACTAGTTTTAAATACCTGGGCATATGGTTTGACTCCCACTTAACATTCGGGATGCACATTGATACCGACATCCAAAACCTATGCCAAACTAGGGGTATTTTACAGGAACAAATCCTCCCTAAGCCTGCTGGTCAGAAAGCGTATCGCACAGCAGATGCTAATGCCAATTATCGACTATGGAGACATAGTATATGGCTCGGCACCCCAAACCCACCTTAGCAAACTTGACACCCTCTACAATTCAATTTGTCGTTTCGTTCTCCAATGCAAATACAACACACATCCCTGCGAAATGCTCAAAGAACTAGGTTGGTCATCACTCGAGTCTAGGCGCAAAGTTCACCTTTCCTGTCTTGCCTTCAAATACTTTCTGGGCAAGCTACCCGTCTATCTGAACAAGCTCCTCACCCCTACCACATGCAGCACTTATCATCTGAGATCTGACTCCAAAAGACTGTTCATGGTCCCAAGGTTCAACAAAGTATCCGACCGCTCCTCCTTCTCTTACCGTGCACCCCAAAACTGGAATAACCTACCGGAGACTCTCACCGCCGCCACCAGTCTAAATTCTTTCAAAACTAAAGCTGTCTCACATTTTAATCTGGTCTGTAACTGTTACTGACGCCTATAATATATATTTTCACTTACTGTGCATGCAATGTCTTGTATATAATGTATACCCTGTTCATTTATGTAACTGTATTTGTAACCATGTATTATTTGTCATATTAACTCTGTGCCCAGGACATACATGAAAACGAGAGGTAACTCTCAATGTATTACTTCCTGGGAAAACATTTTCTAAATAAATAAATAATAATAATAATAATAATAAATATAGATACTCACATGGGCTTATGTGAGCACATGCGCATCAGGGGGTTCTTGATTCCTGTCCTGGTGTCTGGGGAAAGTCGCTCCTCCTCGACCCGAAACGCTCCTCTGGGGTATTCAATTCGTCTCAGGTCACCGTTGTCTGCCACGGCCTAGACGTGTCCTATGGCAGAAGACTGCTTAGCAGATAAGGGCTGCAATGCACAGGGCTTTCCTCAGACTAGTAAGGGGCTTCTACTCAGGAAATAACAACACAATGAGTCCAACAATGCAGTGACCAGGACTGAGATCTAAAGCCACCTCTAGAAATCTTGTGGTTAATCAAGAGGATGTTTCCTGGGAGGATGGTGGATTTTCTTCCTGGACTGTGTTCCCAGACTATTTGAATTGTTTAACTAATTTGCTTGTGCATCCCTCTGTTCCATTTTAAACCGGAATAAATTGCCTCCCATCCCTGCAGAATGGATCAGTACCTTGTGCACATTGTGTACTCACTGCAACAACAGTCTGTACACATGGGCGTCCGCAGGGAGGGGCAAGGGGGGGCGCTTGCCCCCCCCTGGATCCTCGCAGTCGCAGCATTAATTTAATAAAATATGCTGAGGGAGGAAGAGGCAGCTGAGCCGCGGCCCGGGATTGGATGGGAGGCGGGGCTAGCTGCAGCAGTCACGCAGGGGTGGGGGCCGCCACGTGCTCTCCCGCGCTGACCGCTGTAACTCCCCATTCGGACCGGCACCCAGACTCTCCCTCTGGCCCTGCTCCCTCCTGCACCCCGGCAGACGGCAGTGTGGCCGCATTATCGCATAAGGTAGGGAGTGGGACACGTGGGACCAGGGAGAGATGGCATGGAGATGCGGGGGAGAGACTGAGATTGGGGGGGCAATTTGGCAAAGAAGCTTGGGGGGGGGGGGGCGAGGGAGATTGGGGGTGGGGGGAGGTTGGGGGGCAAATAAGCTTGGGGGGGGGGGGGCGAGGGAGATTGAGAGATGGGAGATGCAGGGGGGTGAGATGGGAGATGCATGGGGGGGAGAGATGGGAGATGCAGGGGGGGGAGAGATGGGAGATGCAGAGGGGGGGGGAGAGATGGGAGATGCAGGGGGGGAGAGATGGGGAGATGCAGGGGGGGAGAGATGGGAGATGCAGGGGGGGAGAGATGGGAGATGCAGGGGGGGGGGGGGCGGGGGGAGAGATGGGAGATGCAGGGGGGGAGAGATGGGAGATGCAGGGGGGGGGGGAGAGATGGGAGATGCAGAGGGGGGGGAGAGATGGGAGATGCAGAGGGGGGGGGGAGAGATGGGAGATGCAGAGGGGGGGGAGAGATGGGAGATGCAGGGGGGGAGAGATGGGGAGATGCAGGGGGGGAGAGATGGGAGATGCAGGGGGGGGGGAGAGATGGGAGATGCAGGGGGTGGCCGGGGGGAGAGATGGGAGATGCAGGGGGGGAGAGATGGGAGATGCAGGGGGGGGGGGGGGAGAGATGGGAGATGCAGAGGGGGGGGGAGAGATGGGAGATGCAGAGGGGGGGGGAGAGATGGGAGATGCAATGGGGGGGGGGAGAGATGGGAGATGCAGAGGGGGGGGAGAGATTGGAGATGCAGGGGGGAGAGATGGGAGATGCAGAGGGGGGGGAGAGATGGGAGATGCAAGGGGGAGAGAGATGGGAGATGCAGAGGGGGGAGAGAGATGGGAGATGCAGAGGGGGGGGAGAGAGATGGGAGATGCAGAGGGGGGGGAGAGATGGGAGATGCAAGGGGGAGAGAGATGGGAGATGCAGAGGGGGGAGAGAGATGGGAGATGCAGAGGGGGGGGGAGAGAGATGGGAGATGCAGAGGGGGGGAGAGATGGGAGATGCAGGGGGGAGAGAGATGGGAGATGCAGAGGGGGGGGGGGAGAGAGATGGGAGATGCAGGGGGGGAGAGATGGGAGATGCAGGGGGAGGGGAGAGATGGGAGATGCAGAGGGGGGGGGGAGAGAGATGGGAGATGCAGGGGGGGAGAGAGATGGGAGATGCAGAGGTTGGGGAGAGTGTGTGTATGAATAATGTGGTGCAACTGCATGCAATGGTGTTTTTTTAATATTTAATATTGCTTTATTAACCTTCAAGCTTTCTCAAATTTGCTTGAAAATGCACCATTTGCCCACTTTTTTCCCAAAATTTTCTCGGGGGGGTGGTCGGGCTCGCTCGCCACGGTGCACTCACCACCACTTTCACGCCGGGCACTGGCCGTTAAAATTATGCGCCCCCCTGAAAAAATTTCTGCGGACGCCCATGTCTGTACATATGAATACCCTTGAAAATGCAGATGATACCTTATGGAATATATATGGGGCGCAAACGTTTTTTGCCACGCCCCCAGTGCCTGCTCTCCTCCATGGTGCGCCTCCCCCCCTCCTTACCTCAGGCCGCGGTGACCTGCGGCGTCATTTGACGCCTCGTTGCCATGGTAACGCGCCCTGGAGCCGGCTGAACCTCGGTAAGTAGAGGTTGCAGAGGCCTTGCACGATCCCCTGGCCTTTAATTTAAATGTCTGGGGGTGTGGGGGAGAAGGGAGAGCGTGGGACCTCTGCAACTGCCTGCGCCCCCCCCCAAAAAAAATCTTGCACCCCTCAGTTTGCGCACCGCTGGAATAGATAATGCTAACAACTCACAATAGCAGGGGTTCTCAGCTCCAGTGTTTATTGAGCCACTGATTGAGCCACCTGTGCTGAAGCAGGGACTAAATCAGTGGCTGTGGCAATGAGCCACTGATTAAGCCACCTGTGCAGAAACAGGAATGTACTTAAAGCCAGCTCTGTGGGGGGTCTTGAGGACGGGACTTTAGAACCCCTGCACTATAGAATAGAATGTGAACGACACCCTGCAGCAATAGTTCTGGATCTGTCGGAGAGTGACGGAAGGAGACAGAAGGGCTCCCATTAAATATTAAGCCCAGCCAGCTGCTGCCCTTATCGTCAGCCTAAGCCCCTATCTCACCGCGTTGTGTACGATGAAGCCCCTTTCACCATTTATTTGATCACCTTTGTTTTTGCATGGCCCTTTTCTTGCCATATGTGTTTCTAATATTCCGTCATATAATCCTCATATCTTATTACCAGATAGGAAATTCAGCATTCGGTATTGTCACATAAGGACTGTTTATTTGTCCTGAGTATTTCTTACAGATATCAGTGCACAATATACAAGTTTTTACATGTGCTTCTCACCAGATGGTGATTTTGTCATCTGTTCTTTTCTGTGGGTGATGACCTATCCTGATGAATTCATGTCCTCTCTCCCTGGATGGAAAAGTCTTCTCTCCTGCTCATCATTTAGCCAAGAAAACTCCCGACGTCGGCTATTCCAATCGAAGAATTATTCTGAAAATGGTCTTTACATGTTTGTAAGCTCTTACCTTTTATTCAGGAACCTAAACTCAGACTTGTATAACTTGCAGAAGTTTAGTCATAGTCCACAATTGCCAAAGATCATTACCATCAGCTGTCTGTAATACTGTAGCACCTATGTAACTTTAGCAGTTAGCCACACCTTCTTTACGTCTCAACAGTTGTTGTAATATTATCTACTGCAAACCCGTATTTTTGGATTTGGCCACATTCTGAACCATCAAAAATATCTAATGACCGCTGTCTTCATAATCAATTATTCACTCAGAATAGAATTTCTAACAGTTAGTGTATTGTGCAGTGTTCCTTTTATTTTTCATGTATTGTAATGGTTTTGTATCGGTTCCATGCACAGATGTTCAGATGTTATTGCACCATTACCGTACTAGTAGCACTAAATCAGGCAATGCTGTAACAAACGGATCCGCGGCACATCACACGATGTAACGTGCAGCAGTGGTAACGTATTATCTTGCGATCAGGTCTGCTACTTCTGTGCAAATACACGATAATAAATAATAAAAATAATAACATACAGTACTGTTTAACCCACTGTACTATGCTCTGTGGTATGAAAGAATCGGTCAGCCACGCTCACGGAGGATTCAGCAGCCCGCTGGACGTCTCCGCTGCCAGATGGCATATTCGTCTCCGGACGATGGGGGCCTCGCTTCTACAGAAAACACTGTACTCCAAACATCAGAAGGCCCTGTTTCCTGCACTCCCCTCCATGGCCAGAAGTCTCAGCGCTGCTGTGTTGTGCTTGAAGGTTCTCGCTTCGCCCCGATTTCTCGCTTCTGGTTTGAATTTCTTTGTTTGAAGGCCAATGTGATTGGCGCTGAGCTAAAAATAGCTCTTTCCAGCAAGCTTTGGGCTTTTTGTGGACTACCCCTTTTGTTTTACTGCTGATCTCTGTACTGTTAACCCTTTTGTGTACCATTAACGTTTCCTATTAAGCTAATTTGTTTAATAGCTCTCTTGCCAGGCTGATCGTAAGCTCACGTGCTCAATGAAGCTATTCACTGCATTTATTTTTATATTTGTAAGGGTTTGGCTTTTTGGTGTGTTCTGTGGATTCTGGATTGAGAGCAGGTCCCATCGGCCCGAGAAAACAATGTGTATAGGTCTTTGAAGGACTTGTGAGGTCCTGGTAATGGGTGACGTACCTCGTGGATAAGGGTGATACTCTTGGGTACCTTCACCAGCTGTCCCGGGTGGTGGAACGCCGCCTTGTTTTGGGGTATTCTCATGAAGTTAGTGCTGTATTACATAGCAGTCTGAGGACCTAGACTTTCTCGGCTGGTGAAGACCTTGTCAAGGCTCGGTTCACTAGTCACTTGCCTTTTTGGCTGCCAGTAGTCACGGACGTTACCTGACAGGGATATTATCAGGGCAATCATAATAAAATGTTAACATGTTCGGATTTCCCTATCGGGCATTCAGGCTTGCCCTAATGGACTGGTATGCCCACAGCACCGGCCCACAGCACCGGCCCACAGCACTGGACCACAGCACTGGACCACAGCACCAACCCATAGCATGCCTACAGCACCAACGCACAGCATTCCCACAGCACCGGCCCACAGCACGCCGACACCACCGGGTTACAGCACGCCCACAGCATGGCCGTAGCACCGGCATACAGCACCGGCCCTCAGCACTGGCCTGCAGCACCAACCCACAGCACCGGCTCACAGTATGCCCACAGCACCGGCCCACAGCACGGGCACACAGCAAGCCCACAACACCAGCCCACAGCATGCCTGTAGCACCAGCCCACAGCATGCTTGCAGCACCAGCACACAGCATGCCCACAGCACCGGCCCAAAGCATGCCTGCAGCACCGGCCCACAACATGCCCACAACATCGGCCCATAGCATGCCCACAGCACCGGCCCAAAGCATGTCCACAGCACTGGCCCAAAGCATGCCCACATGCCCACAGCACTGTCCCACAGCACTCCCGCAGCACCCCCACACAGAATGCCCACAGCACCGGCCCACAGAATGCCCATAGCACCGGCCCACAGAATGCCCACAGCACCGGCCCACAGAATGCCCATAGCACCGGCCCACAGCACGCCCACATGTTCTCTGTGGGCCGGTGCTGTGCATCGCAGCTGCAGAGTCCCCGCACTCTTCCCCAGAGCAATGAAACTGATTGCCGGGAGAGGGGCCTCTGTCAGACTTTCCTTTTACAGCGCGGCCCACCTCCATCGACGTTGTGATGCTGCGGTGCCATGACACCGCTGGCGGGGGGGCCGGCAGCTAAGTGAGATGCCCTGACCACATTTCCCTCCAATCCGCCCCTAGTTGTTAGTGACACATTTTATATTTTTTATGACACCATTATTATTTTTTTGCTATATTTGATTATTTTGGAAAAAGTTTATTTTATTGAAAGGTTAGGGATAGAGATAATGAGTTGTTTCTTAAGTACAGTACGTAGATAACTAGTGAAGAAAAAAGTGGTATAGCGCTACGACTAATAAAATATAAAGTGAACGTCAAATACACACGAGAAATTAATTGTCACAATTAGTGCCTGGTGGCTGCCAAACAGGTGACCTGAGTACCCTGGTCAGATACAGAAACTGTGCAACAGTTGGATACTGTAACGGTGCCTGATAGGTGCAATCTCCGGATTATAATAATGATAGCATATGGGTGTAGTAAATACAACCGTCGCTCGTCCGGGGTTAAAATGTCCTGGACACTCCGTAAATCGTGATACAACGGGTGAAGGTCTCAGCCTGTGAAAAGAAACAAGAAAGACATAGAATAATACTTTATGGGAATAAGAATGTAGCCATTAGGCGTTCTACAACGTGTTCGACCCGATCCGCAAAATTGGAATCCCACTTACAGGACGCAGGTAGGACATGCGCGTTTAGATCGGAGTATAGGATCGGGAGATTGGAGGCTGCTGCAAAACTGGCTAGTCAGCGAGACGACTGCAGGACCTGGGATATTGGGCTAGCGAGCTATTCGACCTCTATGAAGAGTACCCGCAGGCACCAGCTGGTCTGGGACGCGGCTCAGCAGCCTCCGACCAGAGATGGATCTCGCGATCCTACACTCAGATCTAAATGCGAATGTCCTACCTGTATCCTGTAAGTGGGATTCCAGTTTTGCGGATTGGACAAACACCTGATTTTTTGTATTTTGTGAGATTGTTTTAAAGTAATTTATTAAATGTAACTTTTTCAATTCACCTTATTTTTCTATTAGTTTTAACACCTCTGAGGCATCTACTGTACGTTGTATAACGCTTAATGGCGTCAGTCTAATTAACATACAGTATTCTGCTATGTCTTTCTTGTTTCTTTTCATATGCTGAGACCATCATCCGTTGTATCACGATTTTCGGAGTGTCCATGATGTAGATAGCTAGGCCGTGGTTACACAGAACACATACATAAAAAAAAGTGTGTGTGTGCCGAGTACGCACATTTTAAGTTGAACTTTGTCTTTTGTCATTAGTTTGTCACAGAAATTGTATTTGTGATGGTGATGTTTTCAATTACAGTGCCAAAACACAAAGAAGTTTGACTTAGAACGCATGGTTTAGCTATTTGCAATTCTATATTTATAATAACTGTGAATTCCTTGTGTGTGTGTGTCAGTGAGTGTGTGTGTCAGTGAGTGTGTGTGTGTCAGTCAGTGTGTGTGTGTCTGTGTCTGTCTGTGTGTTTCTGTGTGTGTGTGTGTGTGTGTGAGGCAGTGTGTGTGTCAGTGTGTGTGTGAGGGACAGTCAGTGTGTATGTGTCAGTGTGTGTCAGTCAGTGTCTGTCTGTGTGTGTGTGTCAATGTGTGTGTATGTCAGTGTATGTGTGTCTGTCAGTCAGTCAGTGTGTGTCAGTCAGTGTATGTGTGTCTCAGTCAGTGTGTGTGTGTGTGTGTGTGTGTGTGTGGGTGTGAGTCAGTGTGTGTGTGTGTGTGTGTCAGTGTGTGTGTCAGTGTCAGTGTCAGTGTGTCAGTCAGTGTGTGTGTCAGTCAGTGTGTGTGTGTGTGAGTCAGTCAGTGTGTGTGATTGTCAGTCAGTCAGTCAGTGTGTGTGCGTGTGTGTGTGAGTCAGTCAGTGTGTGTGTGTGTGTGTCAGTGTGTGTGTGCGTGTGTGTGTCAGTGTGTGTGCGTGTGTGTCAGTCAGTGTGTGTGTGTGTGTCAGTCAGTGTGTGTGTGTGTCAGTGTGTGTGTGTGTGTGTGTGTATGTGTGTGTCTGTCAGTATGTGTGTGTGTGTCAGTTTGTTTTTGATTGTCAGCGAGTGTCTTTCCTCTCCTTCCCCCGGCGTCACTGATGCCTTTTCTGCCCGCAGTGACCTCACTTCCGTTATGGAATTTTGTTACATCACACAGGATTTTCCCTATCACAGCTCTCCAGGTGCAGCCGAGAAGTTTCAATTCTTCAGAAAAGGAAGAGCAAAAAAAGGGAGCACAATCTTAAACATAACACTTTATGTAAATAGCGAACAATACAATAACTCACATTACAAATAGTAGGACGTTCCCACGATATCCCTGCCCGCCAGCTCACATTACAAATAGTAGGACGGTCCCACGATATCCCTGCCCGCCAGCTCACATTACAAATAGTAGGACGTTCCCACGATATCCCTGCCTCCCAGCTCACATTACAAATAGTAGGACGGTCCCACGATATCCCTGCCCGCCAGCTCACATTACAAATAGTAGGACGTTCCCACGATATCCCTGCCTCCCAGCTCACATTACAAATAGTAGGAAGGTCCCACGATATCCCTGCCCGCCAGCTCACATTACAAATAGTAGGACGGTCCCACGATATCCCTGCCCGCCAGCTCACATTACAAAGAGTAGGACGGTCCCACGATATCCCTGCCCGCCAGCTCACATTACAAATAGTAGGAAGGTCCCACGATATCCCTGCCCGCCAGCTCACATTACAAATAGTAGGACGGTCCCACGATATCCCTGCCCGCCAGCTCACATTACAAATAGTAGGACGGTCCCACGATATCCCTGCCCGCCAGCTCACATTACAAAGAGTAGGACGGTCCCACGATATCCCTGCCCGCCAGCTCACATTACAAATAGTAGGGTGGTCCCACGGTATCCCTGCCCGCCAGCTCACATTACAAATAGTAGGACGGTCCCATGGTATCCCTGCCCGCCAGCTCACATTACAAATAGTAGGACGGTCCCACGATATCCCTGCCCGCCAGCTCACATTACAAATAGTAGGATGGTCCCACGATATCCCTGCCCGCCAGCTCACATTACAAGTAGTAGGACGGTCCCACGATATCCCTGCCCGCCAGCTCACATTACAAATAGTAGGACGGTCCCACGATATCCCTGCCCGCCAGCTCACATTACAAATAGTAGGAAGGTCCCACGATATCCCTGCCCGCCAGCTCACATTACAAATAGTAGGACGGTCCCACGATATCCCTGCCCACCAGCTCACATTACAAATAGTAGGAAGGTCCCACGATATCCCTGCCCGCCAGCTCACATTACAAATAGTAGGACGGTCCCACGATATCCCTGCCCGCCAGCTCACATTACAAATAGTAGGGCATTCCCACGATATCCCTGCCCGCCAGCTCACATTACAAATCGTAGGACGGTCCCACGATATCCCTGCCCGCCAGCTCACATTACAAATAGTAGGATGGTCCCACGATATTTCTGCCTCCCAGCTCACATTACAAATAGTAGGACGGTCCCACGATATCCCTGCCCGCCAGCTCGCATTACAAATAGTAGGACGGTCCCACGATATCCCTGCCCGCCAGCACACATTACAAATAGTAGGACGGTCCCACGATATCCCTGCCCGCCAGCTCACATTACAAATAGTAGGACGGTCCCACGATATCCCTGCCCGCCAGCTCACATTACAAATAGTAGGAAGGTCCCACGATATCCCTGCCCGCCAGCTCACATTACAAATAGTAGGACGGTCCCACGATATTTGTGCCCGCCAGCTCACATTACAAATAGTAGGACGGTCCCACGATATCCCTGCCCGCCAGCTCACATTACAAATAGTAGGATGGTCCCACGCTATCCCTGCCCGCCAGCTCACATTACAAATAGTAGGACGGTCCCACGATATCCCTGCCCGCCAGCTCACATTACAAATAGTAGGATGGTCCCACGCTATCCCTGCCCGCCAGCTCACATTACAAATAGTAGGACGGTCCCACGATATCCCTGCCCGCCAGCTCACATTACAAATAGTAGGACGGTCCCATGGTATCCCTGCCCGCCAGCTCACATTACAAATAGTAGGACGGTCCCACGATATCCCTGCCCGCCAGCTCACATTACAAATAGTAGGAAGGTCCCACGATATCCCTGCCCGCCAGCTCACATTACAAATAGTAGGACGGTCCCACGATATCCCTGCCCGCCAGCTCACATTACAAATAGTAGGACGGTCCCACGATATCCCGGCCCGCCAGCTCACATTACAAATAGTAGGACGGTCCCACGATATCCCTGCCCGCCAGCTCACATTACAAATAGTAGGATGGTCCCACGATATCCCTGCCCGCCAGCTCACATTACAAATAGTAGGACGGTCCCACGATATCCCTGCCCGCCAGCTCGCATTACAAATTGTAGGACGGTCCCACGATATCCCTGCCCGCCAGCTCGCATTACAAATAGTAGGACGGTCCCACGATATCCCTGCCCGCCAGCTCACATTACAAATAGTAGGACGGTCCCACGATATCCCGGCCCGCCAGCTCACATTACAAATAGTAGGACGGTCCCACGATATCCCTGCCCGCCAGCTCACATTACAAATAGTAGGAAGGTCCCACGATATCCCTGCCCGCCAGCTCACATTACAAATAGTAGGACGGTCCCACGATATCCCTGCCCGCCAGCTCACATTACAAATAGTAGGACGGTCCCACGATATTTGTGCCCGCCAGCTCACATTACAAATAGTAGGACGGTCCCACGATATCCCTGCCCGCCAGCTCACATTACAAATAGTAGGACGGTCCCACGATATACCTGCCCGCCAGCTCACATTACAAATAGTAGGATGGTCCCACGATATCCCTGCCCGCCAGCTCACATTACAAATAGTAGGGCGGTCCCACGATATCCCTGCCCGCCAGCTCACATTACAAATAGTAGGACGGTCCCACTATCTCCCTGCCCACCAGCTCACATTACAAATAGTAGGACGGTCCCACGATATCCCTGCCCGCCAGCTCACATTACAAATGGTAAGACGGTCCCACGATATCCCTGCCCGCCAGCTCACATTACAAATAGTAGGACGGTCCCACGATATCCCTGCCCGCCAGCTCACATTACAAATAGTAGGACGGTCCCACGATATCCCGGCCCGCCAGCTCACATTACAAATAGTAGGACGGTCCCACGATATCCCTGCCCGCCAGCTCACATTACAAATAGTAGGACGGTCCCACGATATTTGTGCCCGCCAGCACACATTACAAATAGTAGGACGGTCCCACGATATCCCTGCCCGCCAGCACACATTACAAATAGTAGGACGGTCCCACGATATTTGTGCCCGCCAGCTCACATTACAAATAGTAGGACGGTCCCACGATATCCCTGCCCGCCAGCTCACATTACAAATAGTAGGACGGTCCCACGATATCCCTGCCCGCCAGCTCACATTACAAATAGTAGGACGGTCCCACGATATCCCGGCCCGCCAGCTCACATTACAAATAGTAGGACGGTCCCACGATATCCCTGCCCGCCAGCTCACATTACAAATAGTAGGACGGTCCCACGATATTTGTGCCCGCCAGCTCACATTACAAATAGTAGGACGGTCCCACGATATCCCTGCCCGCCAGCTCACATTACAAATAGTAGGATGGTCCCACGATATTTCTGCCCGCCAGCTCACATTACAAATAGTAGGACGGTGCCACGATATCCCTGCATGCCAGCTCACATTACAAATAGTAGGACGGTCCCACGATATCCCTGCCCGCCAGCTCACATTACAAATAGTAGGACGGTCCCACGATATCCCTGCCCGCCAGCTCACATTACAAATAGTAGGACGGTCCCACGGTATCCCTGCCCGCCAGCTCACATTACAAATAGTAGGACGGTGCCACGATATCCCTGCATGCCAGCTCACATTACAAATAGTAGGACGGTCCCACGATATCCCTGCCCGCCAGCTCACATTACAAATCGTAGGACGGTCCCACGATATCCCTGCCTCCCAGCTCACATTACAAATAGTAGGATGGTCCCACGATATTTCTGCCCGCCAGCTCACATTACAAATCGTAGGACGGTCCCACGATATCCCTGCCTCCCAGCTCACATTACAAATAGTAGGACGGTCCCACGATATTTGTGCCCGCCAGCTCACATTACAAATCGTAGGACGGTCCCACGATATCCCTGCCCGCCAGCTCACATTACAAATAGTAGGACGGTCCCACAATATCCCTGCCCGCCATCTCACATTACAAATAGTAGGACGGTCCCACGATATCCCTGCCCGCCAGCTCACATTACAAATAGTAGGACGGTCCCACGATATCCCTGCCCGCCAGCTCACATTACAAATAGTAGGATGGTCCCACGATATCCCGGCCCGCCAGCTCACATTACAAATAGTAGGACGGTCCCACGATATCCCTGCCCGCCAGCTCACATTACAAATAGTAGGACGGTCCCACGATATCCCTGCCCGCCAGCTCACATTACAAATAGTAGGACGGTCCCACGATATCCCTGCCCGCCAGCTCACATTACAAATAGTAGGACGGTCCCACGATATCCCTGCCCGCCAGCTCACATTACAAATAGTAGGACGGTCCCACGATATCCCTGCCCGCCAGCTCACATTACAAATAGTAGGACGGTCCCACGATATTTGTGCCCGCCAGCTCACATTACAAATAGTAGGACGGTCCCACGATATCCCTGCCCGCCAGCTCACATTACAAATAGTAGGATGGTCCCACGCTATCCCTGCCCGCCAGCAGCCAGGTGGAAACCATGCAGTCCCTCTGGGTGATGTATTATCCCGATACACGCCGGGATCACAGATGGAAACCAAGCAGTCCCTCCAACCTCCAAATACAAACAGGCAAAGCTGGGATCCGACGCTGGCGTCTGACATCACAGCGTCCCATGTAGTACCAAATCAACCGGTATCACCTCCGTTGTATCACGATTTTCGGAGCGGCCATGATGTAGATAGCTAGGCTGTGGTTACAAAAAAATGTAAAGGGTCCCCCCGTTCTTATCAGAAAACCAAGAAAACCAAGAAAACCAAAAAAACCACTGCCCTATCGAAAATCTTATTTGTTAATCTCAGTTTTACCGACAATGCGCTTCTTTAACCCAGGCTGTGTAATGCGGCAGACATAAGCTTATAGGCGACCATGTTAAATGGGTAAGAAGAGAACTAAGAAGCAAAAAGTGACACACTGTGAGTGCTCATTTGCATGTCCTTACCCAGAATCCCTGGCTGCAGTGAAAGCATTGTATGCTAAGAGATAATGGGGAACGGCGGGTTTGCGGACCTGAGACGTGAATGTGCTCACACGTGGGGTTTTTATTTGCTGTAATTCTTATGAGTGGCAGGTTAAGATTTTAAAAAAATCATTTGCTCACTATGAATAACTGCAATGTCCTGTATCAGGTCTACATCAGAAAGTCATGTATGTAATATGTATTGTATTGTATGTCTTTATTTATATAGCGCCATTAGTGTACATAGCGCTTCACAGTAGTAATACATGTGGTAATCAAATAAATAACAGATAATATAAATAACAGATCATGGGAATAAGTGCTTTAGACATAAAAGTAACATTAAGGAAGAGGAGTCCCTGCCCCGAGGAGCTTACAGTCTAATTGGTAGGTAGGGAGAACGTACAGAGACAGTAGGAGGGAGTTCTGGTAAGTGCGACTGCAGGGGGCCAAGCATTATGTATCGTGTTTAGAATATCCACAGTGCTATTCGTATGCTTCTTTAAGCAAGTGTGTCTTAAGGTGGGTCTTAAAGGTGGATAGAGAGGGTGCTAGTCGGGTACTGAGGGGAAGGGCATTCCAGAGGTGTGGGGCAGTCAGTGAAAAAGGTTTAAGGCGGGAGAGGGCTTTAGATACAAAGGGGGTAGAAAGAAGACATCCTTGAGAAGAACGCAAGAGTCTGGATGGTGCATACCGAGAAATTAGGGATGAGATGTAAGGAGGGGCAGAAGAATGTAAAGCTTTAAAAGTGAGGAGAAGAATGGAGTGTGAGATGCGGGATTTGATCGGAAGCCAGGAGAGGGATTTCATGAGGGGAGATGCTGAGACAGATCTAGGAAAGAGTAGAGTGATTCTGGCAGCAGCATTTAGGATAGATTGTAGGGGAGACAGGTGAGAGGCAGGAAGGCCGGACAGCAGGAGATTACAGTAATCAAGACGGGAGAGAATGAGGGCCTGAGTCAGAGTTTTAGCAGTCGAACAACAGAGGAAAGGGCGTATCTTAGTTATATTGCGGAGGAAAAAGCGACAAGTTTTAGAAATGTTTTGAATGTGAGGGGCGAATGTGAGAGAGGAGTCGAATGTGACCCCTAGGCAGCGTGCTTGGGCTACTGGGTGAATGATTGTAGTTCCAACAGTAATGTGGAAGGAGGAAGTAGGGCCAGGTTTGGGAGGAAGTATGAGGAGCTCTGTTTTAGCCATGTTGAGTTTAAGGCGGCGGAGGGCCATCCAGGATGATATAGCAGAGAGACATTCAGAAACTTTGGTTTGTATAGCAGGTGTAAGGTCAGGTGTTGAAAAGTATATTTGTGTGTCGTCGGCATAGAGGTGATAATTAAACCCAAAAGATGTTATTAGGTTACCTAGAGAGAGTGTGTACAGAGAAAAGAGAAGAGGTCCCAGGACAGAGCCCTGGGGTACCCCCACAGAGAGATCAATAGAGGAGGAGGTGTTAGCAGAAGAGACACTAAAAGTACGATGGGAGAGGTAGGATGAGATCCAGGATAGAGCTTTGTTCCGAATACCTAGAGTATGGAGAATGTGGAGGAGAAGAGGGTGGTCCACAATATGACAAACTTCCTTCCCATACGGTATGTTAGCGTGTTCGCCCACCTTTTTTTCTTTCTGTAATGTTTCCCCTTAGCCCTAAGGGTTTAAAAAACAAAGAATTGGTAAAAAAAAACAAATGTTGTGATGACGTGGACTCAGATTTGCAATATTCAACAAGACGGGGAAGAAAATCGATAGATAAGTTGTTACAAGGCTGAATGCTTTCACAGCAGGGAAATCTCACTATAACTATGGACAAGATTGGGTAAATCTATCAGCGAATCAGCTATACATTTGGGGGAAGACAGGAGAAAGACAATTTTTTTAAAATGGGTATTCTGTATGAATAAATTTTTATATATTCCTAAATATGAAATAACTGTGGAATATATTTGTGGGTTGGTATTAAGCTGCTCTAATAGTAAGATAGACGCAGTTAATGTTTTTTTGGGGTGAAGTTTCATATCTTGGCAACTTTTCGGCTATCCCCAAATGCCACATTTCGCTGCCACTGCAGACAGATGCTTCGTACGTCTCCACTTCAGCGCTCAAAGCGGCTTCATGAAAATAACGTTACTCTATTTATTAGCCACTAATGCAAAGCTCAGTGGACTTTAGGAATAGCGAGCCAATATTTACACTGTAAAAAAATAGACAAGCGGGAGGCCTTGTAATTAAATCCATTTTCTTTAATAAAAAGAGGGAGGGTAAATTGGATAATTAAATAAAAATTAGAAAGCAGTGATACTGCCGGTCTACAAAATAGCCCCATCACACCTTAACGTTCCCCTAACAATACCCCCTTGTTGCATTTCATTGGCAGAGGTTCTTCTTCCTGAAGGGTGGAGCAGCCTCTGGACCATGGAGTCCGTGGCAGGAGACGACCTTCTTCTGACTCAGATGGTGGACGTCGTGTACCTCTTGGTCCTGCTCTGCTTCTTTTTCCGACTCATCACCAGCCTGCTGTTTGTGTTCAGCTTCCTGTTGCACCTGTTCCTGTTTCCATTCATCATATATTTATTTATGGAGATGCTGTGACAGCCGCAGCCTGGGATCCGAGCGCGCAGTGCCGGGATGCTTTCCCTCTCCCCTGTGCAAATGAGAGATGTTCGAGCGCGCGGGTCTAATAATAAAAGATGGAGAGCGCGCGCTGCACGGGGAGGCGAGACGGAGAACGAGGTCGGAGGAGAACACGGCAGGAATAAAGAAAGTTTCACTGCAGATTGGTGTTTTCCGTGTGGGGTGTGATAGGGAAGAATAAGTAGCTAAGGCAGGGTGGCCAACTCCACTCCCCAAGGGCCACCAACAGGACAGGTGTTAGGGATATCAAATGAAGGGTCTGTGGAGTTAACATTGGAGGTAAAGAATACAAGAGGAACTGTACTCTGCACTTCATCAACAGCTCTTCCACTGGGAGAACCTGGCTTTCTTAATGCTCTGAATGTTTTTGTACTCCTAAAGACTAACTTTCTCAGCTGCTGTGTAACCTTCAGTGCTACACTTCCCTCCAAGGCCTGATTTATACACCTGCTCTCTCACCTCCGACTCCTCATCTCCTCCAATACCTGGGACCTCCCCCCTCCTACCTATCTCCCTGCATCTCATTACACCCTCCCAGGCCTGATTATACACCTGCTCTCTCACCTCTGACTCCTCATCTCCAATACCTGGGACCTCTCCCCTCCTACCTCTCTCCCTGCATCTCATTATACCCTCCCAGGCCTGATTTATACACCTGCTCTCTCACCTCCTACTCATCATCTCCTCCAATACCTGGGACCTCTCCCCTCCTACCTCTCTCCCTGCATCTCATTATACCCTCCCATGCCTGATTATACACCTCTCTCACATCCTACTCCTCATCTCCTCCAATACCTGGGACCTCTCCCCTCCTACCTCTCTCCCTGCATCTCATTATACCCTCCCAGGCCTGATTTCTACACCTGCTCTCTCACCTCCGACTCCTCATCTCCTCCAATATCTGGGAACTCTCCCCTCCTACCTCTCTCCCTGCATCTCATTATACCCTCCCAGGCCTGATTTATACACCTCTCCCTCACCTCCGACTGCTCATCTCCTCCAATACCTGGGACCTCTCCCCTCCTACCTCTCTCCCTGCATCTCATTATACCCTCCCAGGCCTGATTTATACACCTGCTCTCTCACCTCCTACTCCTCATCTCCTCCAATACCTGGGACCTCTCCCCTCCCACCTCTCTCCCTGCATCTCATTATACCCTCCCAGGCCTGATTTATACACCTGCTCTCTCACCTCCGACTCCTCATCTCCTCCAATACCTGGGACCTCTCCCCTCCTTCCTCTCTCCCTGCATCTCATTATACCCTCCCAGGCCTTATTTATACACCTGCTCTCTCACCTCCGACTCCTCATCTCCTCCAATACCTGGGACCTCTCCCCTCCTACCTCTCTCCCTGCATCTCATTATACCCTCCCAGGCCTGATTTATACACCTCTCCCTCACCTCCTACTCCTCATCTCCTCCAATACCTGGGACCTCTCCCCTCCTACCTCTCTCCCTGCATCTCATTATACCCTCCCAGGCCTGATTTATACACCTGCTCTCTCACCTCCTACTCCTCATCTCCTCCAATACCTGGGACCTCTCCCCTCCTACCTCTCTCCCTGCATCTCATTATACCCTCCCAGGCCTGATTTATACACCTGCTCTCTCACCTCCTACTCCTCATCTCCTCCAACACCTGGGACCTCTCCCCTCCTACCTCTCTCCCTGCATCTCATTATACCCTCCCAGGCCTGATTTATACACCTGCTGTCTCACCTCCTACTCCTCATCTCCTCCAAAACCTGGGACCTCTCCCCTCCTACCTCTCTCCCTGCATCTCATTACACCCTCCCAGGCCTGATTTATACACCTCTCCCTCACCTCCGACTTCTCATCTCCCCCTATTCCTGGGACTGCTTTTCCTGTTTGCTGCTTCCTTGCTCCTTTGTAAACTTTTCGGTTCTATTGAAGTTAGGTGCAGAGAACGGTGCTCAGAATTATAGGTGGCTCCGCAGAAGAAAATAATTTCTCGTATTTCATATATATTTAACGGGTATTCCCTGTGAATACAGACGCTACTACTTGCTGTGTATACCTGTGTGGCTCTCAGGAGCCTAAGCCTCCGCTCGGGGAGCCTGGGGTACATTCATATCACACAATCTCGTGGTGCAACGCCTCCACCTGCGATGGCTCCCGCCAGAGGAGGAGTGGTTCCGCGCAGGACAAATATATATATATCACTCCACACACCGCATGTAAAATAACCAATTACTTTACTGTAGCAATACTTATTCTTATATCAACAGTTGTCCCTCTCTAGAGGAGACACTAACTACTGCGTCTCGCAGGATGCTCCCACCTACACCGGGTGATCCCACCCCGTGTCCAGTAACCCCACACAATATGTCCCGCACCCTTAAAGGGAGGTGATGTGTGTGACTGCGCAGCCACTAGTCCCGTATGAATATAATATATGTAGGATCGTTGGTGCACTTGGTGATGGTTACCTGCCGAGCACTCCAGTGCCGGGCCTGCCAAGGAGCTTCACAAAGGATCCGAAGGCTGACGAATACAGGAACTACCATCCCGGGCGATCCCACCCGGATGGCTGCTGCAGCGGCAGCGGAGGTCTGAGCCCAAACCTCTGGATGGACGCGCAGCGTCCGCTGTGTCCCTAACTGACTCTGGGTAGTAAGGGGCAGGGTCCCTAACCTAACCTGGGGCGTGTCCCTGAAACACTCAATGCTACTGGTGACTCAGAGCTATCTGGGGCCTAGGGGGCTGCTGGCCTAGTGCAGGGAGTCACTGACTCCTGCACCCTACCTCCTTCCCCTAGCTGCTCCTGACGCCGACTAGCGTGGGCTCAGCGCGCCAAATGTATCCAGTCTCCCCTGCAGGGAGATCCTACAGCCCTATTGGCTACCTGGCGTCACCTGACTCTGCCCCTGTGCACCCTGGGGACTGTATTCTTCTTGGGAGCTATTCTCCCATTGGCCAGCTCGCGCGCACTTCCTTTGCACATGCGCGAACGTCCCGTCTGGTCACCGCGCCGAAATCCCCACTGCGCATGCGTGCGCAATCCAACATGGCGGTGCCCTGCACCGGGAGCCGCCGGGAGCCCTCGCGACGCGACTGCGGCCTTAGCAACCGGCCGCACGCGTCCCCGGCAACCCCCACACAAGCTCCTATCCGCCCCCACTCCTGCACCCGGCCGACGGGTCCGCCATGGGGCTCGGCGGCACCCACGATCGCCGGCAAGGTGAGGGGGGGGGGGGGGGGCGACAGGCAGCGGGGACCTGGCTACATGTAATTCATAAAAGTCTGGAAACTTGTAATGAATGTCCCATATAAGATTATATAATGTACCCCAGAGAAGGATATGTGCCTAGGGGTGCCCACTTGACAAACCACAAGATGAGACACATTGATAATGTCCCAATCTGATAAGGAATATACAGTTCAAGTGATGACAAGGTTATATAGAAATCCAATCAGTTACCTGTCAGCTTGTGTGGGCATTCCAATGGCATCCAAGGTGTGCAGTCTGTGTTTGAAGAAATACAGTAGTTGTAGAAAGATACAGAGCACTGCATAAAATGGCCAACACATAGCCAGAAATGAATCAGCATAGGATAAGTAATCAAGGGCAACTCCAATAATACAAAGATCAATTTATTGCAAGCTCAATAGGGTGGATGGACAAGATGAAACGCACCCGTTTTCTGTTCTATCCAATTTCCCCACTCTCCTCCTCCTAGTTCTCTGACCAACACAGTCTCTGTTCTGGTCTCCCAAACTCAGGATTGTCCCTGGACCTTCACTACAGGTCAAGGGCCCCCGCAGCAGTCCTTGCTCTTCCCCAGCCTTCTAGCAGGACCAGGGGAATAGGTAATCACTCACTCTCCACCTTAGGGAAGAGGAAGGACCAGGGCCTGCCAGTGCACGGCAGTCCTGCGTGATACCTTGTCTCAACGGTAAAGACACTACTGAATTTGGGGTGGCACCTCCCTTAAGTACAGTAGGGGGAAGGTACTAGGTCTGAACCCAGGATTGGGCAGAACACAGACCTAGTCACACTTCCCCTGTCACTCAAGGGACTGCCTGTATGGTGAAAACCCATGATTATTGTAGTGCTCGCACTGCCTGCTCTTACCAGGACTTGCGTGCCAGTGAGCGCAGAATGGTAGCCAGAAACTAGCCATGACTACATGTTATTATAATTCTCTGTACTGTATTGCCTTTGTAAGGCAGAGAGTACACTGTCAGTGCTACATAAATAAAGATATACCTACATACATATTTAAAACCAGAGACAGAACATGAAACACAGACAGAGCTCAGTGCTACATCCATTGACACAAATACACGGTACAGTGCCTAAATATATATATATCTATATATATCTATATATATAGATATATATATAGACATCTTTTGCATAAAATGGTCTTTTAGTTTAACTCTTTGGCCAAAGTGTTGTAAGCCCTTGAGCCCCTCCAAGGCAGACCACGTCTCAAGGGTCCTAATACTAATATAAATTCTTAATAACCTGTACATTACCAGGAAGAATGATTTATAATAAATCTGTCAAAATTAGTTGCATAGTTCTAAGTCTGATTGAAGCTCTTATTAACCTGTATAATACCAGGAAAAGCACTCTGTATTAGATTTGTCGCAATCAAACTGCACGCAGGTTCCCATGAGTGTGGAAGGTGGATTGGAGTAAGCTTTACATACATACATACATCCCTGCTTCAGCACAGGTGGCTCATTCTGTCATTCTGACTGAGCCACTGATTGTCACCTGTGCTGAAGCAGGCATATCCTTACAAACTAGAGTTGGCCACCCCTGATCTAATGCTACTTAACCTCTTTGCTGCCATATACAGCATACCAGCTAGAGAAAAGCTTGCAGGTCAGTGTTAAGACCGTGCACATCCTGTGGTCTGGCTCCTGAGCATTGTTCATTGAGAGCATTAATATTTCCGATTTTTGCAGACGTTTAATGATACCATACCAGTACATACCAGTACATACCAGGACATACCAGTACATACCAGTACATACCAGGACATACCAGGACATACCAGGACATACCAGGACATACCAGGACATACCAGTACATATGAACATTTCATCCATAAATAAAAAATCTGCCACCACGCCAAAGTAAACGCCAAAATGCAGCTACACAGGTTCTGGGTGACCTGGGCAGTAACTGGGTGTCCCCCTTAACCTAAGGACCCCTTATACAGTAGTTACAGGGACACTTTTCATCCCTTTGTACCATTTACCTTTCTGGGCTGTGCTGAAGCAGGGAATCCTAGTGGTGAGTCGCGCAAGCGTTTTCAAGAGGGAGATATTGCCGGGACAATGTGCCTATGTGTATCCGGGAATCAAGCATGATTCTCGGATACATTTTTGGGGTATCCAGCAACTCTGGACCCCGACTACCTAGACATATTCTGACAACACTTTCTCCGCACCCCCCCCCCCCCCTGAAACTCATAGCCCTACTTGCTGGCATCCCTGAAAAGGCAAAAACACAACAATTCTTTACTGTTGCATAATTACAGGTTATGCAAATACAACGGTTGGGCTCAAGAGCTGATAATCTTGAACACCAAAACATGGATCAGAGGTAACTAAATGGGCTTAACCTTTATTTGAGAGCCTGGTTACCTCCTCGCCGTCACACCTAAATCCCCTAAAGATGAAGGCTCTGTGGCTGTCACCTCGTCAGGTGGCTACGCAAGCCGGGAAAGTCTTGAGGCTTTTGGCTCGTTGGGAATGTCCTGGCGTGAAAGTCCATCCACATTACCATGTTCACGGCCTTTCTTATGCTGTATGGTAAAATGCTGCAGGTGAGTCTCACAGTCTTTTCCTTAAGCCTCTATAAATGCCCAAAGCATCTGCTTCAGGGTACCATTGAAACTCTCACATAAATCGTTTGTCGGGGGGTGGTAAGGGTTCTTGCGCTGGTGCTTCACCCCGCACAAATCCCAGAGACACTGGAGCAATTCACTCATGAATTGTGACCCTTGGTCAGTTGGAATCTCACTAGAGAATCCTACTCTAGAGAAAATAACTAACAATGCCTTAGCTACTGCCCTCGCCTCAATGGTGGCCAGTGCGATAGCGTCAGGGTACCTGGTGGCATAATTCACCATCGTGAGGATGTAACGCTTGCCGGACCAACTAGGGATCATCAGAGGTCCCACTATATCCATGGCTACTCTCTGGAAGGGTTCCCCTGTTACAGTTAGTGGGTTCAGGGGTGCTTTCACACAATCACCTACTTTACCTACTCACTGGCAGGCATCACAGGACCGGCAAAACTGTGCCACTGCCCTTGATGCCCCCAGCCAGTAGAAACGCTGCAATAGCCGGGCTCTCATGCGAGTGACCCCCTGATGCTCCGCTAGTGGTATGGAGTGGGCTACCTGCAATAACTGCTGCCTATACTCCCTGGGTACCACTAACTGTGTTCTACCAGTCCACACTCTATCTGTAGCAGTAGAATCATGCACTCTATACAAGAGCCCTCGGTGCCATAAGAACTGAGCTGTCCCAGTCTCATAGGCAGACTCGGACGCTCGAAGTCTCATGCCCTCTAAGCTGGGATCGGATCGCACGAGTCCCTGAACTGTGCCCCTAGCTCTGGTCACTTTCCCTCGGTCACTAAGTCAGGTGATGGGGGAACAAGTAAATGGGAAGGTAAGTCAGTACAATGTTGGGACTCTGTCTGGCTTACCTGCCTGATCTTCTGAGAGACCCCTGCAACTGTTGGTCCCAAATACAGGGCGACGGTGAGATTCTCAGGTGGCAGGGGTACCAAAGACTCCCCTGCCTGAGCAAGTGCCCTGCTCTTGGTCCTTGTTACCACTGCAACTGGTGCAGATTCTCCAGTAAAAGAACAAACAAGGTGCCCCAGGTCATTACCGACTAGCACCTCAGTATCAAACCCCCGGAAAAACACCCACCTCCCGCATGCCTTGACCAGCACCCCAATCGAGAAAGACCCTGGCAACCTGGATTGACCTATGTCCCCCATCTGGCATGGTCACCTGTATCCCTGTTCCCGGGAGCAGATCCTCTGGTCTCACCATATCAGGTCGGACCGGAGTGACAGTGACACCGGAGTTGAGCAAGCCGGCTGCTTGGCGATCTCCTATGGTCACTTGCCTCAAATGTTTCTGCCGGACATCATTGGATTGCAAACCGACCGTTGCAAAATGATGTCCCCCCATCTCCACTGCTGTTCCACTGGATTCTGGTGTAGATTCCCCAATCTGAGTCCCTTGCTGGGCTTGCTGGACGGCTGCACTCTGCTCCTCTGTGTGTGCCACTCACGGCAGCGACTGGCCTCGCAGCTGGAGAACGTTGCCCCTGATGTGGATTACCAGACTTTGGACGGTCCGGACAATCAAGCTTGATACTGTATGTCCCGTTTTGTTGCATTGATAGCACCTCCTTTCGTACTTGAACTCTGTAGGTTTGAGTGCAGCCCCCTCAGCAGCTGGTTTTTGCTTCCAGTGTGGGGTAACGTTGATTGCCCGAGCCGAGCTTACTCCACTCTGGGTAGTCCCTTTCTTGCGGGACAAGGCACGACTGGTGATAAACTATTCAGCCATGTTAGCTGCCTCCAGACAAGTCTTTGGTTTTCGGTCAAAGACCCAGTCTCTTAAAACTGTGGGGCACTGCTGCAAAAATTGTTCTTTAAACGTTAATTCCAGCAAACTGTGATATTTTGTAGCATCACATCCCTCCACCCACTGAGTCCCATGTAAAATCATCCTGGATGCAAACCGCATGCAGGTTTCCTGGTGGTTCTTCTCCCCCGACCTAAACATGCCCAGGTATTCCTCTGGCATGAGAGCATACTGTGTTAACAACAAAGTCTTTACATGACGTAGTCATTGCTGGGATGGCCAGGAGGGTCTCCAGAGCAGCCCCGGACAATAGTGGTGACAACCGCAAGACCCAGTCTCTATCAGGCACATGGTACTGGAGACACTGAATTTAAAAAATCTTCAGGTAACCGTCTATTTTTTCTGTGCCATCCACAAACTTGCTGAAACTGTGATGGTCTATTTTAGGTAGAGTGGGCTCTTCAGGATTCCTCGGGGTCTTGGGGTCTGCACACGTTCAGAAATTGCAATTAGCTGTAGCCTTTGCTCGAAAGTGACTCTCTCTCCCCAGCTGGTGAGAAGAGCGGCAAGCCCTGTAGCAGGGAGATCCTTAGCCATGGGGGCTACCACGACTGCATTCCCTGGATCCTGCTCACCATCACTGTCTACATTATCCTCGCCTTCCTCGTCCTCCTCCGACTCCTCCAGGGGTGGACAATCCGCTTGTCCCCTGGCCAAAGTGGATGCCCCTGTGTCCACAGGGGAGGTTATGCACACCTCAGGTGAAGCTATACACGCTTCCTCATTCTCGAGATCCTCCTCCAGCACCATCTTTGTCCGACCGTTGGTCGGTAGTCCATAACTCTCACACTGGGCGACAATCTGGAGACGGTCCCAGGACCTATACCATCCTGGCCGTCTGTCCATTTTTGCCGGGTGGCACTAAACTAAGTGATAGAGAGAACCTGGGCTTTTCTTAACTTTGTGTAACGTGTGTAAGTCACTACTTGTTTTGAGAGCTCACAATCTACGAGTTTCTCTTTATGTTAGAAGACCCCTCAGGATTTTAAAACATTAAGCTCAATGATCCCACCACAGCCACCAGTAAATAAGCCTGTCACAGGAGACCAGGCATTTACACCTTTTTACCAGGATCATACATTGAGCAAAACAGGTAAAGTGAAATAAATTTAAAATTTATTCGCCGGAAAAGGCATACACACAATGGAACACAAATTACATAAGAAGATACATAATTACTTGGGACCTGGGGTAAAAAAAAACCTAACCTTTCCTAGATAAATGGTACTTGAAACTTTAGTCTTTAGTTGACCGGGACTTAGCCTGAAATTTCTTGGAACTCAAATCGGCATGATATTCCAGACGCTACCACATCCTTCTCTCTTATGTTCTGCTCAAAGATGTCTTCTCTCTACCCCTTTTATATCTAAAGACCTCTCCCACCTAAAACCTCTCACTAACTGCCCCACCACTGAAATGCCCTTCCCCTCAATATCCGACAAGCCCCCTCTCTCCATCTTTAAGGCCCACCTTAAAACACACCTCTTTAATGAAGCATATGGGTAGCTGCACTGACTGATACTATACATCTCACATTCACCGACCTTGGCCCCTTGCAGACGCACTTACAGAACACCCTCCCTCTGTCTCTGTAAGTTCTCCCCTACTTACCACTTAGATTGTAAGCTCTTCGGGGCAGGGGCTCTTTTCCTATTATTTTATGTCTGAAGCGCTTATTCCCATTATGTGTTATATTATTATGTCACACTCTTGGTGCGGTGTACAGTATAGCGAGACATTGTATTACTGATGTAAAGCACGTGATGTACACGGAGGGCCCTATATAAATAAAGATATACATACATACATGAAGATGGCCTTTCTTTGTGTCACCTCTGTTACAACAAAGGGTTTATTTCAACACTGAGCTTTGAGGTTTGGTGCTTCTTTGAGGACAAGCAGAGGAATCCTAAATGAACCTCCTCCCGCAGGTACATCCTATCACATATTTTCCACCCTTAATTCTTCCATGGGCATTTTTCATAATTGGTAAAAATTTGTCTTCCCTGAAATGTCTGCTCTGGGATATTCTCATTGAACCGTATGCCACATTCTTATTATGCCAGGCGGTGAGAAGGAGCATGTGTGGCATGAAATGACTAATTACACAAACTGCCGCAGGGCCGGGCATGTGCATAATATCCTGGTACCAGCTGGTGAGCTCTTTCATTAGGAAGCGGAGACGGCCCATGTGGGATCCTGTCCTCTGCATTCCAATGCTGGCTGCCCCCCCCCCCGTATTAAAGGCACAGCCCCAGTTACTTAGACCCCAATATATATTTGTGCTGCAAACTCAGCATTGTCAGCCCAAGTTCATGCAGTTGTGAGCTTGATGTCCATTCCTGGTTCTCCAAGGGCTGGATTAAGGGTGACAAGGGATGTCAATGTTATAAATCACAATGCAGGCAATGTGGGCTTTGCATAATGGGACGGTCGGAGGTAGTTGGCCTTCATTAATAAAGGTGAAGCCTGACTGATTGCCTCAAGAGACCGTGGGTAATGGGCCAAGAGGGTAAGCTCTTGGGTCCAGTAAGGTAAAACCATGTATTTTCTGTAACTCTGTTCCCCATATAACAAAAAAGACAATGATGCTGAAAAGGCGTTTATGCGTGATAAACACATAAACAGTGCGTCATAAACACACAAACAGTGCGTGATAAACACACAAACAGTGCGTGATAAACACACAAACAGTGCGTGATAAACACACAAACAGTGCGTGATAAACACACAAACAGTGCGTGATAAACACACAAACAGTGCGTGATAAACACACAAACAGTGCGTGATAAACACACAAAGTGTGTGATAAACACACAAAGTGCGTGTGCTTAATATAATAACAAGAGCACACAGAAACTCATAGCTATGGGTTAAGCAGCGTAGTGATACAAACTGAACAAAGTATGAACACAATAGAGAGAAAACAGATACAGACCGGCACCTTGAACGATAAAGTCCAATGAATGTCTAGATGTACAGGTGTGGTGTTAAACTCCTTGTAAGGTATCAAATCCTGTACACCTGGATCGACTTTGTGGCTCCGTGGATAACGTCCTGTGATATGTGGAGTTAAACACAAAGAGAAATCATAGTGTATACTGCTGGTTACGAAACATATAACTAAAACAAACAAAGATAAAACTCAAACATACAACACTAACTGACACACATAACACTTACACAACACTCAACATATAAACATAAACAAACAAGGCTGCACAAAGTTATGCTAAATTATTAAAATATAAAATGGACACAGAAGTTCCATAAAATAGAGAAGATGGCCTGTTGAGGATGATCTGGTGGTTAAAACCAGAATCCTACTTACAACAAAGCAGCTCAAAACAAGCATGTGTATCCAACTTTAACAGGCACCTCCCGCTTTTCCTCTGTAGCAAGCAGGTATCTGCAGACCCATCGCGATACTGCATGTGTGCTCTGTGTCTGCTCTCACACCACACCACGAAAGCACACTGGGGGAAGGAGCCACTCCTGAATGCTTGATATATACAAAACTGGAATGGCCGCACATACACTTCTCCTTGGTAGCCGTGACCTCTGACCCTACATGTTTCGTAGGAAGTGACGTAAAATGAAATTCTAGAAGGCTTGTATCCTAGAACGGCGGCGCAAACGTTTATCCCTGCGCCCCCCTGCCGACGGTCCCCTCACTCCCGCGCCCACTCACCTCCACTTACCTCCACTCCAGCGTCATGCGATGTCACATGACCTCGCGGCGTAATTTGACGCCGCATTGCCATGGCGACGCTGGAAGGAAGCCGCCGGAGCCAAGGTAAGTAAAGGTTTACAGAGGCCCTGCAGCTCCCCCGGCACTTAATTTAAGTGCCTTCGGGAAGCGCACGGGGCCTCTGTAAACCCCGTGCCCCCCCCCCGCATGCAGTCTCGCGTCCCCCCTGGGGGTCGCGTCCCCCAGTTTGCGCACCGCTGTCCTAGAACATGTTTTAGAGCCCAAATTCAAAGACCCCACGTTTTAGGTCCAAATTGTAGAGTACAAGTTTTAGTGTTGCTGTGTTTTAAAACTACAATGCATTTTGTGTTTGTGCTGTGCGCTGAACTGCATGCAGAAAAAACTATTTTGTGATAAAAGGCAGCCCAAGTATAGGGACTCCATGTATTCATTGCAAAAGACATGCAGGTTTGTGGCACATGGTGAGGGGGAAGTGCTGTGTACTTGCTATCTGGAGTAGAAAGCCTTTGTTCCAGCTAGACATTGAGGAACCTACTCAGCAGGAGGTATGGAGTTACCAGGAAAATAGTTGCTGGATTCCAAACTCATAGGCATGATTTTTATTTGCAAGTTTTTGAATTTTCCCCTCCTCTCATGAAATTCACAAACACAATCCGCGCTCTAATTGGCTGCCAGCCCCCTCAATGTATTAGATAGACAGCAACCCCTATGTAAGGGAGTGTAGTATAGCAGATCTCTCTCTTTTTTTGTTGGAGATTTGAAGAGACAAGCAGCTGCTGGTGGGCTTCTCAAAGGTGCTTCTGGGTGACAGAGCTATAACATCAGCAGAAAGACCCAGCCAGCAGGCTGGATTTCAGACCAGGACATCCAGAACAAGGGTCCTATCAGGTTAAGCCCTGGCAAGCGGGCGCCCTGCAACTAGGAAAGACTAGATTTCACCACCAGCCCCAAAGTAAGTGTGTATATTCTCTGTATTTTGTGTTCCTGTGTATTTCCGAGGTCTTTTCCAAATAAACCTCATTTTATTTCACTGCCTTGTTTTGCCTATTGACGGATCCCTTAAATATAAATGTGTTTAAAGACCTGGTCTACCGTGACAGATAATAACATGTTTATTAGAGCTCACCAGATATGAACCTGTGTCTGTAAGTTATTAGCTCACACACAGTTCAAAACTTCCAATGAGCTATACAACAAGCCAGCACTGCAGCTATTCCCAGAATGCTTCACTCCCAAACCTCCTGCGATTAGTCTCCTGCTTGAAACTGTGGTTAGTTACACTATGTACACTTCCACATCTCTTTTCCCAACTCCTGTCCCCTGCTACCTTGGCTCCTTAATTCCTGTTTGCTTCAAGTTCTATTATTCCTGCTTCTTGATCCTGGTTTAACCCATTCCTTGTTTCTGACCTCCTAACCTATGGACAGCCTCCCAACCTCATCTTGTATTAAGCAACCTCACCTCCTTGGTGATCCCGTGGACTTTGCGCCTAGCACATGTTTCCCACGCGTGTCTGTTATACCTTTGGATCTTCCGGTGCATCATTCGATCATTTTCATTAGATCCCTGTATAAAGTAGAGAGCACTGTCACTGCATGTAACCCAAAAACAGGAGCTAAACACCTTTTTTACCAGTTTTTTTAGATGATTAAAATAGCTTTAGACAGAAAGGTGCTGCAAACACAGTCCGTAACTGTGGTCTATGAGACTTGGGACAAGGAGCTGCCCAGGTGGCATCATAGAAGAGGATAAGTGCCCCCGTTATAAATAATTACATGTCTGCGGAAATTCTCCATGTGTATGGGAGTATAAAAGAGCTGTACGACATCCTGTTTCAGAAACCTCCCCCCTACCCAAAAAAAAAGTTAGTTAAGAATGGAAACGAAATAAAATAAATATATTGTTGCTCAATTTGTAAAAAAAATACAAAAAGCAAATTGAACTCAAAAACAATAATTGACAGTGCCCTGTCTGCCTCATAACCTCATCAAAACCCCGGATGCGCCTGAGATCGACCAGTTGGCATTAAAAGTATAAAACATTTTTTTTTGTTAAAAGGGAAACAGAGAGGTGTGAAGACATTTGTTTGTTTAACCAATTCTGCTTACGGCCGTGTCAGTAATGTGGTTTACTTGTCACTTACACTGTTAACCAGGGAAGGACATTTATACTGCCGCAGAAGTGAGTTTCTTTCCCTCAGACTTGGTGCATGTCGCCGAAGACCAGCTCTTTTAACAAATTTATACCGGGCAAAACACAGCAGTGAAATGAAATGGGGTTTATTTGGATAAAAACCTTGGAAACACAACATAAATACAAAAGACAGAAATATACACCCTTACCGGGGTCTGGGGTATGAGATCTAGCCTTTCCTAGGGGCAGGGCGCCCGCTTGCCAGGGCTTACCCTGACCGTGACCTCGTCCCGGACGTCTTGGAACGAAATTCGGCAGAAAAGCCTTCCTGGCTAACTCATTGCCACCTGCGGGGCCGGCTCCACCAAGTCTGGCAACTACAAAAGGTGTCTCACGGGGTGCTCTTTGTTGTCTGGACCTGGCAATTTCTCACACCTCTGGACATCCTCTCCCCTTTGAACTACGGACTCTATGCAGACTTGCTGGCGCCTTAACTGGATGCCCGGGCAGGCTGCGTAGAGCCTTATAATAAATGTATCAAACATTGAGGAACATATTTTAATACATGGGGGACCTTGGGGAGACTTCGGGCTGTACAGGATATAGGACTGAGATATCGGGGCTCGAAAACCAGGAGTCTGGGGGACACAGGGCAACCCCGGTGTAATCCCAGTCACATACTGACAAATCGTGCCTGCTCGGCGGGTAGAATGAAGGTACTTACGGTAGCTCCGACCCCCGAACTCCTGCAAACAAAATAATTGTATTCTTACCCCAATAGCCCACCTAAAACTTACACACAGCAAGTCTCATGAGTCTGGCACAAAGGGAACATGGAAAGTGGAAAAATCAGGGACACTTTAACTTCTCATGTTAAGATACCTGTCCCGGCTTATGGAGCTACCAGGGACCAAACGGTTCCAGGGGCAACCAGAGGGCTTATCCTTTATTATATAGCCTGGTTACCCCTTACCATCACAGTCAGGTTTTCAGAATATCCCTGCATCAGCACAGGGGGCTCAATCAGTCCCAGCTCCAGCACAGGTGGCTCAATCAGTTGCTCAGACTTTGACTGAGCCCCCTGTGCTGAAGCAGTGATATCCTGAAAACCTGACCTGTTGGTGGGTCTTGAAGACTGGAGTTGAGCGCCCCTGGCATAAGGTATTAATGAGGGGTAGCAGGCCCCTCTCGCAGTGAGTGAGGAGGTGCAGCAGGAAGCTCGGCGGCAGACAATGATGCGCAGTGACAGCCCTGGCTAATTGGAGAAAATTAATTTATCTCGGGTGCAATGCTTTTCCGCGTACGCCGTTTCCCCTCCTCGCATAAGTGATGAGCGCGAGAGCCTGAATTAGCTCTGACTTTTTAATCATTTAGGAGTGCAATCTGTTAATTAGCGTGGGGGAACGATGCCAGATCTGCACAGCTGCACGGGAGACGCCGGCTCTGCGAGTCTCAGCCATGTCAAACTTTGGAGGCTTGTGATTAATTCATTTTCTGAGCAGATGTTGAGATCGGGGGGGGGGGGGGGGGGTGGGAGGGGAGGGGGGGGAGTTGGGGGAGGACTCTCCTAGTTGTAGGGCAGCAAAACTTCTAAAGCAGGTTCCACTTACAAGGTGTAATGATATTCTATCAGTGCTTAAGTAACACAGTGGCAGAGGTAACAGAGATATGGGTTGCAGGCTCCCGTGAAGAGCTTACAATCTAAGTTGCAGCTAATGATGGAGGTAGAGTACACACAGGTAATATTAGTAACTCTAACAGATTAAAGCAGCAATCCTCCTTTTCCGTCTTTCATTAGAGTTATAGGCTTGAAGCAGGGGGTCCCTGGAGTTTCACTGCGTTCATTTCATCTCATTCCCGAGATACCTCCACACCGGGCGCCGGGGCAGCTCCAATGGGGCCTGGTGGGACATGCGAAATAGAGGAGCCAGTAGGAATCCGTGATGTCATCCCTTGCGGCTTATTATTGGCCCGCGTGACCGGTACTTGCCCCCTACGGAGGTAAGTATCTCAGATAGCAGGGGGTCCCCAAAGCTGAAATAACCGCGGTTCAGCTCCGCAGACCCCACTGGGGACATTGTTTTGGAGAGAATATGCTTCTTTAAGGCTCGGTGTGTACGGCACAAGCTTCCGGTGAAATCGTTATTCTGATCTGTGCAGTTTGTTGCATTTAAATGCGTGTTTACAAATTCTAATCCCCCCTAGTCTGGTTAATCACGCAGTGATGGCTGTGGGAGCGGTAATATAAATACCACTTAATTTTTTTATAGAAATATTCCCACACGTTTTTTTTAAATAGTTTTTTTTTTTTTTTTAAAGAAGGTCAATAGTATGTTAGAATAAAACTTTGAAACTGGGTCTAAAAAGAATTGTGTTCCCTGAAGTTAAACTCACTGAATTAGTTTCCTGGGCTATGATTTCCAATAATTCGGTGCACTCCCTGATTTTTAAGCTCACTCTATACACATACTGTAGCACTTTAAACTTCAGAAACTGGTGTCCTCTTGGAGTGTGACCATATATTCAGTATATACAGTGTATACTGCACTGTGTCTGAGGCAGTGCCTGGGACATACTGTAATAGAAAGTAACGTTCTCAGCCCCAGCTCCACAAAACGGGACTAAACTTTAGATCTGGGCCTCAGTGCTAAATCTGGTGCAGTTATTTTTTTAGGGGGTGGCAAATTTTCTGTTTTTTTGCTCTTTCCCCCGTAAAGAGGCCCCACTCTCATCCCCCCACTGATTGCTGGGGGAGAGCGTGGGGCATCTGTAAAAACCTCTTACCATCTCCTTCACGCCGCCCTCCTCCTTCAGCAGCATCGTGGCGTTAAGCGGCAAAGCGTTGCCAAAACAACGTGACGTCGAGTTGTCATGGAAACGCGTCATCACGTGACGTCGCGGCGTCATATGACAACACCCCCCTGCAGGAGGAGGGGGCCAGGAAGGGGTCGGGGATCTGCCTGCGTGGTGCTCCCCCTGCCATGTTTTCAGTCTTTCTGATAGAAAAAGAACATACGACTTTTAAATAATACTTATACTAATCAGCACAAGTGAACGGAAGCAAACACGCATGCAGATATTCCCACAAATAGAACGGTTCTCGTTGTAATAATAACAGGGCAAGGGCAGCAGAGCTTAAATATGATGTGTTTTTAGGGGAGGAAAGGAGATGAAGGGGAGGGGGGCTTGAATAAATAATTCAATAATTAAATATGTAAATTAATTAAGAAAAGAGGGTGGTGATGATGTCATTGCAGGTTAAATAGTCAAATTGAGTTCAAAGTCATTTTCCTTTTATTTTTTTTAATCGATGTGTTTCCTAGACTTGCTAAATGTAGCCAGCGATACATATTTGCAATATATATTCTTATTTCCAGTGGTGGAGAATGGATTTTGGAATGCCTTTTAATGGAGCAGCATTACAGTTCTTTATTTATAATTGCACTGTACAATAGAATTGTATCTCTGGAGAACTCTCATGAAAGGATCGGTCCTGTGTAGCCGGCAATGGCAAAAAACAAGTTATCCGTATATTTCCGCTTCCTTAGGAAGATTAAATCACCCTCACAGTAACAGATTTACCTGTAAGGTTTTTCTTTGCTTTGGGTACACAGGATACATACTCAATGAATACTTTGGTTTTCTGTTTGGCTGTTGAAGTCATCATAATTACAGTACTTTACAAACAATCTACCTGTACATTGGAGGACTTACAAACAGTCTTATCAGTAATAGAGATTCGAAAATCATTGGGGAAAAAAAAAAACCCTCCACACCTTCTGTGTAAAATGGAAACAATAACCCCATTCAATGCCCCTGGTGCTGATGTTTAAAAATGATTTACAGACACTTACATAGTAGATGAGGTTGAAAAAAGACGTAGGTCCATCAAGTTCAACCTATGCTAAATTTAGACAACAGATACTTTATCCTTTATCTATACTTACTTATTGATCCAGAGGAAGGCAAACAAAAAACCCCCAGTGTCATATCATCCAATGATATCTGATAAGGGGAAAAATAAATTCCTTCCGTACTCCAAGAATTGGCAATTGGATTAATCCCTGGATCAACATCCTTCCCATGTATACTTATTTGGTATATCCCTGTATACCATTCCTATCTAAAAAGATATCCAACCTTTTTTTGAACAAATCTATTGTATCTGCCATCACAGTCTCCATGGGTAATGAATTCCACATTGTAACTGCCCTTACTGTAAAGAACCCTTTCCTTTGTTGCTGGTGAAATCTCCTTTACTCCAACCTTAAGGGATGGCCCCGAGTCCTTTGTATATTTGTATATAGCTGTATATTTGGATATATTTGTATATAGTTGTAGCCCATGTCCCCCCCCCTCCCACCCCCCCGGTCGCAGATTGGACCTCTAGGGTGTAGTGAGGGCTGGCTACATGTTTTATGATGGTGCATACCTGCTTGGAACAGGAGGGCCTGTGTCTCCCGCGGTGGTGTGGGGGATAACAGGGCCAGGCTTCTGGGGTATATGCCTCCATCTTCTCTAGCAACAGTGGTGGTGCAGCGCCTCCATCTTCTGGCGAGACCTATAGGGATAGGTTAAGATCCTCCCAGAAGAAGCCCTGGTCCCAGGGCGAGTGATTTTAAACTCACACACAGTCTTTTGTATAAAATAGCAGCACTATTTATTGTCCTTGACACAACAGATCAGCAACACTTCATGCACAGCGGCACACAGCAGTTCATATACAGCAGTGCACTCCAAATGTGTACAGGTCTTTCATCCTCTCCTCTCCTCCAGGCTGTACCCTAGCAGGATGGGCTATAGGGGGCATCAATACCCCTACATCCACCCAAGGGTATGCCCTCTGGGTGAGTCTAGATCTCTTCCCCCCTCACCCCCTCAGCAGGGTGAGGGGCATTGGTCCACTATATCTGTATCAGCTCTACTCAGACTGGGCTCTGAGCTTCTTCTCTCCTGTCTCCTTGCCACTTCCAGATCATGCTCTCTCTGTTCCAGCACTCTCCACTCTCACAATTCCATCACTCTCCCTCTCCGATCCCTGAGGTACTCCACTCACGACTTTAGCCCAACCTGAAAAAGTTCCATTTATAACAACCCTTTGTTATCTGCCCTTTAACCAGTTTTCAATCCAGGTGCATATATTATTACTGAGTCCAATTTTCTTTATTTTGTACACCAACCTCTTGTGTGAAACCGTATCAAAAGCCTTTGCAAAATCTAAGTAGACCACATCAACTGCATTACCCTGGTCTAAATTCCTACTTACCTCCTCAAAGAAACAAATAAGGTTAGTTTGGCAAGATCTGTCCTTCATAAATCCATGCTGACTATTACTAATAATTTTGTTTTCCATTAAGTATTCCTGAATATTATCCCGCATTAAACCTTCAAGTAGTTTCCCCACTATTGAAGTCAGGCTTACAGGTCTGTAATTCCTCCGGTTGTGATCTAGCTCCCTTTTTAAATATAGGCACCACATCTGCTTTGCGCCAATCTTGTGGTACTGAGCCTGTGGAAATGGAGTCCTTGAATATTAAATATAATGGTTTGGCAATTACTGAGCTTAACTCCTTGAGAACTCTTGGATGTATGCCACCTGATTTAGAGCCAGCGAGGCCGGTGATCTGGATTGAACACGTCACTGCTATTAGTTCATTCGGTTGTAGAAAGGACTTTTTATATTTGACAAAATGATGTAACTGACAAACAAACACTTCGGGGATGAATGAAGTTAAATGATTGTGTTAACAGTGAGAATGAATTGCAGGATTCCATACAGTATCAATCCGATGCATGCCAGAAGTCCCCCTGCCACCAGAGTGCCACAGCCTCACCCGCACGTCGCGATCATGTGACTGCCCCCAGAGTACATAGAATATGATGTAATGGGGGTCCCCTCGGGCGCCAGACCCCAGGACGCACGGTAGTAGCTTCGATAACGGGTACGCACAGGGTAAAGGTCAGGATGTTGGCTGGAGCTATTTCTTATACATCTCCATGTTCTCCAGGTTTCCCCCAGACGCCATGCTCTACTGACTTCTGTTTCTCCACGCCAGGACATGACAAGATCAGTGGCTCAAACTCATTGTCAGTGAGTAAAGACACTGACTGGCACGGAGTCTGAAGCAGGGGAACCTGGTTCAATTCCCAGGGTCGACTCCTTGTGACCTTGGGCAAGTCATTCTATCTCCCTGTGCTTCAGGCACCAAAACATAGATTGTAAGCTCCACAGTGCAAAGCGCTACGTAAAACTAGCAGTGCTATACATGTGTTATTATTATGCTCTGGGGTCTGTGTATGAAGGAGAGGCATTTTTACCTTGCACTTGTATATAGCCAGGTTTCCCCATTTGCTCCGCGACCCCCGTTACCTCCGCTGATGGTGGGGGCTGCCGGAGCCTAGCGGCAGCCCTGCCGGCGTTCCTGGAGGGTGGGGGCTGAGCAGGGAGCACTTCGGTGCTCCGGAGGTCCCCGGCGGCTTCCGCGAGGGGCGCCGCCATTGTGCATGTAGTTGCGCATGCTCAATGGGTCGCGGCAGCCAGTGGCCACTGCGGAGGTTGGTGCATGCGCAGAGGAAGTGCGCGCGAAGCGGCCATAGGGGAGAATAGCTCCCAAGAAGATACAGCCCCCAGGGTGCACAGGGGCAGAGTCAGGTGACGCCAGGTAGCCAATAGGGCTGTAGGATCTCCCTGCAGGGGAGATTGGATACTTTTCGTGCACTGAGCACCACCCCAGTCGGCGTCAGGAGCAGCTAGGGGAAGGAGGTAGGGTGCAGGAGTCAGTGACTCCCTGCACTAGGCCAGCAGCCCCCTAAGCCCCAGATAGCCCTGAGCCACCAGTAGCATTGAGTGTTGTAGGGACAGACCTCAGGTTAGGGACCCTGCCCCTTACTACCCAGAGTCCGTTAGGGACACAGTGGACGCTGCGCGTCCATCCAGAGGTTTGGGCTCAGACCTCCGCTGTCGCTGCAGCAGCCATCCGGGTGGGATCGCCCCGGACGGTAGTTCCTGGATTCGTCAGCCTTCGGATCCTTTGTGAAGCTCCTTGGCAGGCCCGGGCACTGGAGTGCTCGGCAGGTAACCATCACCATGTGCACCAACGATCCTACATATATTATATTCATACGGGACTAGTGGCTGCGCAGTCACACACATCACCTCCCTTTAAGGGTGCGGGACATATTGTGTGGGGTTACTGGACACGGGGTGGGATCACCCGGTGTAGGTGGGAGCGTCCTGCGAGACGCAGTAGTTAGTGTCTCCTCTAGAGAGGGACACCTGTCGATATAAGAATAAGTATTGCTACAGTAAAGTCATTGGTTATTTTACATGCGGTGTGTGGAGTGATATATATATATATTTGTCCTGCGAGGAACCACTCCTCCTCTGGCGGGAGCCATCGCAGGTGGAGGTGTTGCACCACGAGATTGTGGGATAGGAGAAAAATAGAGGTGTATGACCCCCTAAGTTAACCAGTGCTCAGAGTATATATCAGTCCACAACAATGATAAAAAAGCTGCTTGTCCGGATGGAGTAAGGGAGCTGAATGATAAATAACCCCTATTAGGGATGTTGTCTCGTGGGGACTGTGAAGGGTTGTCTGGGAGAAGTCCTAAGACCCACCCAGACCCCATACATTAGTCCCACTTCAATGTATCAAACACATCACCTGGGGAAGTTCCAGCAATGAAAGAAATCACTCACTGTGTCTTTTAACTCCTCTGGTCTCTTTTCTTTGTCTGTACTTGGCGTGCTCCAGCTGATGTGAAGATACAGGAACAATCTCCTCACCGGGGAGGAGGTAGAGCAGCGGGCACTGCCGTGCAGCAATAAAGCGAAGGCTGGACTGTGCTGTGACATTCTTTATTGATGCATGGATAAAAAAGTGGAGGGATGGCACCCCCCGCGCCTCTAACGCGTTTCTCTTTGAGAGAGCCCCAGCGTGGGAGAAACGCGTTAGAGGCGCGGGGGGTGTCCCCGCTGCTTTATTGCTGCACGGCAGTGCCCGCTGCTCTACCTCCTCCCTGGTGAGGAGATTGTTCCTGAGATTGTGTTATATGTATGTACCCCAGGCTCCCCGAGCGGAGGCTTAGGCTCCTGAGAGCCACACAGGTATACACAGCAGGTAGTAGCGTCTGTACCCACAGAGAATACCCGTTACATGTGCAAAGCATTTTGCTCCCATTTTTCTCCGTCTGCCCCAGCTTATTCCTTGGGTAGTGGGGGGAAAAGAAAGGCCTCAGATATAGTAGGCGCGCGCGTGCAAAGGAGCGCGTGGCGTCTCGCCCGCTCCTGTAGTTTGAGCGATCCATGGCCTTTGGGATTTCTATGACGTAGAGGCGTGGCCGTGGCTTCAAGAGCTCGTTCCCCCTCATTGGCTGAGCCGACCATGTGACCCGGCCATCGCGCCACAAAAACAACATTATTTTGTCTCGCGAAAAATCGACTGCTCGGTCGCACGCTCATTAACTCATTGAGGTGCAGACATTTGTTCACGCGCATGCAATATGGATGCAGCCATACACCGGGCACAGATTATAATGAGATGTATCACATTCTGCGTCTCTGCCCCAGCTTGCACCTTGGGGAGAGTCAGTAGGAGGAGTTGGGGGGAGTTACATGGTGCAGAGATTATAATGAGATGTATCACATTCTGCGCCTCTGTCCCAGCATGCACCTTGGGGAGAGTCAGTAGGAGGAGTTGGGGGAGTTACATGGTGCACAGGTTATAATGAGATGTATCACATTCTGCGTCTCTGCCCCAGCTTGCACCTTGGGGAGAGTCAGTAGGAGGAGTTGGGGGGAGTTACATGGGGCACAGATTATAATGAGATGTATCACATTCTGCGTCTCTGCCCCAGCTTGCACCTTGGGGAGAGTCAGTAGGAGGAGTTGGGGAGGAGTTACATGGCGCACAGATTATAATGAGATGTATCACATTCTGCGTCTCTGCCCCAGCATGCACCTTGGGGAGAGTCAGAAGGAGGAGTTGGGGAGGAGTTACATGGTGCCAAATTATAATGAGATGTATCACATTCTGCGTCTCTGCCCCATCTTGCACCTTGGGGAGAGTCAGTAGGAGGAGTTGGGGAGGAGTTACATGGTGCACAGATTATAATGAGATGTATCACATTCTGCGTCTCTGTCCCAGCATGCACCTTGGGGTGAGTCAGTAGGAGGAGTTGGGGAGGAGTTACATGGTGCAGAGATTATAATGAGATGTATCACATTCTGCGTCTCTGCCCCAGCATGCACCTTGGGGAGAGTCAGAAGGAGGAGTTGGGGGAGGAGTTACATGGTGCACAGATTATAATGAGATGTATCACATTCTGCTTCTCTGTCCCAGCTTGCACCTTGGGGAGAGTCAGTAGGAGTAGTTGGGGGGAGTTACATGGTGCCAAATTATAATGAGATGTATCACATTCTGCGTCTCTGCCCCAGTTTGCACATTGGGGAGAGTCAGTAGGAGGAGTTGGGGGAGGAGTTACATGGTGCACAGATTATAATGAGATGTATCACATTCTGCGTCTCTGCCCCAGCATGCACCTTGGGGTGAGTCAGTAGGAGGAGTTGGGGAGGAGTTACATGGTGCACAGATTATAATGAGATGTATCACATTCTGCGTCTCTGTCCCAGCATGCACCTTGGGGTGAGTCAGTAGGAGGAGTTGGGGAGGAGTTACATGCTGCACAGATTATAATGAGATGTATCACATTCTGCGTCTCTGCCCCAGTTTGCACCTTGGGGAGAGTCAGTAGGAGGAGTTGGGGGGAGTTACATGGTGCACAGATTATAATGCGATGTATCACATTCTGCGTCTCTGCCCCAGCTTGCACCTTGGGGAGAGTCAGTAGGAGGAGTTGGGGGGAGTTACATGGTGCACAGATTATAATGAGATGTATCACATTCTGTGTCTGTGTCCCAGCTTGCACCTTGGGGAGAGTCAGTAGGAGGAGTTGGGGAGGAGTTACAGGGTGCACAGATTATAATGAGATGTATCACATTATGTGTCTCTGCCCCAGCTTGCACCTTGGGGAGAGTCAGTAGGAGTTGGGGAGGAGTTACATGGTGCACAGATTATAATGAGATGTATCACATGCTGTGTCTCTGTCCCAGCTTGCACCTTGGGGAGACTCAGTAGGAGGAGTTGGGGGGAGTTACATGGTGCACAGATTATATTGAGATGTATCACATTCTGCGTCTCTGTCCCAGCTTGCACCTTGGGGAGACTCAGTAGGAGGAGTTGGGGGGAGTTACATGGGGCACAGATTATAATGAGATGTATCACATTCTGCGTCTCTGTCCCAGTTTGTACCTTGGGGAGAGTCAGTAGGAGGAGTTGGGGGAGTTACATGGTGCACAGATTATAATGAGATGTATCACATTCTGCATCTCTGTCCCAGTTTGTACCTTGGGGAGAGTCAGTAGGAGGAGTTGGGGGAGTTACATGGTGCACAGATTATAATTAGAGGAGGGGGGAGATGTTGGAGCACTGCAGTAAAAAATACCAGGCTGGCGGCGGCGTGCAACAAAATAACTTTAATGCGGCATATAAACCCTGATTAAAATGACAGAACAATTCTCTGACGCGTTTCGTCTGAGCGACTTTTTCAAAGAGTGCTATACTACAGCCACAGATGTACCTTAAATACCCATATGCTCCCGCGCGCGTGTGTTTGAAATTACACGCCCACTGTAATGTGATCTAAACCACTTAGTGATTATGCAAATTTGGAGGGGGCGGCTCACAGGAACTAATACAGAAGGGTTTAACCCCTCTATTGCCGAATGCAGCAAGGGATATACTATCTCAATATATGTCAGGTAAATGGGTATTAGTACCAGGGACCGTCTTCTGGCTGTCAAAGCAAACTGGTATATGGAAGACAATACATTACAATACAAACCAACAGACTTTACAGAAAATAAACAAATATATAATAAACATAGATTACATAAGTGATACATAGTGTCTAACACCAAACAGACATAAATAACTACCTTATCATATTAAACTAAATAGACCTCTAAACATCTATTTTAAAAAAATTTAATTAAATATATTCATATCACCTAGTGCAAATAATTTAAAAAAAAATTAAAAAAAACAACATGTGAAAAGCATGTTACAAATCAAATGTCAATTAAAACAGGAAAAGCTTATTTAGGGACATTGAAATAGAATCATATAACATGATTCTGGCAGCAGATACAGTATAGGTACTGCAATTCTAAGGTACCCGTAAGAATAATATTATATTAAATATAAGGATGATGCTGACCACAATGGTTTAGAATATTACATTATGTAAATATTTTAAGTATTGAAGATAATTTAGTACCATACAGTTTTCCACATAATAATGCCAAAATATGACCCAAATAATTGCGGCTTTTGTACAAGGATAATAATAAACAGTAAACAGAATAGACACAGCAGGATCAGTGCTTTCATCCAATTAGCAAACATCTAACTAAAGGGTATATGATATACAGTTTACAAAAAAATGGGACAGCTCCCAATCCACATTGAGACCTTGTGGATGGAGGCTGTCCATGCAAAAAATCCATGACATTTCTTTCTGATTTAATGTTTTAAGTCTATTACCACCTCTTGTCGGGCTGGGAATGTGTTCCAGACCCAAAAAGGAAAAGCCTTTTAGGCCCCCATATGGGCAAGAGGAGAAATGTCGAGGGACCGGGTGCAACAAGTCCTTTTTCTTTATTAACCGTACATGTTCCTGTATTCTGATTTTTAAAGTTCTAACTGTACGGCCAATATATGTCTTGTTGCACCCGCATCTAATCATGTAAACAATATAACTGCTATTGCAGTTGATAAAGGATTGTATTGTTTTTTGAACCTTAGGTTTAAGGCAATCAATAACTTTAGTAGGTCTGGCATATTGGCACATATTGCACCGTCCACATTGGAAAAAGCCCTTAGGGATATTCCTGATTGTATCTGTACTTTGTGTTGTAAAAAGGCTTGGTGACAGGTATGATGATAGGGGTTTGACTCTGCGAAAGACGAATTTGGGCTTTTCACTTGTAATTTTATGTAAATCACCGTCCAATTTCAGTGTGTTCCAGTGTTTAACTATAATGGAACGAATGTCATTTGATTGACTACTCTGTCTTGTAATAAACAGAGGCACGGATTGAGGGCGGTTACCCCTATTCTTCTTGACCTTTGTTGAAAGAAGCTCTTCCCTTGACATTGCCTTGACCAGGGTGCAAGTTTCCACTAGATCCTTTTCTGGGTATCCCCTATTTTTAAATCTAGTAATCAGCATTTGTGCCTGCTTGTCAAAATTATCCTCAGTGGAACACAGTCTTCTGAGGCGCATAAATTGCCCCTTGGGTATGCCATTTTTAAGGGGCCAGGAATGGTTACTATTCGCCATCAGATAGGTGTTTCTCGAGTTGGGCTTTCTGTACACATCAATCTGAATCTCTCCCCTCATGTCAATATAAATAAAAAATATCCAAAAAGTGTATGTGATTACTACTGTGCTCATACGTGAAGTGTAGGTTATAGTTATTAGAATTTAACGACTGGATAAACAGATCCAGAGTGTGTGTGTCACCTTCCCAAATAAAAATTAGGTCATCAATATACCGACGAAAAAAATGAATGTGCTGCCTAAACAAATTTAAATCACTATAAATAAAGAGTGATTCCCAAAATCCCATGAAAAGATTTGCATAAGATGGTGCAAAAGACGTACCCATTGCAGTGCCCGTGAGTTGCAAATAAAATTGTGAGTCGTAGCTAAAGTAATTGTGCGTGAGGAGAAAGGTGATAGATTCAATCAAAAATACACAAAGTGCAGGGGAGAGATCAGATCTATTCAAAAAGTGTTGTGCAGCCTCTATGCCCTGTCTATGATCTATAATGGAGTACAGTGATTGTACATCCATTGTGACCCAGATACAGTTAGTATTCCATTTTGTTGTTTATAAATCTTCAATTAAATGTCTGGAGTCTTTTATGTAAGAGGGCAAACTGAGCACTAGAGGCTGCAAAAAGAAATCAACATAACGTGATAAAGCATCTCCCAAAGATCCAATTCCCGACACAATAGGCCTACCTGGAGGCTGCGTCAGGGTTTTATGGATCTTTGGGAGATGATAAAAAATAGGTATAATTGGATCTGGTGTGCACAGAAAGCCCAGCTCCTTTGGGTCTAAGATATAGAGGACTTCACCCAATTCTAAATGTGATTTAAGTTGGTCAAGGTATTTTTTAGTGGGATCGGTGCTAAGTTTTTTGTATGAGGCAACGTCTCCTAGCTGCCTAAGCGCTTCTTTGTTATAATCTTCCGAGGACTGGACAACAATGGCTCCTCCCTTGTCTGCTTTTTTTATGACAAGGGATTTGTCTCGTTGTAAATTAGCAAGCTCTTGTCGCTCAGCCCTCGAAAGATTATCCCCTTTTGGGTGATCAAACATAAACCCCTCGGAAGATTATAACAGGGGCGGGCAGTGGTTGCTGCGCGGTCGCGGGCGGTGCAGGGGCTGGCAGGCGGTGCAGGGGGAGGCGGGGTGTATCTGTGTGTGTGTATCAGTGTGTGTGTTTATGTGTGTGTGTGTGTGTGTGTATGTGTATCAGTGTGTGTGTATGTGTATGTGTATCAGTGTGTATGTGTATGTGTATCAGTGTGTATGTGTATCAGTGTGTGTGTGTATGTATGTGTGTATAGTGGGTGTGTGTGTATCAGTGTGTGTGTGTATGTGTATCAGTGTGTGTATCAGTGTGTGTGTGTATCAGTGGGGGTGTGTTGTGTGTGTATCAGTGGGTGGGTGTGTGTATCAGTGGGTGTGTGTGTATCAGTGGGTGTGTGTGTATCAGTGGGTGTGTGTGTATCAGTGGGTGTGTATCAGTGGGTGTGTATCAGTGTGTGTGTGTGTGTGTGTGTGTGTGTGTATCAGTGTGTGTGTGTATGTGTATGAGTGTGTGTGTGTATCAGTGGGTGGGTGTGTATCAGTGTGTGTGTGTGTGTGTATCAGTGTGTGTGTGTGTGTATCAGTGTGTGTGTGTGTATCAGTGTGTGTGTGTGTGTATCAGTGTGTGTGTGTGTGTGTGTGTGTGTGTATCAGTGTGTGTGTGTGTGTGTGTGTGTGTGTATCAGTGGGGGTGTGTGTGTATCAGTGGGGGGGGGGGGTGTATCAGTGTGTGTGTGTATCAGTGGGTGTATGTGTGTGTGTATCAGTGGGTGTGTGTGTGTGTATCAGTGGGTGTGTGTGTTTGTGTGTGTATCAGTGTGTGTGTGTGTGTGTATCAGTGGGGGTGTGTGTGTATCAGTGGGGGTGTGTGTGTGTATCAGTGGGGGTGGGGGTGTATCAGTGGGTGTGTGTGTGTGTATCAGTGTGTGTGTGTGTGTGTATCAGTGGGGGTGTGTGTATCAGTAGGGGTGTGTGTGTGTGTGTATCAGTGTGGGGGTGTGTGTATCAGTGTGGGGGGGGGTGTATCAGTGGGGGGGGTGTGTGTATCAGTGGGGGGGGGGGTGTATCAGTGGGGGTGTGTGTATCAGTGTGTGTGTGTGTGTATCAGTATCAGTATCAGTGTGTGTGTGTGTGTGTGTGTGTATCAGTATCAGTGTGTGTGTGTATCAGTATCAGTGTGTGTGTATCAGTGGGTGTGTGTGTGTGTGCATCAGTGTGTGTGTGTGTGTGTGTGTCAGTGGGTGTGTGTCTCTCTCCCTCCCTCTCTCTCCCTCCCTCTCCCCCACCCTGTCTCCCTCCTTCCCTTCCACCCTGTCTCCCTCCCACCCTGTCTCCCACCCTGTCTCCCTCCTTCCCTCCCACCCTGTCTCCCACCCTGTCTCCCTCCTTCCCTCCCACCCTGTCTCCCACCCTGTCTCCCTCCTTTCCTCCCACCCTGTCTCCCACCCTGTCTCCCACCCTGTCTCCCACCCTGTCTCCCTCCTTCCCTCTCACCCTGTCTCCCTCCTTCCCTCCCTCCCTGTCTCCCTCCTTCCCTCCCTCCCTGTCTCCCACCCTGTCTCCCACCCTGTCTCCCACCCTGTCTCCCTCCCTGTCTCTCTCCCTTCCTCCCTGTCTCACCCTCCCTCCCTGTCTAAAGTCTCAACCTCCGTCCCTCCCTGTCTCACCCTCCCTCCCTGTCTCACCCTCCCTCCATCCCTGTCTCACCCTCCCTCCCTGTCTCACCCTCCCTCCCTCCCTGTCTCACCCTCCCTCCCTCCCTGTCTCACCCTCCCTGCCTCCCTGTCTCACCCTCCCTCACACTCCCTGTCTCACCCTCCCTCCCTGTCTCACCCTCCCTGTCTCACCCTCCCTCCCTGTCTCACCCTCCCTGTCTCACCCTCCCTCCCTCCCTGTCTCACCCTCCCTCCCTCCCTGTCTCACCCTCCCTGTCTCACCCTCCCTCCCTCCCTGTCTCACCCTCCCTCACACTCCCTGTCTCACCCTCCCTCACCCTCCCTGTCTCACCCTCCCTGTCTCACACTCCCTCACCCTCCCTGTGTCACCCTCTCACCCTCCCTCACCCTCCCTGTCTCACCCTCTCACCCTCCCTGTTTCACCCTCCCTGTCTCACCCTCCCTGTCTCACCCTCCCTTTCTCACCCTCCCTATCTCACCCTCCCTGTCTCACCCTCCCTCCCTGTCTCCCTCCCTCGCCCTGTCTCCCTCCCTCGCCCTCCCTCCCTGTCTGTCTCACTCCCTCGCCCTCCCTTCCTGTCTCCCTCCCTCCCTCGCCCTCCCTCCCTGTCTCCCTCTCTGTCTTCCTCCCTCCCTGTCTCCCTCCCTCCCTGTCTCCCTCCATCCCTGTCTCCCTCCATCCCTGTCTCCCTCCATCCCTGTCTCCCTCCATTCCTGTCTCCCTCCATCCCTGTCTCCCTCCCTCGCCCTCCCTCCCTCCATCCCTGTCTCCCTCCCTCGCCCTCCCTCCCTGTCTCCCTCACCCTCTGTCTTATCTTAACTGCCGTATACCTACACCAAAGTAACCTACTCTGCTTTCTTCCAGATCTGACTCAAATTTCACGCGGGAGACATCGGAAGACAGGTAAGGAACACCTCCCCTCTAGTATAGTACCTTGAGGGACTGCGGATCAGGTAAGATCCCAGGCGGGATTGCTGCTTTTAGAAATTGTGAAGAGGGGGCATCCAGACACTGGTTAATGGGTACAGAATCATTCACATCTGGGGTTTTTTTTTTGTTCGATTATTGAGGTGTACACACACACACACACACACACACACACACACACACACACACACACACACACACACACACACACACACACACACACACACACACACACACACACACACACACACACACACACACACACACACACACACACACACACACACACACACACACTAATGGTAGTAAAGTATAAGTGTACTACAATAAATAAACTGTTTTATATATATATATATATATATATATATATATATATATATATATATATATATATATATATATATATATATATATATATATATATAAATGTGTCCCGGTTTTTCATTTTCAAAATCTGGTCACCCTATAGATATATCACATTCTGCGTCTCTGTCCCAGTTTGCACCTTGGGGAGAGTCAGTAGGGGGAGTTACATGGTGCACAGATTATAATGAGATACATCACATTCTGCGTCTCTGTCACTGCTTTCTGTACAGAATAAAATTGGGATTTTGCCAGGGCAAATGTTTGAAAATATATCACCCTGTAAATAATGATTTGTATTTTTTATATAGTTGTGTCCAGGTACTCTTTGTCTCTCCCCTCACCTTGGCTGCGTGCGGAGGCTCCGGTGGCCTAGGTGCAGGGGGGCCGCCCTCTTGTGCGAGGTTTGCGCTTGCGCAGGGTGACTGTGGCGGCCATGACGAGTTGCGTATGTGCAGTGGAGCATGTGCCACGGCGCCAATGGTAGAAGGCTCCGCAAGGGACAACAGCTCCCAGAAGGCATCGGGGTACATAGTTACATTTTGCGCGCTGAGGCTTGCTGGCAGTTGGAGCTGGGATGCAGATAGGGGAGGTTGCGTAGGGGCAGGGGTCTGTGACCCTCTGCACTACGCCAGGGACCCCCTAGGCCCCAGCTACGGCCAACTCACCCTAAGATTGTGGCTGCTTTAGGGAAGGTCCCTGTAGTTAGGGACCCTGTCTTATAGTGGTCAGCCAGCTTAGGGCCACAGCTGCTTCAGTAAACATCTTGCTGCCACAGTCTGAGACCAGGCTGCAAGAGAGGGAGAGACCATCAACGCGGCGGTTACTCCAGTTGGAGGCGTTCCATCCAGCGGAGGATATTGTTGGATTGGCGGATCCCCTACTTCTCTTGTCTGCGCGTCCGGGTGTGGACACACCCAGCAGGTACCGCTCACCAATCGTGCACTAACATACTGTACAGTAAGGTGCTGATCACGCCTAGAGGGGTGGGCATCTTTTGGGGACACTCCTTGGGTGAAGTGACCAAGGGACTCCTTTGGTACTGTGGACACGGTGTGGGGGTACACGGTGGTGGGGCAACGCCCTGCGTGGCGAGGTATAGCTGTAACCATTAGTATTCCTATTGCCTGTATGTGGTCTATGGTTATCTGTCACAGTAAAGGTTATTGTTATAACCTGTGGGCTGTTATCATTGGTTCCTGCTCGGGGTTATCTCATCCAATTGGGATCCCGTGCAGGTGGAGGTGCTGCCACTTAGTATATGGGTTTCCCCAGGCTCCCAGTAGCGGAGGCTCAGATCCCTGTGAGCTGACAGCGGGCTACATAGTATTGTGTGCTCATATTAAAATTACGTTTAATGTTATTCTCCTCAAACAATGCCCTTTTTTTCAAATCATCAATCTTTGCTTTGTACTTGTTTAGTACAGTGAGATAAGATGTTCTGGATGGGGAAGGTGTTGCTACTGCACTTTGATACTTTTACTTACAGCATTTTCACAACTTGTTCCTGTGTTTATATTCTGGAGCCTTGTGTTTGACAGTTTTATACGGTTTAGCACCATTCTCTGATAAATTAAAAGTTATTTAATGATCACTGCATAATGACATTGCTAAGCAGCTCTCAGCTGCGAAACAGAGCTGACCCCCTGGCCACATATTTATATACTATCCACTGTATATTAATGAAAAAATCTACTATTTTGCACAGTACAGATGCAGAGGCCGTTATTGGAACACTTCACGCGGTGTATACCTCGGAATACCCATGTCACGGCGCGGGATTTCTTCCAACCGTCCCGCCTTAAGACGCGAGTGCAGAAAATGGCATTTCAGTGTTCTGGTTTTTAAACACCTGAAAGTGACACAGTAGCACAGTACTGTACACATTGCAATTCATTCATTTCATTGCACACAAAGAAACAGAATCCATGAAATTCAAACAAAGCAACCACGATAAACACACGTGTGCCTGGGGCGATTGGTCGAATTAATGCCGTGTGGAGTACAGCAGCGCACACGAAAACGGCGCCATGATTTGTTCGAATAACGTCCGCTGCATCTGTATGTTGATGTATCCCGTGTGTATGCCAAGCAACACGTGAACACTGCCCCCTAGCAGGTTCCTCTCCATGGACATGTGACAGTGATAAGCCAGTAGCAAGGCTGGTGAAGGAAGAGGCACGATGAGGGAGAATGAGCATTAAAAGGGGGCGGCCATTACAGTAAGGCAGATCTGCGTAAAGCTGAGAGAGTGGGGCTCGGTCCAGAACGTCCTGTGAAACAGGACCTGCCCGTGTCCCACACATGGACACGGGAGGGCTGATCAACGGAGAGTCCAGCTGCGGAGAGCTGGAGCCCAGTGAGAGAGAGAGAGAGAGAGAGAGAGAGAGAGAGAGAGAGAGAGAGAGAGAGAGACTGCCGACATATAGGATATCCTGAATGGTCACAGGAATAGTGGTACCATAATACACACCTTTGTGAAGTTCAGGGCTGCAACCTACCGTGACAATACACTAGCTCCAACGGTGTATCAGTACTACACATATAGGCCTGATCACCCAGGATTGGGAGGCCTATTACTGTACGTGATTATCACACCAACACATGCACATAGAAGCTGAGATATAGCCAGGGCACCACTGACTAATATTCTGCCCTAGGGCTGGCAGTAAACCCTGGTACTATCAGGTTGCCAGTAGTTGGTATGGGGTTTTCCCCCTTCCTTTGGTGCTGCACTTGAGTGACAGCAGGGGGTGGTACATCCTGTTGTAGCTGGGACAACGGGGTGCCCACCTCCTGGCTGTACTTAAGGGCAGGACCGCCCTAAAATTAGTGTGCCTTCCCCTCTGAGGAAGGCAGGTCACACAACTGGGAGCCGGAGATTGGGACCTTCCCATGTGCTCTTCCCTCCGGGGGAGAGTGAATGTGGACCATACCTCTGCCTCTGCTAGGGAGGTGGGGAAGAGCTAGGATGGCTGCGGGTGCCCGTGGCCTGTAGTGGCAGTCCAGGGATAATAATCCGGTGAATCCTGAGAGACTGTATTGGGCAGATCCTGCCTTGTTCCTGTTACTGCAGAGTGTAGTAATAAACCCGTTCCTGTTTGCAATAAACCTCCTGCCTGGTGCGTGACCTTACTGGGGGGAGAGGTAATGCGTTCTACCGTGGGAGATCACCTTAAGCTCCTGGAGTCCACGGCAGATGGAGGCGCTGCACTGCTAAGGAGATATGTGGGGTATGAACCCCAGAAGCCTGTTCCTGTGTACCCACTACCACCGGCGGATGACTCGGCCCTCCTGTTGCCAGCAAATATATGCACCACACACCTTGTAATGGCCCCTATCTGCGATTGGGTGTGGGAAACACCGTTACATAGTAAAAAGAGAGGGGTTACATTTAATGTATTGAAATAAGCATAAACTCAATTAAAAACCCACTTCCACAAGTGTCTTTCACTCTCTGCCAAACCCACAACCACAGCCTAAACCCCTCTGCTGGTGCCTCTAATTAAACCATTTCTTGCAAAGATCTCCTCGATCCCACCAAGGCACTTAGGCCCATATTTACTATTTAATAAGACACCGTCCTAGATCTGGAAGATACCTTACAACTCAAATCCAGTTACTGGACCATGGGGTGATTTTCTGGGGCCAGAAGGTATTTTATGGAATAACACTGCTTAGTAAATATGGACCTTTATGCACCTGCCTCTCTATCTCATCTCTTCCTTTACCCCAGCACACACCGCTGCCCTTTCCAAGCTTGCCTCCTCTCTACTCCACCTGTCTTTAGCAACCTTTCCGGTCTGAAAGCTTTCTCCCTCCGTGATCTGTGGAACCTTTCCAACGCTGCTCACCTGCACCCACTCCCCCTATTTATAGAGCTCAGCTGAACCCCCACCTTTACAGAGCAGCGATTTTATAGTACTTCCAGCAGTCCTAACTCCACCGCCACCTAACTCTGGGCTTCATACGGTACCATGCACTCTCTCTGTCTTCATACATTCTTACATATGAATGTATTCTACAGAATGCAGCCCCCTGCTAATCCATAATTACACTGCAATACAGACATTGTCCACATGACTGCGCCCGCTGATGCACACCCTGATGCACCCGCTGATTTACCCGCTGATGCGCCCGCTGATGCACCCGCTGATGCACCCACTGATGCACCCGCTGATGCACTCACTGATGCACCTCCTGATGCACCCACTGATGCACCCGCTGATGCACAACCTGATGCACCCACTGATGCACCCGCTCATGCACCCGCTCATGCACAACCTGATGCACCCGCTGATGCACAACCTGATGCACCCGCTGATGCACAACCTGATGCACCCGCTGATGCACTTCCTGATGCACCCACTGATGCACCTCCTGATGCACACGCTGATGCACCCACTGATGCACCAGCTGATGCACCAGCTGATGCACCCACTCATGCACCTCCTGATGCACCCGCTGATGCACCTCCTGATGCACCCACTAATGCACCCGCTGATGAACCCACTGATGCACCCGCTGATGCACTTCCTGATGCATCCACTGATGCACCCACTGATGCACCCGCTGATGCACTTCCTGATGCATCCACTGATGCACCCACTGATGCACCCGCTGATGCACCCACTGATGCACCTCCTGATGCACCTGCTGATGCACCCGCTGATGCACCTCCTGATGCACCTGCTGATGCACCTCCTGATGCACCTCCTGATGCACCCAATGATGCACCAGCTGATGCACCCACTCATGCACCTCCTGATGCACCCGCTGATGCACCTCCTGATGCACCCGCTGATGCACCTCCTGATGCACCCGCTGATGCACCCACTGATGCACCCCCTGATGCACCCCCTGATGCACCCCCTGATGCACCCCCTGATGCACCCGCTGATGCACCCGCTGATGAACCCACTGATTCACCTCCTGATGCACCCCCTGATGCACCCGCTGATGCACCCGCTGATGAACCCACTGATTCACCTCCTGATGCACCCGCTGATGCACCTCCTGATGCACCTCCTGATGCCCCCACTGATGCACCTCCTGATGCACCTCCTGATGCACCTCCTGATGCACCCACTGATGCACCTCCTGATGCACCTCCTGATGCACCTCCTGATGCACCCGCTGATGCACCTCCTGATGCACCTCCTGATGCACCTGCTGATGCACCCGCTGATGCACCTCCTGATGCACCCGCTGATGCACAACCTGATGCACCCACTGATGCACCCGCTCATGCACCCGCTCATGCACAACCTGATGCACCCGCTGATGCACAACCTGATGCACCCGCTGATGCACAACCTGATGCACCCGCTGATGCACTTCCTGATGCACCCACTGATGCACCTCCTGATGCACCCGCTGATGCACCTCCTGATGCACCCACTAATGCACCCGCTGATGAACCCACTGATGCACCCGCTGATGCACTTCCTGATGCATCCACTGATGCACCCACTGATGCACCCGCTGATGCACTTCCTGATGCATCCACTGATGCACCCACTGATGCACCCGCTGATGCACCCACTGATGCACCTCCTGATGCACCCGCTGATGCACCCGCTGATGCACCCGCTGATGCACCTCCTGATGCACATGCTGATGCACCTCCTGATGCACCTCCTGATGCACCCACTGATGCACCAGCTGATGCACCCACTCATGCACCTCCTGATGCACCCGCTGATTCACCTCCTGAAGCACCCGCTGATGCACCTCCTGATGTACCTCCTGATGCACCCGCTGATGCACCCGCTGATGCACCCGCTGATGCACCTCCTGATGCACCTGCTGATGCACCTCCTGATGCACCTCCTGATGCACCCAATGATGCACCAGCTGATGCACCCACTCATGCACCTCCTGATGCACCCGCTGATGCACCTCCTGATGCACCCGCTGATGCACCTCCTGATGCACCCGCTGATGCACCCACTGATGCACCCCCTGATGCACCCCCTGATGCACCCCCTGATGCACCCGCTGATGCACCCGCTGATGAACCCACTGATTCACCTCCTGATGCACCCGCTGATGCACCTCCTGATGCACCTCCTGATGCCCCCACTGATGCACCTCCTGATGCACCTCCTGATGCACCTCCTGATGCACCCACTGATGCACCTCCTGATGCACCTCCTGATGCACCTCCTGATGCACCCGCTGATGCACCTCCTGATGCACCTCCTGATGCACCTGCTGATGCACCCGCTGATGCACCTCCTGATGCACCCGCTGATGCACAACCTGATGCACCTCCTGATGCACCTGCTGATGCACAACCTGATGCACTCGCTGACGCACCCGCTGATTTACCCGCTGATTTACCCACTGATGCACCCGCTGATACACCCGCTGATACACCCGCTGATACACCCGCTGATGCACCTCCTGATGCACCTCCTGATGCACCCACTGATGCACCTCCTGATGCACCTCCTGATGCACCTCCTGATGCACCCGCTGATGCACCTCCTGATGCACCCGCTGATGCACAACCTGATGCACCTCCTGATGCACCTGCTGATGCACAACCTGATGCACTCGCTGACGCACCCGCTGATTTACCCGCTGATTTACCCACTGATGCACCCGCTGATACACCCGCTGATACACCCGCTGATACACCCGCTGATGCACCTCCTGATGCACCTCCTGATGCACCCACTGATGCACCTCCTGATGCACCTCCTGATGCACCTCCTGATGCACCCGCTGATGCACCTCCTGATGCACCCGCTGATGCACAACCTGATGCACCTCCTGATGCACCTGCTGATGCACAACCTGATGCACTCGCTGACGCACCCGCTGATTTACCCGCTGATTTACCCACTGATGCACCCGCTGATACACCCGCTGATACACCCGCTGATACACCCGCTGATGCACCTCCTGATGCACCTCCTGATGCACCCACTGATGCACCTCCTGATGCACCTCCTGATGCACCCGCTGATGCACCTCCTGATGCACCCGCTGATGCACCCGCTGATGCACCCGCTGATGCACCCGCTGATGCACCCGCTGATGCACCCGCTGATGCACCTCCTGATGCACCCGCTGATACACCCGCTGATGCACCCGCTGATGCACCCGCTGATGCACCCGCTGTTGCACCCGCTGATGCACCCGCTGATGCACCCGCTGATGCACCCGCTGTTGCACCCGCTGATGCACCCGCTGATGCACTGCATGACACATTGTGTATCGCGAGCTACAACCACACCAGTGGGAGTACTAACGCTACATCTGTAGTCAATGCACTAAAAGTAATGACATTGTACGTGCTTGTCTGTCATGGTCCTGATTAGATTGTAAGCTCTTCAGGTGAGGTATTCCATCTCACACAGACCCCTATTCAATATGTGGTGAAGCTGCTGCCCAGCGCTGGCAAAGTGATCAATGCCATTCAATGCTTCCCCAGCACAGGAAAGAAACTTCCCAGCGGACTGAACGAGACCACCTTTTCCCCTGTACTTGTAGCTTCCTCCTTTGTGTTAATCTTGTTTTTTCTTGTTTGGCCAAACTTGTATTAAAGCAGCAGTCCAAGAACACTTTTTTTTTTAAACATTTGTTTTATTTATTTATTTATTTTTACCCAGAAGTGAAGTGTGGGGGGGGGGGGGGGGGTGGTGAGGTCCTCCGGAACTGAACCCAATTATTTTCAGCTCTGGGGACCCCCCGCTTCCGGAGATACTTATCTCCGTAGTAGGTGTCGCTAGCCACTCCGGCTGAGCTAGCTGGGGTTTAATGTTTAAAGCTCCCGCGTCACATGTACCAATAGGAAGCCGAACCTGATGACATCACAGCTTCCTATTGGCTCGTAGGGCACTGGAGCTTTGAAACTCTGCCACAACGTGAATAGTAGTAACTGAGCTAAGCGTAACGAAAAAAGACGGTGCAAAACAGCGCTAAAAAAATATAAATAATGACAATACTTGAAATAAATATTGCAGGCAGCCTGGCAAATACTGACTGTACAGTCAGAAAATGAACCACAGAGAAAAGAAAGAATTGCCGGTGCCAAATCAGTCCTTTAAATAATTATAAATCCGAATAAAGACCAAACCGTCTCTTGAAAAGTCCCAAAAGTGTCCTTGAACAGATAGGCAGTGAAGGGGTCAACGAACGGCTCACACCAAATGATCGTGCAATATGTAAAAACGAGAAGAAAACAAACAGATAATGGTGCAGTACGCCAAAAAAGTTGACATTAAAACATTAAAAACTCACACATGACAAACATAACACACAATGACAGACAGACACTAGCAATGCTATAATCCTAACAAAAAGCTATTTATTAACATTGAAATACTGGGTTCCGGAGGATACAGCACTTAAGTCCAGAGGGGTAAAATTGAAACCCTACTTACAGGACAGTGGATGGTAAAAGCAGTAAAGCTGAAGATCGCTCAGGTGCTCCTCTCTGATGATAACTGGAGCTCCTTTAGGGATTGCCTCGTGTGGGGGATGGCTGTTGAGTCGCACGAAAACCGGAACTTCCTGGTGGATGTGACGTCACACGCCGCGGTGTTACCGAAATCGCTGCTCCTCTTCCTCTCCTTTCCCCCCACAGCCTGCACAACTGCTGCCAATATCCTCCACAACCAAACAGACAGCTCTAAATACAGAATAATCTCCCAACGACGTTTCATGCACATGCGTGCACTTCTTCAGGGCGTGTTTTACTGCTTTTACCATCCACTGTCCTGTAAGTAGGGTTTCAATTTTACCCCTCTGGACTTAAGTGCTGTATCCTCCTGAACCCAGTATTTCAATGTTAATAAATAGCTTTTTGTTAGGATTATAGCCTTGCTAGTGTCTGTCTGTCATTGTGTGTTATGTTTGTCATGTGTGAGTTTTTAATGTTTTAATGACAACTTTTTTAGCGTACTGCACCATTATCTGTTTGTTTTCTTCTCTTTTTTACATATTGCACTACCATTTGGTGTGAGCCGTTCGTTGACCCCTTCACTGCCTGTTTGCTCAAGGACACTTTTGGGACTTTGCAAGAGACGGTTTGGTTTTTATTCGGATTTATTATTATTTAAAGGACTGATTTGGCGCCGGCAATTCTTTCTTTTAACTGAGCTAAGCGGATACCGGCACACCTACAGGAAGGCGTCCTCCCTAATGCAAAAGGGGAGGGCACCGGGTTCTCCACCATGACTGACTGCAACACAGACCCAATGTCCCCACCTCTCCTGCCATTCAGGGAGGCTGTGTGGGGGTGTAAGCCGCACAGGGTAGCCTGTCACTGTCTGTAGCTATCAGAACGTACGTGACAGGAGTGCAGAAAGATAGCTGGACCAGCCGTGGCTATATAGACATGGTTTATGATTCCAAATCCATTGCTTTTGTGCCGCCACGGTTAATGGCAAGTCATCTATTGTAGAGTTAACATCAAGTTATTTCGGTGCTGGAGCTTTGCAAAGTTTTGCATAAAATCATGAACCCGGTGAAATCTGCCCCTTTTTTGAGAGATAGATGAGAGAGAGACGAGACTCCAGCACTGAATTGTATGTATATTAACTCTCCCTTTGGGGGGGCTCCCTTATACTGAGCTGAGATGTACAGTATGTATCACAAATCAATATATCACATCTCTACTCTGATGAAAGTTCTCTCAAACCCATGTAAGTCATTTGACATTTTCCTAATGTTCCTCCTAAATCTCTCTGGAAGGAGCGTGTTCATGCCGGGGAAACAGTGTGGGGGAATGTATGCTGAATCAGTTAAATACTGTACCACCGAAAAGGCTTTACAGAAAGGAAATGTGAATGTCTGAATGCAATACTCGCAGCAACAAAATAATAATTAGTATTCAGCGTAATCAGTGATCCAAGTACTATTGGGCATGGGGTACGGAAGGGGGCAATTAGCCAGGGCTGTTTCACCCCTGAGGTAGAGCTTACGGTTTTTAGTATAAGGGGTTACGCTTAGTTTTTTAGGGTCAGGAGTTGCGGTTAAGGTTTTTAGGGTTAGGGCTTAAGGTGAGGGTTTTTAGGGTAACTGTTAGAGTAGGGGTTAAGGTTAGGATTAGAGTTTTTCGGATTACGTGCAGCCTCTGCAAACTGTCCTGCGTTGAAACGGTCGCGGCTAATTGTCCTGCCGCTCTTTTCGTTTGGACAAACTCACAGTTCCACTTTGTATTTAAAGACAAATTGAATTTATTTCAGGGGAGTCGATCTCCCTTTTCTGATTTCCAATTAATCTGAAATATGTTGCAAAACTTTAATAAATTCTGAATTTGTTGCAGTTGGTCACGGTATTAGTGTCTCTTTAACCCAATTCCCAGGGTAACGGTACTGAGGTGAACACTGTGCCCCTATTTATTTAGGGGCACGGGGTAGCACTACTGTACTTTATTAACAAACTTACAATTATACAGATTCTCTCCTCTGCGTTTGTCGCCTAAATCTTTGTAAAATGAAACTTTGCCCCAATTTTTTAAATCATACCACTGCTTTTATACTAACCCAGACCTCTGCATGAAATGTAAGATTATCTGCAATGTCAAGCCACGGGGCACACGGGACATGGGACATGGGACACGGCACACGGGACATGGGACATGGGACACGGGACATGGGACATGGGACACGGGACATGGGACATGGGACACGGGACACGGGACATGGGACATGGGACACGGCACACGGCTCATGGCTGGAAGGCGAGATATACCTCTTGCATCTGACTTCACAAGTTTACAGATACAAATGAGCTAATTAAACGGTTTACCCCCCTCCTCCTCCTCTTCCTCCGCATCCCTCCAAATGGTGATAAACGGGTTCCATATGTTGCCAATAAAGAAAAGCCAAGTGCCCAGGTGCCAACCCCTTCTGCCGGAGCCATAAACACATCAGATAGAAGAGTTACAGCGCAGGCTTGCTGGTGTTTATGGAGAGCCGGGGAAGGAGAAAGAAACCTGACATGTCTTATTGGCTGCAAATGTCACCATCTTTATCTTAAATGCAGTGTTTCAGCACCAGATGTTCTGAGCTCGCTGTACTTTTCCTTTCCGTGCCCGGCGCTCTTAACCCCCACGCTGCCAGGAGCACATTGCAAATGCATGGCAGCAAGGGGGGTGCATCTGCCCCCTGACTGGTCCACGAAGGTTAGGCAGATAGGAAGTATGGTTACCATCATTATTTTATTTTAGTGCTGACATAAAGAAGCCCCTGAACCTTAAGTAAAATGGCATATGACTGGGACCAGAAGGGGCTAGCCCTTGGACAGTAGGGGGTTAAGGTGGCTGCTATGGCAAGGCAGGGGGGAACGTTAGAATGACAGGGAGTATAATTGTAGCCCTCCTTGCCCGGCTCCTACATTAAATGTCTATTTTCATGCTTGCCCAGTCTTTGGTTGCCTTGTCAGGGTCCTGGACATGTGCAGGCTGGGCGTAGGTCAGGGTCCTGGACACGTGCAGGCCGGGTGTAGGTCAGGGTCCTGGACACGTGCAGGCTGGGCGTAGGTCAGGGTGCTGGATCCGTGCAGGTTGGGGGTTGGACAGGGTGCTGGACCCGTGCTGGCTGGGCGTTGGTCAGGGTGCTGGACCCGTGCAGGCTGGGCATTGGTCAGGGTGCTGGACACGTGCTGGCTGGGTGTTGGTCAGGGTGCTGGACCCATGCAGGCTGGGCGTTGGTCAGGGTGCTGGACCCGTGCAGGCTGGGCGTTGGTCAGGGTGCTGGACCCATGCAGGCTGGGCATTGGTCAGGGTGCTGGACCCGTCCAGGGTGGGCGTTGGTCAGGGTGCTGGACCCGTGCAGGCTGGGCATTGGTCAGGGTGCTGGACCCATGCAGGCTGGGCGTTGGTCAGGGTGCTGGAACCGTGCAGGCCGGGCGTTGGTCAGGGTCCTGGACACGTGCAGGCCGGGCGTTGGTCAGGGTCCTGGACACGTGCAGGCTGGGCGTTGTTCAGGGTGCTGGACCCGTGCAGGCTGGGGGTTGGACAGGGTGCTGGACACGTGCTGGCTGGGCGTTGGTCAGGGTGCTGGATCCGTGCAGGCTGGGCGTTGGTCAGGGTCCTGGACACGTGCAGGCTGGGCGTTGGTCAGGGTCCTGGACACGTGCAGGCCGGGCGTTGGTCAGGGTGCTGGATCCGTGCAGGCTTGGCTTTGGTCAGGGTGCTGGACCCGTGCAGGCTGGGGGTTGGTCAGGGTGCTGTACCCGTGCAGGCTAGGCATTGGTCAGGGTGCTGAATCCGTGCAGGCTCGGCTTTGGTCAGGGTGCTGGACCCGTGCAGGCTGGGGGTTGGACAGGGTGCTGGATCCATGCAGGCTGGGCGTTGGTCATGGTGCTGGACCCATGCAGGCTGGGCGTTGGTCAGGGTGCTGGATTGGTGCAGGCTGGGGGTTGGTCAGGGTGCTGGACCCATGCAGGCTGGGCGTTGGTCAGGGTGCTGGATTGGTGCAGGCTGGGGGTTGGTCAGGGTGCTGGACCCGTGCCGGCTGGGCATTGGTCAGGGTGCTGGATCCGTGCCGGCTGGGCGTTGGTCAGGGTGCTGGATCCATGCAGGCTGGGTGTTGGTCAGGGTGCTGGATCCGTGCAGGCTGGGCGTTGGTCAGGGTGCTGGATCCATGCAGGCTGGGCGTTGGTCATGGTGCTGGACCCATGCAGGCAGGGGGTTGGTCATGGTGCTGGACCCTTGCAGGCTGGGCGTTGGTCTGGGTGATGGACCCGTGCAGGCTGGGTGTTGATAATGCAATGATAGGCACCAGGAACTTTATTCATACAAATAGGAGCTTTGGTGGAAATAAAGGTGAACAATAGCGCTCCATGCAAACAATGATATTCAAAAACCTGTGATATAAAGTCCAAAAGGTAGTCCTGGAGCTGCCCAAAGAAGTGAATCTGGAATCTCCTACCCAGATTTGGTAACGTAGGGGAAAGACACCTCCTGTAGCGCTGAGGAAAGGTTTGGATGTGGTTGTAGACAAAGTTCCTTTCTGGATAGATTCCCTCAAGAAAAAGAGAAAAAAAACAAGCATACTCACTGCAATAGTGCATTACCCAGGGACAACTAGGATATATAAAGAGAGCAATTTAATACATGTTAAAAATACACAATAAAATGCAATGAATTACACTAAAAAGAACTATCTGTGCCTTTGCATAGGAACCAGATGTCTTGAAACTTGCTCCGCTTTGTTGTAAAATTGGAAACCTACTCACCAAAAGTGACTAGGACATAAGCGTTATTGAAATGGTCTTGTCAGCAGGTGAAACCGCTTGCTGTGGGGTGAGATTGCGTCAGTCAACGGAAGAGAATCCCCTTCTTTGCTCGGGAGTCTGCTTGCTGCTATCTGCTTGCTGCTTTCTCCCCGAGTTCGGCCGATCAACTCCTCCTGTGACGTCACCGCTTGTGCTTCACAGCTACGGTGTCCCTGTGATGCGAAAAGACCTCCTACGCGTTTCAAAACTCCAAATAGTGACGAAGAAACCCACTATTTGGAGTTTCGAAACGCGTAGGAGGTCACAGTCACAGAAGAGCAGGCCATTTACACCTTTTTATCTGGGTCATACATTGAGCAAAAAAAGTAATGCAATAAACTGTAAATGTATTCACAGGAAAAGGCAAACACACAATGTTACACAAACTACATAAGAAAAGACACACTTACTTGGGAACTGGGGTTCACAACTATACTCTCCTAGTTGCAGGGAATCCTTACCTAAGGATTTTCCCCTGACAGAGATTTTAGCCTGCAGCGTCCAACAGCTGAAATCAGACTGCAGTTCCAGACGCCACCCCTCCCCCTCTCCAGAGGTCTGGATTTTTTAACTCACTGGACTTGGTGCTTAAAATCTTGCTTAGAATCTTAGAGAACTCCCAATCTGATGGGTGCAGGGGTTTTTAATACCTCTCAGTTTCTTTCACAGAACACTACTCCTATCAGAAGCGTAAGAACATTCTCACCAGCCAATCAGAGTGGGGCTTATCTGGCTGATGATGTCAGAGAAAGGGGCATGGCTATCTGTAGGGAAGGCTCCGCAGAGTCTGAAAGAACCCACATGGCTGTTGGGGCCTTTTCCTCTGCCCCTCCATGTTACCAAAAGGCCCGACACCTTGACATCCTTGATCCCCTTTGAGGCTAAATGGCAAGGCAGACATCATGTCTTCTATGCAAAAGCTTAGGCTGACTGCATGGATTTTTATACATACAGTATAACACCCTATGAACCAAACTTGAATAAAGTATAAACCTTGGGGAACCTTATATACGTGTGGGAAATTAGTCGAGGATATCTGGGCTCGAAAACAAGGAGTCTGGGAGACACGGTGCAGCCCCAATTTATTTCACCCCGCGAACCCACAAATAGTGCCTGCAAACCGGGGAGAATCAGGGAACCACCAGTAGCTTGGCCGCCCCCGAACTCCTGCAAACAAAAGGAATACAGCCGCGGCTACTGCTGCGGCCAGCTTCAGTCTCACACTTACCCGTCTTGTCCCGCGGCTGTTTTCGGGCTGGTGCCGAACTTGGCCGCGCGCCAGCCGCATCTTCCCCGCATCCTTCCCCTCCCCTCGCGACCTCTGCCTCTGCTCTGCCCTGCTTCTCCGGGTCCCCCTCTGCTTCCCACATCCCCCCTTACCCCGCCACCACCTTCAGGGAACGCGTGACCGCGCATCAGTGACGCGCGGCACGCGGCGAAAAAAAAAAAAAAGCCGCGTCTGCCCGCACATTGCGGTGGTGGCCGCAGAAGACTCAGCTCGGCCGCCACTGTAAGCTTAATCTAACGCTTACCCGCTTTTTTTTTCACCTTTTTTTTTTCCGGACGGAATTGGCCGCGCGCCAGCCGCATCTCACGCCGCGCGCGGCCGGTTCTCCAATCAGCGCCGAACAATAAAAGCGCCTGCGGCGCTGGAGAGAAAAAAAAAAGCCCGCGTCTTTACGCATTTGAAAATTAACCGCGGAGGCGGCCGCCCTTAGTCTACATTTTCCCCCTAATATCCCAACTAAACTTACACTGGAGTTTCTACGTCACAGGGAACCCCAAAAAGCCCCTAAACAGGTCAAGTTTTTCTATACTTTACAGGGGACTTCCATAACCCACAAACCCAATACAGGTTCTGGGACACCTTGGCATGAACTGGGGTACCCCTATGTTACTTAAAACCAGAGACATAACATAAAACACAGACAAAGCTCAGTGCACATCCAGAAAAACTTATATACGGTACAGTGCCTAAATATACATGTATAAATAATTAATAAATAAAATGGTCTTTTAGTTTAACATTTTGGCCAAATTGTTGTAAGCCCTTGAGCTAACTGCACGGCAGACCACGTTTCAAGGGTCCCTAACACTAATATAAATTCTTAATAACCTGTGCATTGCCAGGAAGAATGATTTATAGTAAATCTGTCAATATTAGTTGCAAAAGTTCTAAGTCTGATTGAAGCTTTTATTAACCTGTACATTACCAGGAAAAGCACTCTGTAATAGATTTGTCACAATCACACTGTAAGCAAGCAAGTTCCCCTGAGAGTGGGAGATGCCATGGAGTGAGCTTTTAACCATTTAAATGTGGGAGGGAGTGAGCTTCAATTAGGTAGGAGGTTGCCACCCTCCAATCAGCTAAGACTAGCTGAACAAGAATTATAAAACATACAGAACACCTACAAGCTCATATTGAACCCCCAAATACCCACAACATATATATAAGCATATAAGTTTCACAGAGGAGTGCTACTGAGCATGGCAATATATATTTAAAACCAGAGATTCTTAATAACCTGTGCATTGCCAGGAAGAATGATTTACTATAAATAATTCTTCCTGGCAATGCACAGGTTATTAAGAATCTATATTAGTGTAGGGACCCTTGAAACGTGGTCTGCCGTGCAGTTGGCTCAAGGGCTTACAACAATTTGGCCAAAATGTTAAACTTAAAGACCATTTTATTTATTAGTTATTTATACATGTATATTTAGGCAATGTACTGTATATAAGTTTTTCTGGATGTGCACTGAGCTTTGTCTGTGTTTTATGTTATGTCTCTGGTTTTAAATATATATTGCCATGCTCAGTAGCAGTCCTCTGTGAAACTTATATGCTTATATATATGTTGTGGGTATTTTGGGGGTTCAATATTAGCTTGTAGGTGTTTTGTATGTTTTGTACCCCTATGTTACCTAGGGATCCCGCCAGCTACAGGAACACTTTTCATCCCTGTGCCTCATTTTACTGTGCACAAAGCATATATGTACTTAACACACTTTGTTAATAACATATACACTTTAAAAACCTAAGTCTTTCTGTTATGGGAAATAGAATAAAAAACTGCACGTTGTTTTTCACTAGCCATATTCCCGGCACACTATTGCATAGACTTAGTATGGATTCTAAGAATCCCCTCACAACCTTATATATGGTTGGAGCACCTCAGAACCTCTATACCGGTTCTGGGTGACCTGGGCATGTACTGGGCATCCTCATTAACCTAGTGACCTCTTGACTGGTTCAGGGACACCTCACATCCCTAGCCCCCTTTTACCTTTCTGGTCTGCACTGAAGCAGGGAACCCCTAGTGGTGAGCAGCGTTTTCAAGGTGAGATATTGCTGGAACATGTGCCTACATGTATGCAGGAATCAGACCTGATTCCTGGGTACATTTTTAGGGGAACCAGCAATTCCGGACCCTTACTAGCTAGGCACATTCTGACAACACTTTCTCCGCAAAATCCTCATACCACAGCAATCTCTGCTTGCCGGCACTCCTGGAAAGGTAAAAACACATCAAATACTTTATTGCCGCACATTACAGTTTATGCATGTACAAACCCTAGGCTCAAGAGCTGACACTCTATAAACCCAACACACAGATCATGGGTAACCAAAAAGACTTAAACCTTTATTTGATAGCCTTGCTAACCCCTACCGTCACAGTCCCGCAATACAACTGTGGCCTGAGTTCCCCGAGTGGCAGGCTTGCGCATGTCCCTTGGCTATTTCAGATATTCCGCTGAACCGGCTTTTCTAGCCGGCTCGGCTCTGATTGGTTGCTTGGGAAAGTTGCCAAGTGTTGATTGGTTGCTGAGTTTTGTGAATGAAACTCAGAATCTTTGAGACAATCAGATTGTAGTCCTCCGGTAGTAAGAGCGCGGGGCGGGTTTTTCAAAGTTGCTTCTGCGTGAATAGCAGAGCAACCGACTTCGATTTCAAGCCAGAAAAGCCTGCCCGCCAGAGTCTAAGTCCCGACTTTTGCGCCCAAATTCTCAGAAATGATCATACAGGACGCGGCTGGGATTTTATGCCGATTTGAGTTCCAGGAGATTTGGAGAAACTCGCGGTCAGGAGGGACCAAGTTCTCAGAAGAGAACGTAGCGGTGGCGTGTTGAACTTTATGCCGATTTGGGTTCCAGGAGATTCCGGGCTAAGTCCTGGTCAGGGTAAAACTCTCCTATAGAGTTCCCTGCACCTAGGAAAGTCTAGTTTTCGATCCCAGACCCCCAGTAAGTGTGTATTTTTGTCTGTATTTTGTGTTCCACTGTGTGTGTTAGCGAATTTATGCCGACTAAATTACAATTTATTTCATTACCTTGTTTTGCTCAATGAATGATCCTGGTAAAAAGGTGTAAATAAGCTGGTCTCTCATGACAACAGTCCCTGCCCAGAGGAGCTTACAATCTATGCATTTGGTGCCTGAGGCACAGGGAGATAAAGTGACTTGCCCAAGGTCACAAGGAGCCGTCACCAGGAATTGAACCAGGCTCCGCTGATTCACACTTAGCTGAGCAACTCCTTCTGCTGCCGGAGTAAATGTCACTTTGCTTCTCCGTGCCCATTGCAGAAAGTGGCTTTGCATCAGCTTTGCGTGGACTGTGAGTGAGTGAGAAATGTAGGAAGTGGTTATAGGAGAAGTTAGGGGAGACTGTTCCCAGCACAATATTTAATAGCACTTATCCTAGATTATTATTACCATCGTTTATTTGTAAAGCGCCAACATAATCCGTAGCGCGGTACAATGGGGGAACAGAGTGATATAAATGACAGAATGATGACATAAACCAGGTAAGGACAAACCGGTGCAAACAGATACAGAAGGTAATGCTCATGAGAGCTCACAAAGGTTCAGTCCTTAACTGCCTCTGCTTTGCTTTCTCTTAGTGTTAAATAAGATATGTCAATATTCAATGATTCTCCTATTCCTCCCCTTTCTTCTGATGTCCACTGTCAAAGGGGTTTAATTAGCATGACATGTTACAAGAGGCTCCCACGGGTGTTTCCCCGGCTGTTCAGCTGAATCCCTCTGAACGGGGCATTCTCGGAACAAGCATCTCTGGCGTGACTCACTTCTTCCCAGCTACTGTAATAAGAACCAAACCCGAGCAAACGTCACCACAAGGACACGCCAGATCACACGCGTCCAAATTGCCCAGGCTTCCAATGAAGCTGCAGAAAGGGGGGTGGCATTTTTATGGTGGGGGTGGGTGGTGGAAGGGAACCCCTATAAACATTTTCCTGCCAGGAGACTGGGTTAAGTTAGTTATTAATTCCTAGGTTCCCGTCATTGTATTTCTCAGTATTGGACTACAGTATGACCCATTTATTTAATTCCAGTGAAAATCACAAATACAAGGCAATTTAACCTCTTTGCTGCCAGTGGCCCGAACTGCATGGAAAGCACCATTGGCGAGCGAAGGGTTAATTTGTTATCCTCTGCATATTTGATGAATTGTATTATTTGTATGGGTATTGTATTATTTCTTGTCCCAGAGACAATGAAAGTATGAACTGTTCTGAAGAATGCGTAGGATATTTTGATAAACAAATAAGTTCCCAAAAAGAGGGGGGAAAAGGGTATGGATAGTAAGCTCGTTGAAATCCACATGAGTCAAAATACAATTTTATTGGAACCGTCTTAAAACAAAGATCCAGACAACCATATTCATTTCACTTTGTGTCAAAGGCTCGGGGGCAAGTTATTAAACTGGCTCAAAATATTATAATTATGGATGGTCGGAAGGAATTTATGTTTTAATACTGTGTGGACAAAAGGATGTGTTGTACTGACTAACGTGGATCCTGGAGTGGGTCCCCTCTATTTGGGGAACTTTTTTGTAGTTTGATGACTTTCAGTGTACTTAATGCATGCCTGTATTCCGACAAACCTTTCTGGAGTATCTCTGCCTTGTGCACTTGTTACTCGCTGGAGATTCGTCCGACCCTCTCCCTTGTGCACTTGTTACTCGCCGGAGATACGTCCGACCCTCTGCCTTGTGCTCTTGTTACTCACCGGAGATTCCTCCGACCCTCTGCCTTGTGCACTTGTTACTCGCCGGAGATTCGTCCGACCCTCTGCCTTGTGCACTTGTTACTCGCCGGAGATTCGTCCGACCCTCTGCCTTGTGCTCTTGTTACTCGCCGGAGATTCACCCGACCCTCTGCCTTGTGCTCTTGTTACTCGCCGGAGATTCGTCCGACCCTCTGCCTTGTGCACTTGTTACTCGCCAGAGATTCGTCCGGCCCTCTGCCTTGTGCACTTGTTACTCGCCGGAGATTCGTCCGACCCTCTCCCTTGTGCACTTGTTACTCGCCGGAGATTCGTCCGACCCTGTGCCTTGTGCCCTTGTTACTCGCCGGAGATACGTCCGACCCTCTGCCTTGTGCACTTGTTACTCGCCGGAGATTCGTCCGACCCTCTGCCTTGTGCCCTTGTTACTCGCCGGAGATTCGTCCGACCCTCTGCCTTGTGCACTTGTTACTCGCCGGAGATACGTCCGACCCTCTGCCTTGTGCACTTGTTACTCGCCGGAGATACGTCCGACCCTCTGCCTTGTGCACCTGTTACTCGCCGGAGATTCGTCCGACCCTCTCCCTTGTGCACTTGTTACTCGCCGGAGATTCGTCCGACCCTCTGCCTTGTGCACTTGTTACTCGCCGGAGATTCATCCGACCCTCTGCCTTGTGCACTTGTTACTCGCCGGAGATTCGTCCGACCCTCTGCCTTGTGCACTTGTTACTCGCCGGAGATTTGTCCGACCCTCTGCCTTGTGCACCTGTTACTCGCCGGAGATTCGTCCGACCCTCTCCCTTGTGCACTTGTTACTCGCCGGAGATTCGTCCGACCCTCTGCCTTGTGCACTTGTTACTCGCCGGAGATTCGTCCGACCCTCTGCCTTGTGCACTTGTTACTCGCCGGAGATTCGTCCGACCCTCTGCCTTGTGCACTTGTTACTCGCCGGAGATTCGTCCGACCCTCTGCCTTGTGCACTTGTTACTCGCCGGAGATTCGTCCGACCCTCTCCCTTGTGCACTTGTTACTCGCCGGAGATTCGTCCGACCCTCTGCCTTGTGCTCTTGTTACTCGCCGGAGATTCATCCGACCCTCTGCCTTGTGCACTTGTTACTCGCCGGAGATTCATCCGACCCTCTGCCTTGTGCACTTGTTACTCGCCGGAGATTCATCCGACCCTCTGCCTTGTGCACTTGTTACTCGCCGGAGATTCGTCCGACCCCCTGCCTTGTGCACCTGTTACTCGCCGGAGATTCGTCCGACCCCCTGCCTTGTGCACCTGTTACTCGCCGGAGATTCGTCCGACCCTCTGCCTTGTGCTCTTGTTACTCGCCGGAGATTCATCCGACCCCCTGCCTTGTGCACCTGTTACTCGCCGGAGATTCGTCCGACCCCCTGCCTTGTGCACCTGTTACTCGCCGGAGATTCGTCCGACCCTCTGCCTTGTGCTCTTGTTACTCGCCGGAGATTCGTCCGACCCTCTGCCTTGTGCACCTGTTACTCGCCGGAGATTCGTCCGACCCCCTGCCTTGTGCACCTGTTACTCGCCGGAGATTCGTCCGACCCTCTGCCTTGTGCTCTTGTTACTCGCCGGAGATTCATCCGACCCTCTGCCTTGTGCACCTGTTACTCGCCGGAGATTCGTCCGACCCCCTGCCTTGTGCACCTGTTACTCGCCGGAGATTCGTCCGACCCTCTGCCTTGTGCTCTTGTTACTCGCCGGAGATTCGTCCGACCCTCTGCCTTGTGCCCTTGTTACTCGCCGGAGATTCGTCCGACCCTCTGCCTTGTGCCCTTGTTACTCGCCGGAGATTCATCCGACCCTCTGCCTTGTGCACTTGTTACTCGCCGGAGATTCATCCGACCCTCTGCCTTGTGCACCTGTTACTCGCCGGAGATACGTCCGACCCTCTGCCTTGTGCTCTTGTTACTCGCCGGAGATTCGTCCGACCCTCTGCCTTGTGCACTTGTTACTCGCCGGAGATTCGTCCGACCCTCTGCCTTGTGCACTTGTTACTCGCCGGAGATTCGTCCGACCCTCTGCCTTCGTCCTTTCAATTTTCAGGTCCATTGGACTGTGGGAGCATATCTGCAAGCAGAGATGTTGGAATTAGTGACCCAACGATGCTAATGAGAGGGATGTGTGTTCTGCCGCAGGAGTCCACAGCTCGCTTAGACACCCACAGCCAGCTTCTCCAACAGATGGTTCCTCATAATGGGACTGGGAATGGGGGGAGAAGCTGCCGAGCGTTCAGTTGGTGGAAGAAATTGAAGGATGCCAAGTTCCAGCAAATGGGCATTTTGGGCTGGAAGTGATCCCTGCCCTTCTGCACATTGTTTAATGAGCTGCTTCGTGTTAACTTCTCATGTGCGGCTTACTTCACTTAAGAAATGGTGAAGAAATACAGTATGTAAGGAAGGTGTCAACACATATCCACCATATATATATTTATATCATCAACACCACATGTTGTAGATCCCTTCAACAACTCATTCATATGCGGGAGGGTATCCAGGGACTCGCCCAGTGGGTGGACACCTAGCAATCTCAGGGTGGGCCTGTAGAAGCCAAACCACTGGCAGCAAAGAGGTTAAATCACTGGAAACCAGCTTATGTAACATTGTGCTTCCCCGACTTTTACAAATATCCCTATTCTCAGCCAAAGTGGTTCTGACGTATTTTCCAGGCAAAATCTCCTGAAATAAATTCGTTCTGGGCATTTTAAACAGAAAGGTTTGATATGGATGTGAAAATAAATAGTTACTGTGACGGGAGGGGGTAACCAGGCTATACAATAAAGGTTAAGCCCATCAGGTTACCCCTAAGACTGTGGGGTCCCTGGCAGCTACCTAGCACCATAAGCCAGGGGCCTGGGATTACACATGTAAGAATATAGCGACCCCTGCTTTTCCCGTTTACATGTTCCCTTTGCCCTAGAAACGTGAAACTTCTTGTGTGTAAGTTTTAGGTGGGATATTTGGGTCGAAATGGAATAATTTTGTTTGAAGGAGTTCAGGGGCCAAAGTTATTGGTAGTCCCCTAATTTTCCCCGGCGTACCGGTACGCGGGTTGAATTACACCGGACTCCTGGTTTTCGAGCCCTGATGTCACAGATCCGTTACCCTTATAAGTATAAAGTTCCTCAAGGTCCATACTTTATTAAAATATGTTTTATAATTGTAGCCCCTGTAAGTAAGAGCGGGCTACTTCTCCTTCTCCTACTGGAGTAAGCCCTTGTAAGGGCAGGCGCCAGTAGTAACCATGGGTTTTCCCCCATCCAAGCCCTGCCTGTAGTGATAGAGGCGGGCCCCCTGACTCTGTGCAGGCCTAGACAGAGGGGAGGTCCTGCTGACATCATGAGGGGCAGGGCAGACTCTATTTAGTGGGCTGTTCTGTGTGTGTGTGTGAGTCAGTTCTGAAAGCTGCCAGGTTGGAGTGGAGTGTCTGGCTGGAGAGTCAGAGTCTGGAGAGCAGTGTGTCTGTTCTAGGCAGTGAAAGAACCATCAGCCTGAGAGTGCTGAGAAAGAGAGAGAGAGATGACCCTGTGAAGGCTGAGCGTTCAGCCTGTCAGTCTGTGGAGTTATGTCCTGGGAGCTGAGGAGTGACGTGCTGGTCTGAAGTGGAGTAGGACCCAGCAGAGCTAATGAATGAACTGAGAGACCACGTGTAGAGTGAGAACGGTGCTTGGAGGAGATACTCAGAGCCCCTCTGAGTAGAGCGGACCGAACTATAGAGGTGGACCAATGCCCCTCAACCTGTTCAGGGGGTGAGGGGAAAGTCATCTAGCCTCACCCAGAGGGCTTACCCTGGGGGGGAGTGGAGGCAGGGGGATTGAGGCCCCATCCAGACCATCCTGCAGGGATATAGTCTGGAGTAGAAGGAGAGGAGAGAAGGAGGGATTACATTTGGGAGCACTGCTTTATTGGAACTGCTGAAGTGCATGAACTGCTGTGTACTACCTCAAAGTGTTGCAAGACAATAAAGACATTGCTGCTGTTTTACATAAGACTGTGTGTGAGTTCTGGAGTATTCACCCTGGGACCAGGGTTCTTTCTCTGTAAGGGTCCTACCCCATATCCCTGGGGCTTATAGAGAATGGAGGCGCTGCACCACTAAAGACTGAAGGTCATTACCCCAGAAGCCTGTCCTGTTGTCCCCAATACCAACGCGGGAGACTAAGGCCCTCCTGTTCCACGCAGGTATGCACCACCAAATACATGTAGCCAGCCCTCACTACACCCTAGATATGCTATCTGTGTCTGGGGGGGGGGAGAACATGGGTTACATAATTGTAACAGGGGATGATCTGTTTCTACCTGGCTTTCCACCTGTTATGTAAGTCCCTGCTAGCTGCAGGCATTAACAGGTTAACTCTGTGGGCTTGTGATCCCCCCTCATGTCCCTCTTATGAGTGACAGAAGTAAGGTGGTGACTCATGGCCTGTGTAAGCCTATCTGGTATAGTATAGGCCATGAGCCCACCCCTTCTTGTTCCTTCTAGGAGGGAATTCAAATTTAGTTCAGTCCTTTTCCTGCTCTGGAGGAGAGAGGAAGCAGGGGGCTATGAGTTTCTCCCATAGCAGGATGAGCGGGCCCACCCTCAGCGCCTTGTGGCTGAGGGAACATCTGACTCAGGAAGATGACCTAATACTTTCAGGGTCAAGCCCCATCCAGAGGTGGGAACCCTCTGAACACTTGCACCGCTGTAATACCATCATGCAGTGACAGCTAAGAATAAAGCCATTTGTTAATTATACACCAGTCTGGATTGTGTCAGTGCATGTGGTGTATGGAAGACGAGCTTCAGAGAGGACTGTCTCTGATATTAGCGGAGCCCCCTGAAGCTGGAGACGCTGAACACCAAAGGAAAAATCTACAGATGACATCAAAGGCCTGCCCTGATCTCCATATCATCGCTGACCAGCTCAGCTCTCCTGAACCTACAGGTATGCCTCAGCACCACACGGTAACAAAAGAGTGGATCTCCCAGAGGTTGGGGGAAACAGGGCTACATAATATTTTGTGCTTTGTGTGTTTCCTGTGTGCACACTTGAACAGTGGTGCCACTGTGGGCTTCCTGTGTGCTCACTGGTACAGTGGTGTCACTTTGTGTGTTTCCTGTGCGCTCACTGGTACAGTGGTGTCACTGTGGGCTTCCTGTGTGCTCACTGGTACAGTGGTGTCACTGTGTGGGCTTCCTGTGTGCTCACTGGTATAGTGGTATCACTGTGTGGGTTTCCTGTGTGCGCACTGGTACAGTGGTGTCACTGTGTGGGCTTCCTGTGTGCGCACTGGTACAGTGGTGTCACTGTGTGGGCTTCCTGTGTGCTCACTGGTACAGTAGTGTCACTGTGTGGGCTTCCTGTGTGCGCACTGGTACAGTGGTGTCACTGTGTTGGCTTCCTGTTAGCTCACTGGTACAGTGGTGTCACTGTGTGTGGGCTTCCTGTGTGCTCACTGGTACAGTGGTGTCACTGTGTGGGCTTCCTGTGTGCTCACTGGTACAGTAGTGTCACTGTGTGGGCTTCCTGTGTGCGCACTGGTACAGTGGTGTCACTGTGTTGGCTTCCTGTTAGCTCACTGGTACAGTGGTGTCACTGTGTGTGGGCTTCCTGTGTGCTCACTGGTACAGTGGTGTCACTGTGTGAGCTTCCTGTGTGCGCACTGGTACAGTGGTGTCACTGTGTGTGTTTCCTGTGTGCGCACTGGTACAGTGGTGTCACTGTGTGGGCTTCCTGTGTGCGCACTGGTACAGTGGTGTCACTGTGTGGGCTTCCTATGTGCTCACTGGTACAGTGGTGTTACTGTGTGGGCTTCCTGTGTGCTCACTGGTACAGTGGTGTCACTGTGTGTGTTTCCTGTGTGCTCACTGGTACAGTGGTGTCACTGTGTGGGCTTCCTGTGTGCTCACTGGTACAGTGGTGTCACTGTGTGGGCTTCCTGTGTGCGCACTGGTACAGTGGTGTCACTGTGTGGGTTTCCTGTGTGCTCACTGGTACAGTGGTGTCACTGTGTGGGCTTCCTGTGTGCTCACTGGTACAGTGTTTCACTGTGTGGGCTTCCTGTGTGCTCACTGGTACAGTGGTGTCACTGTGTGGGCTTCCTGTGTGCGCACTGGTATAGTGGTGTCACTGTGTGGCCTTCCTGTGTGCTCACTGGTATAGTGGTGTCACTGTGTGTGTGTGTTTCCTGTGTGCGCACTGGTACAGTTGTGTCACTGTGTGTGTTTCCTGTGTGCGCACTGGTACAGTGGTGTCACTGTGTGGGCTTCCTGTTTGCTCACTGGTACAGAGGTGTCACTGTGTGGGCTTCCTGTGTGCGCACTGGTACAGTGGTGTCACTGTGTGTGGGCTTCCTGTGTGCGCACTGGTACAGTGGTGTCACTGTGTGGGCTTCCTGTGCGCTCACTGGTACAGTGGTGTCACTGTGTGTGGGCTTCCTGTGTGCGCACTGGTACAGTGGTGTCACTGTGTGTGGGCTTCCTGTGTGCGCACTGGTACAGTGGTGTCACTGTGTGGGCTCCCTGTTTGCTCACTGGTACAGTGGTGTCACTGTGTGGGCTTCCTGTGTGCTCACTGGTACAGTGGTGTCATTGTGTGTGTTTCCTGTGTGCTCACTGGTACAGTGGTGTCACTGTGTGGGCTTCCTGTGCGCTCACTGGTACAGTGGTGTCACTGTGTGTGTTTCCTGTGTGCTCACTGGTACAGTGTTGTCACTGTGTGGGTTTCCTGTGTGCTCACTGGTACAGTGGTGTCACTGTGTGGGCTTCCTGTGTACGCACTGGTACAGTGGTGTCACTGTGTGTGGGCTTCCTGTGTGCTCACTGGTACAGTGGTGTCACTGTGTGGGCTTCCTGTGTGCGCACTGGTACAGTGGTGTCACTGTGTGGGCTTCCTGTGCGCTCACTGGTACAGTGGTGTCACTGTGTGTGTTTCCTGTGTGCTCACTGGTACAGTGGTGTCACTGTGTGGGCTTCCTGTGTGGTCACTGATACAGTGGTGTCACTGTGTGGGCTTCCTGTGTGCGCACTGGTACAGTGGTGTCACTGTGTGGGCTTCCTGTGTGCTCACTGGTACAGTGGTGTCACTGTGTGGGCTTCCTGTGTGGTCACTGGTACAGTGGTGTCACTGTGTGGGCTTCCTGTTAGCTCACTGGTACAGTGGTGTCACTGTGTGGGCTTCCTGTGTGCGCACTGGTACAGTGGTGTCACTGTGTGGGCTTCCTGTGCGCTCACTGGTACAGTGGTGTCACTGTGTGGGCTTCCTGTGTGCTCACTGGTACAGTGGTGTCACTCTGTGGGCTTCCTGTGTGCTCACTGGTACAGTAGTGTCACTGTGTGTGGGCTTCCTGTGTGCGCACTGGTACAGTGGTGTCACTGTGTGTGGGCTTCCTGTGTGCTCACTGGTACAGTGGTGTCACTGTGTGGGCTTCCTGTGTTCTCACTGGTACAGTGGTGTCACTGTGTGTGGGCTTCCTGTGTGCGCACTGGTACAGTGGTGTCACTGTGTGGGCTTCCTGTGCGCTCACTGGTACAGTGGTATCACTGTGTGTGTTTCCTGCGTGCTCACTGGCACAGTGGTGTCACTGTGTGGGCTTCCTGTGTGCTCACTGGTACAGTGGTGTCACTGTGTGTGTGTTTCCTGTGTGCTCACTGGTACAGTGGTGTCACTGTGTGGGCTTCCTGTGTGCGCACTGGTACAGTGGTGTCACTGTGTGGGCTTCCTGTGTGCGCACTGGTACAGTAGTGTCACTGTGTGGGCTTCCTGTGTGCTCACTGGTACAGTGGTGTCACTGTGTGTGTGTGTTTCCTGTGTGCTCACTGGTACAGTGGTGTCACTGTGTGTGTTTCCTGTGTGCTCACTGGTACAGTGGTGTCACTGTGTGTGTGTGTTTCCTGTGTGCTCACTGGTACAGTGGTGTCACTGTGTGTGTTTCCTGTGTGCTCACTGGTACAGTGGTGTCACTGTGTGGGCTTCCTGTGTGCTCACTGGTACAGTGGTGTCACTGTGTGTGTTTCCTGTGTGCTCACTGGTACAGTGGTGTCACTGTGTGGGCTTCCTGTGTGGTCACTGATACAGTGGTGTCACTGTGTGTGTGTGTTTCCTGTGTGCTCACTGGTACAGTGGTGTCACTGTGTGTGTTTCCTGTGTGCTCACTGGTACAGTGGTGTCACTGTGTGGGCTTCCTGTGTGCTCACTGGTACAGTGGTGTCACTGTGTGTGTTTCCTGTGTGCTCACTGGTACAGTGGTGTCACTGTGTGGGCTTCCTGTGTGGTCACTGATACAGTGGTGTCACTGTGTGGGCTTCCTGTGTGCGCACTGGTACAGTGGTGTCACTGTGTGGGCTTCCTGTGTGGTCACTGGTACAGTGGTGTCACTGTGTGGGCTTCCTGTTAGCTCACTGGTACAGTGGTGTCACTGTGTGGGCTTCCTGTGTGCGCACTGGTACAGTGGTGTCACTGTGTGGGCTTCCTGTGCGCTCACTGGTACAGTGGTGTCACTGTGTGTGTTTCCTGTGTGCTCACTGGTACAGTGGTGTCACTGTGTGGGCTTCCTGTGTGCTCACTGGTACAGTAGTGTCACTGTGTGTGGGCTTCCTGTATGCGCACTAGTACAGTGGTGTCACTGTGTGTGGGCTTCCTGTGCGCTCACTGGTACAGTGGTATCACTGTGTGTGTTTCCTGTGTGCTCACTGGCACAGTGGTGTCACTGTGTGGGCTTCCTGTGTGCGCACTGGTACAGTGGTGTCACTGTGTGGGCTTCCTGTGTGCGCACTGGTACAGTGGTGTCACTGTGTGGGCTTCCTGTGCGCTCACTGGTACAGTGGTATCACTGTGTGTGTTTCCTGTGTGCTCACTGGCACAGTGGTGTCACTGTGTGGGCTTCCTGTGTGCGCACTGGTACAGTGGTGTCACTGTGTGGGCTTCCTGTGTGCTCACTGGTACAGTGGTGTCACTGTGTGGGCTTCCTGTGTGCGCACTGGTACAGTGGTGTCACTGTGTGGGCTTCCTGTGTGCGCACTGGTACAGTAGTGTCACTGTGTGGGCTTCCTGTGTGCTCACTGGTACAGTGGTGTCACTGTGTGGGCTTCCTGTGTGCGCACTGGTACAGTGGTGTCACTGTGTGGGCTTCCTGTGTGCTCACTGGTACAGTGGTGTCACTGTGTGTGTTTCCTGTGTGCTCACTGGTACAGTGGTGTCACTGTGTGGGCTTCCTGTGTGCTCACTGGTACAGTGGTGTCACTGTGTGTGTTTCCTGTGTGCTCACTGGTACAGTGGTGTCACTGTGTGGGCTTCCTGTGTGCGTACTGGTACAGTAGTGTCACTGTGTGGGCTTCCTGTGTGCTCACTGGTACAGTAGTGTCACTGTGTGGGCTTCCTGTGTGCGCACTGGTACAGTGGTGTCACTGTGTGGGCTTCCTGTGTGCGCACTGGTACAGTGGTGTCACTGTGTGGGCTTCCTGTGTGCTCACTGGTACAGTGGTGTCACTGTGTGTGTTTCCTGTGTGCTCACTGGTACAGTGGTGTCACTGTGTGGGCTTCCTGTGTGCTCACTGGTACAGTGGTGTCACTGTGTGTGTTTCCTGTGTGCTCACTGGTACAGTGGTGTCACTGTGTGGGCTTCCTGTGTGCGTACTGGTACAGTAGTGTCACTGTGTGGGCTTCCTGTGTGCTCACTGGTACAGTAGTGTCACTGTGTGGGCTTCCTGTGTGCGCACTGGTACAGTGGTGTCACTGTGTGGGCTTCCTGTGTGCGCACTGGTACAGTGGTGTCACTGTGTGGGCTTCCTGTGTGCGCACTTGTACAGTGGTGTCACTGTGAGGGCTTCCTGTGTGCTCACTGGTACAGTGGTGTCACTGTGTGGGCTTCCTGTGTGCGTACTGGTACAGTAGTGTCACTGTGTGGGCTTCCTGTGTGCTCACTGGTACAGTAGTGTCACTGTGTGGGCTTCCTGTGTGCGCACTGGTACAGTGGTGTCACTGTGTGGGCTTCCTGTGTGCGCACTGGTACAGTGGTGTCACTGTGTGGGCTTCCTGTGTGCGCTCTTGTACAATGGTGTCACTGTGAGGGCTTCCTGTGTTCTCACTGGTACAGTGGTGTCACTGTGTGTGTTTCCTGTGTGCTCACTGGTACAGTGGTGTCACTGTGTGGGCTTCCTGTGTGCTCACTGGTACAGAGGTGTCACTGTGTGGGCTTCCTGTATGCGCACTGGTACAGTGGTGTCACTGTGAGGGCTTCCTGTGTGCTCACTGGTACAGTGGTGTCACTGTGTGGGCTTCCTGTGTGCTCACTGGTACAGTGGTGTCACTGTGTGGGCTTCCTGTGTGCGCACTGGTACAGTGGTGTCACTGTGTGGGCTTCCTGTGTGCGCACTGGTACAGTGGTGTCACTGTGTGGGCTTCCCGTGTGCGCACTGGTTCAGTGGTGTCACTGTGTGGGCTTCCTGTGTGCTCACTGGTACAGTGGTGTCACTGTGTGGGCTTCCTGTGCGCTCACTGGTACAGTGGTGTCACTGTGTGTGTTTCCTGTGTGCTCACTGGTACAGTGGTGTCACTGTGTGGGCTTCCTGTGTGCTCACTGGTACAGTGGTGTCACTGTGTGAGCTTCCTGTGTGCGCACTGGTACAGTGGTGTCACTGTGTGTGGGCTTCCTGTGTGCTCACTGGTACAGTGGTGTCACTGTGTGTGTGTTTCCTGTGTGCGCACTGGTACAGTGGTGTCACTGTGTGGGCTTCCTGTGTGCTCACTGGTACAGTGGTGTCACTGTGTGTGTGTTTCCTGTGTGCTCACTGGTACAGTGGTGTCACTGTGTGGGCTTCCTGTGTGCTCACTGGTACAGTGGTGTCACTGTGTGGGCTTCCTGTGTGGTCACTGGTACAGTGGTGTCACTGTGTGGGCTTCCTGTGTGCGCACTGGTACAGTGGTGTCACTGTGTGGGCTTCCTGTGTTCTCACTGGTACAGTGGCATCACTGTGTGGGCTTCCTGTGTGCTCACTGGTACAGTGGTGTCACTGTGTGGGCTTCCTGTGTGCGCACTGGTACAGTGGTGTCACTGTGTGGGCTTCCTGTGTGCTCACTGGTACAGTGGTGTCACTGTGTGGGCTTCCTGTGTGCTCACTGGTACAGTGGTGTCACTGTGTGGGCTTCCTGTGTGCTCATTGGTACAGTGGTGTCACTGTGTGGGCTTCCTGTGTTCTCACTGGTACAGTGGTGTCACTGTGTGGGATTCCTGTGTGCTCACTGGTACAGTGGTGTCACTGTGTGTGTTTCCTGTGTGCTCACTGGTACAGTGGTGTCACTGTGTGTGGGCTTCCTGTGTGCGCACTGGTACAGTGGTGTCACTGTGTGGGCTTCCTGTGTGCGCACTGGTACAGTGGTGTCACTGTGTGGGCTTCCTGTGTGCTCACTGGTACAGTGGTGTCACTGTGTGTGCTCACTGGTGCAGTGGTGTCACTGTGTGGGCTTCCTGTGTGCTCATTGGTACAGTGGTGTCACTGTGTGGGCTTCCTGTGTGCTCACTGGTACAGTGGTGTCACTGTGTGGGCTTCCTGTGTGCGCACTGGTACAGTGGTGTCACTGTGTGTGCTCACTGGTGCAGTGGTGTCACTGTGTGGGCTTCCTGTGTGCTCATTGGTACAGTGGTGTCACTGTGTGGGCTTCCTGTGTGCTCACTGGTACAGTGGTGTCACTGTGTGGGCTTCCTGTGTGCTCACTGGTACAGTGGTGTCACTGTGTGGGCTTCCTGTGTGCGCACTGGTACAGTGGTGTCACTGTGTGGGCTTCCTGTGTGCTCACTGGTACAGTGGTGTCACTGTGTGTGCTCACTGGTGCAGTGGTGTCACTGTGTGGGCTTCCTGTGTGCTCATTGGTACAGTGGTGTCACTGTGTGGGCTTCCTGTGTGCTCACTAGTACAGTGGTGTCACTGTGTGGGCTTCCTGTGCGCTCACTGGTACAGTGGTGTCACTGTGTGGGCTTCCTGTGCGCTCACTGGTACAGTGGTGTCACTGTGTGTGGGCTTCCTGTGTGCGCACTGGTACAGTGGTGTCACTGTGTGGGCTTCCTGTGTACACACTGGTACAGTGGTGTCACTGTGTGGGCTTCCTGTGCGCGCACTGGTACAGTGGTGTCACTGTGTGGGCTTCCTGTGTACGCACTGGTACAGTGGTGTCACTGTGTGGGCTTCCTGTGTGCGCACTGGTACAATGGTGTCACTGTGTGGGCTTCCTGTGTGCTCACTGGTACAGTGGTGTCACTGTGTGGGCTTCCTGTGTGCTCACTGGTACAATGGTGTCACTGTGTGGGCTTCCTGTGTGCTCACTGGTACAGTGGTGTCACTGTGTGGGCTTCCTGTGTGCTCACTGGTACAGTGGTGTTATTGTGTGGGCTTCCTGTGTGCTCACTGGTACAGTGGTGTCACTGTGTGGGCTTCCTGTGTGCTCACTGGTACAGTGGTGTCACTGTGTGGGCTTCCTGTGTGCTCACTGGTACAATGGTGTCACTGTGTGGGCTTCCTGTGTGCGCACTGGTACAGTGGTGTTATTGTGTGGGCTTCCTGTGTGCTCACTGGTACAGTGGTGTCACTGTTTGGGCTTCCTGTGTGCTCACTGGTACAGTGGTGTCACTGTGTGGGCTTCCTGTGTGCTCACTGGTACAGTGGTGTCACTGTGTGGGCTTCCTGTGTGCTCACTGGTACAGTGGTGTTATTGTGTGGGCTTCCTGTGTGCTCACTGGTACAGTGGTGTCACTGTGTGGGCTTCCTGTGTGCTCACTGGTACAGTGGTGTCACTGTGTGGGCTTCCTGTGTGCTCACTGGTACAATGGTGTCACTGTGTGGGCTTCCTGTGTGCTCACTGGTACAGTGGTGTCACTGTGTGGGCTTCCTGTGTGCTCACTGGTACAGTGGTGTTATTGTGTGGGCTTCCTGTGTGCTCACTGGTACAGTGGTGTCACTGTGTGGGCTTCCTGTGTGCTCACTGGTACAGTGGTGTCACTGTGTGGGCTTCCTGTGTGCTCACTGGTACAATGGTGTCACTGTGTGGGCTTCCTGTGTGCGCACTGGTACAGAGGTGTCACTGTGTGTGGGCTTCCTGTGTGCTCACTGGTACAGTGGTGTCACTGTGTGGGCTTCCTGTGTGCTCACTGGTACAGTGGTGTCACTGTGTGGGCTTCCTGTGTGCGCACTGGTACAATGGTGTCACTGTGTGGGCTTCCTGTGTGCTCACTGGTACAGTGGTGTCACTGTGTGGGCTTCCTGTGTGGTCACTGGTACAGTGGTGTCACTGTGTGTGGGCTTCCTGTGTGCTCACTGGTACAGTGGTGTCACTGTGTGGGCTTCCTGTGTGCTCACTGGTACAGTGGTGTCACTGTGTGTGGGCTTCCTGTGTGCGCACTGGTACAGTGGTGTCACTGTGTGGGCTTCCTGTGTGCGCACTGGTACAGTGGTGTCACTGTGTGTGGGCTTCCTGTGTGCTCACTGGTACAGTGGTGTCACTGTGTGGGCTTCCTGTGTGCGCACTGGTACAGTGGTGTCACTGTGTGGGCTTCCTGTGTGCTCACTGGTACAGTGGTGTCACTGTGTGGGCTTCCTGTGTGCTCACTGGTACAGTGGTGTCACTGTGTGGGCTTCCTGTGTGCTCACTGGTACAGTGGTGTCACTGTGTGTGTGTTTCCTGTGTGCTCACTGGTACAGTGGTGTCACTGTGTGTGTGTTTCCTGTGTGCTCACTGGTACAGTGGTGTCACTGTGTGTGTGTTTCCTGTGTGCGCACTGGTACAGTGGTGTCACTGTGTGGGCTTCCTGTGTGCTCACTGGTACAGTGGTGTCACTGTGTGTGGGCTTCCTGTGTGCTCACTGGTACAGTGGTGTCACTGTGTGGGCTTCCTGTGTGCTCACTGGTACAGTGGTGTCACTGTGTGTGTGTTTCCTGTGTGCGCACTGGTACAGTGGCGTCACTGTGTGTGTGTTTCCTGTGTGCTCACTGGTACAGTGGTGTCACTGTGTGGGCTTCCTGTGTGCGCACTGGTACAGTGGTGTCACTGTGTGGGCTTCCTGTGTGCTCACTGGTACAGTGGTGTCACTGTGTGGGCTTCCTGTGTGCGCACTGGTACAGTGGTGTCACTGTGTGGGCTTCCTGTGTGCTCACTGGTACAATGGTGTCACTGTGTGGGCTTCCTGTGTGCGCACTGGTACAGTGGTGTCACTGTGTGGGCTTCCTGTGTGCTCACTGGTACAGTGGTGTCACTGTGTGGGCTTCCTGTGTGCTCACTGGTACAGTGGTGTCACTGTGTGTGCTTCCTGTGTGCTCACTGGTACAGTGGTGTCACTGTGTGGGCTTCCTGTGTGCTCACTGGTACAGTGGTGTCACTGTGTGTGGGCTTCCTGTGTGCGCACTGGTACAGTGGTGTCACTGTGTGGGCTTCCTGTGTACGCACTGGTACAGTGGTGTCACTGTGTGGGCTTCCTGTGTGCTCACTGGTACAGTGGTGTCACTGTGTGTGTTTCCTGTGTGCTCACTGGTACAGTGGTGTCACTGTGTGTGGGCTTCCTGTGTGCTCACTGGTATGGTGGTGTCACTGTGTGGGCTTCCTGTGTGCTCACTGGTACAGAGGTGTCACTGTGTGGGCTTCCTGTGTGCTCACTGGTACAGAGGTGTCACTGTGTGGGCTTCCTGTGTGCTCACTGGTACAGTGGTGTCACTGTGTGGGCTTCCTGTGTGCGCACTGGTACAGTGGTGTCACTGTGTGTGTTTCCTGTGTGCTCACTGGTACAGTGGTGTCACTGTGTGTGGGCTTCCTGTGTGCTCACTGGTATGGTGGTGTCACTGTGTGGGCTTCCTGTGTGCGCACTGGTACAGAGGTGTCACTGTGTGGGCTTCCTGTGTGCTCACTGGTACAGAGGTGTCACTGTGTGGGCTTCCTGTGTACGCACTGGTACAGTGGTGTCACTGTGTGGGCTTCCTGTGTGCTCACTGGTACAGTGGTGTCACTGTGTGTGTTTCCTGTGTGCTCACTGGTACAGTGGTGTCACTGTGTGTGGGCTTCCTGTGTGCTCACTGGTATGGTGGTGTCACTGTGTGGGCTTCCTGTGTGCTCACTGGTACAGAGGTGTCACTGTGTGGGCTTCCTGTGTGCTCACTGGTACAGTGGTGTCACTGTGTGTGGGCTTCCTGTGTGCTCACTGGTACAGTGGTGTCACTGTGTGTGGGCTTCCTGTGTGCTCACTGGTACAGTGGTGTCACTGTGTGGGCTTCCTGTGTGCGCACTGGTACAGTGGTGTCACTGTGTGGGCTTCCTGTGTGCGCACTGGTACAGTGGTGTCACTGTGTGTGGGCTTCCTGTGTGCGCACTGGTACAGTGGTGTCACTGTGGGGGCTTCCTGTGTGCTCACTGGTACAGTGGTATCACTGTGTGTGGGCTTCCTGTGTGCTCACTGGTACAGTGGTGTCACAGTGGGGGCTTCCTGTGTGCTCACTGGTACAGTGGTGTCACAGTGGGGGCTTGCTGTGTGCTCACTGGTACAGTGGTGTCACTGTGTGTGGGCTTCCTGTGTGCTCACTGGTACAGTGGTGTCACTGTGTGGGCTTCCTGTGTGTGCACTGGTACAGTGGTGTCACTGTGTGGGCTTCCTGTGTGCGCACTGGTACAGTTGTGTCACTGTGTGGGTTTCCTGTGTGCTCACTGGTACAGAGGTGTCACTGTGTGGGCTTCCTGTGTGCGCACTGGTACAGTGGTGTCACTGTGTGGGTTTCCTGTGTGCTCACTGGTACAGAGGTGTCACTGTGTGGGCTTCCTGTGTGCACACTGGTACAGTGGTGTCACTGTGTGGGCTTCCTGTGTGCTCACTGGTACAGAGGTGTCACTGTGTGGGCTTCCTGTGTGCACACTGGTACAGTGGTGTCACTGTGTGGGCTTCCTGTGTGCTCACTGGTACAGTGGTGTCACTGTGTGTGGGCTTCCTGTGTGCTCACTGGTACAGTGGTGTCACAGTTGGGGCTTCCTGTGTGCTCACTGGTACAGTGGTGTCACTGTGTGTGGGCTTCCTGTGTGCTCACTGGTACAGTGGTGTCACAGTTGGGGCTTCCTGTGTGCTCACTGGTACAGTGGTGTCACTGTGTGTGGGCTTCCTGTGTTCTCACTGGTACAGTGGTGTCACTGTGTATGGGCTTCCTGTGTGCTCACTGGTACAGTGGTGTCACTGTGTGTGGGCTTCCTGTGTGCGCACTGGTACAGTGGTGTCACTGTGTGTGGGATTCCTGTGTGCGCACTGGTACAGTGGTGTCACTGTGTGGGCTTCCTGTGTGCTCACTGGTACAGTGGTGTCACTGTGTGGGCTTCCTGTGTGCTCACTGGTACAGTGGTGTCACTGTGTGTGGGCTTCCTGTGTGCTCACTGGTACAGTGGTGTCACTGTGTGTGGGCTTCCTGTGTGCTCACTGGTACAGTGGTGTCACTGTGTGGGCTTCCTGTGTGCTCACTGGTACAGTGGTGTCACTGTGTGGGCTTCCTGTGTGCGCACTGGTACAGTGGTGTCACTGTGTGTGGGCTTCCTGTGTGCTCACTGGTACAGTGGTGTCACTGTGTGTGGGCTTCCTGTGTGCGCACTGGTACAGTGGTGTCACTGTGTGTGGGCTTCCTGTGTGCTCACTGGTACAGTGGTGTCACTGTGTGGGCTTCCTGTGTGCTCACTGGTACAGTGGTGTCACTGTGTGTGGGCTTCCTGTCTGCTCACTGGTACAGTGGTGTCACTGTGTGGGCTTCCTGTGTGCTCACTGGTACAGTGGTGTCACTGTGTGGGCTTCCTGTGTGCGCACTGGTACAGTGGTGTCACTGTGTGTGGGCTTCCTGTGTGGTCACTGGTACAGTGGTGTCACTGTGTGGGCTTCCTGTGTGCTCACTGGTACAGAGGTGTCACTGTGTGGGCTTCCTGTGTGCGCACTGGTACAGTGGTGTCACTGTGTGTGGGCTTCCTGTGTGCTCACTGGTACAGTGGTGTCACTGTGTGGGCTTCCTGTGTGCTCACTGGTACAGTGGTGTCACTGTGTGTGTTTCCTGTGTGCGCACTGGTACAGTGGTGTCACTGTGTGGGCTTCCTGTGTGCGCACTGGTACAGTTGTGTCACTGTGTGGGTTTCCTGTGTGCTCACTGGTACAGTGGTGTCACTGTGTGGGCTTCCTGTGTGCGCACTGGTACAGTGGTGTCACTGTGTGGGCTTCCTGTGTGGTCACTGGTACAGTGGTGTCACTGTGTGGGCTTCCTGTGTGCGCACTGGTACAGTGGTGTCACTGTGTGGGCTTCCTGTGTGCGCACTGGTACAGTGGTGTCACTGTGTGGGCTTCCTGTGTGCTCACTAGTACAGTGGTGTCACTGTGTGGGCTTCCTGTGTGCGCACTGGTACAGTGGTGTCACTGTGTGGGCTTCCTGTGTGCGCACTGGTACAGTGGTGTCACTGTGTGGGCTTCCTGTGTGCGCACTGGTACAGTGGTGTCACTGTGTGTGTTTCCTGTGTGCTCACTGGTACAGTGGTGTCACTGTGTGGGCTTCCTGTGTGCGCACTGGTACAGTGGTGTCACTGTGTGGGCTTCCTGTGTGCTCACTGGTACAGTGGTGTCACTGTGTGTGGGCTTCCTGTGTGCTCACTGGTACAGTGGTGTCACTGTGTGGGCTTCCTGTGTGCGCACTGGTACAGTGGTGTCACTGTGTGGGCTTCCTGTGTGCTCACTGGTACAGTGGTGTCACTGTGTGTGGGCTTCCTGTGTGCGCACTGGTACAGTGGTGTCACTGTGTGTGGGCTTCCTGTGTGCGCACTGGTACAGTGGTGTCACTGTGTGGGCTTCCTGTGTGCTCACTGGTACAGTGGTGTCACTGTGTGGGCTTCCTGTGTGCTCACTGGTACAGTGGTGTCACTGTGTGGGCTTCCTGTGTGCGTACTGGTACAGTAGTGTCACTGTGTGGGCTTCCTGTGTGCTCACTGGTACAGTGGTGTCACTGTGAGGGCTTCCTGTGTGCTCACTGGTACAGTGGTGTCACTGTGTGGGCTTCCTGTGTGCGCACTGGTACAGTGGTGTCACTGTGTGGGCTTCCTGTGTGCTCACTGGTACAGTGGTGTCACTGTGTGTGGGCTTCCTGTGTGCTCACTGGTACAGTGGTGTCACTGTGTGTGGGCTTCCTGTGTGCTCACTGGTACAGTGGTGTCACTGTGTGTGGGCTTCCTGTGTGCTCACTGGTACAGTGGTGTCACTGTGTGTGGGCTTCCTGTGTGCTCACTGGTACAGTGGTGTCACTGTGTGTGGGCTTCCTGTGTTCTCACTGGTACAGTGGTGTCACTGTGTGGGCTTCCTGTGTGCGCACTGGTACAGTGGTGTCACTGTGTGGGCTTCCTGTGTGCTCACTGGTACAGTGGTGTCACTGTGTGGGCTTCCTGTGTGCGCACTGGTACAGTGGTGTCACTGTGTGGGCTTCCTGTGTGCTCACTGGTACAGTGGTGTCACTGTGTGGGCTTCCTGTGTGCGCACTGGTACAGTGGTGTCACTGTGTGGGCTTCCTGTGTGCTCACTGGTACAGTGGTGTCACTGTGTGGGCTTCCTGTGTGCTCACTGGTACAGTGGTGTCACTGTGTGGGCTTCCTGTGTGCTCACTGGTACAGTGGTGTCACTGTGTGGGCTTCCTGTGTGCGCACTGGTACAGTGGTGTCACTGTGTGTGGGCTTCCTGTGTGCTCACTGGTACAGTGGTGTCACTGTGTGTGGGCTTCCTGTGTGCTCACTGGTACAGTGGTGTCACTGTGTGGGCTTCCTGTGTGCGCACTGGTACAGTGGTGTCACTGTGTGGGCTTCCTGTGTGCGCACTGGTACAGTGGTGTCACTGTGTGTGGGCTTCCTGTGTGCTCACTGGTACAGTAACAGTGGTGTCACTGTGTGGGCTTCCTGTGTGCTCACTGGTACAGTGGTGTCACTGTGTGGGCTTCCTGTGTGCGCACTGGTACAGTGGTGTCACTGTGTGGGCTTCCTGTGTGCTCACTGGTACAGTGGTGTCACTGTGTGGGCTTCCTGTGTGCTCACTGGTACAGTGGTGTCACTGTGTGGGCTTCCTGTGTGCGCACTGGTACAGTGGTGTCACTGTGTGTGGGCTTCCTGTGTGCGCACTGGTACAGAGGTGTCACTGTGTGGGCTTCCTGTGTGCGCACTGGTACAGTGGTGTCACTGTGTGGGCTTCCTGTGTGCTCACTGGTACAGTGGTGTCACTGTGTGTGGGCTTCCTGTGTTCTCACTGGTACAGTGGTGTCACTGTGTGGGCTTCCTGTGTGCGCACTGGTACAGTGGTGTCACTGTTTGGGCTTCCTGTGTGCGCACTGGTACAGTGGTGTCACTGTGTGGGCTTCCTGTGTGCTCACTGGTACAGAGGTGTCACTGTGTGGGCTTCCTGTGTTCTCACTGGTACAGTGGTGTCACTGTGTGGGCTTCCTGTGTGCTCACTGGTACAGTGGTGTCACTGTGTGTGGGCTTCCTGTGTGCGCACTGGTACAGTGGTGTCACTGTGTGTGGGCTTCCTGTGTGCGCACTGGTACAGTGGTGTCACTGTGTGGGCTTCCTGTGTGCGCACTGGTACAGTGGTGTCACTGTGTGGGCTTCCTGTGTGCGCACTGGTACAGTGGTGTCACTGTGTGGGCTTCCTGTGTGCTCACTGGTACAGTGGTGTCACTGTGTGTGGGCTTCCTGTGTTCTCACTGGTACAGTGGTGTCACTGTGTGGGCTTCCTGTGTTCTCACTGGTACAGTGGTGTCACTGTGTGGGCTTCCTGTGTTCTCACTGGTACAGTAGTGTCACTGTGTGGGCTTCCTGTGTGGTCACTGGTACAGTGGTGTCACTGTGTGGGCTTCCTGTGTGCGCACTGGTACAGTGGTGTCACTGTGTGGGCTTCCTGTGTGCGCACTGGTACAGTGGTGTCACTGTGTGTGGGCTTCCCGTGTGCGCACTGGTACAGTGGTGTCACTGTGTGGGCTTCCTGTGTGCGCACTGGTACAGTGGTGTCACTGTGTGTGGGCTTCCTGTGTGCGCACTGGTACAGTGGTGTCACTGTGTGTGGGCTTCCCGTGTGCGCACTGGTACAGTGGTGTCACTGTGTGGGCTTCCTGTGTGCGCACTGGTACAGTGGTGTCACTGTGTGGGCTTCCTGTGTTCTCACTGGTACAGTAACAGTGGTGTCACTGTGTGGGCTTCCTGTGTGCGCACTGGTACAGTGGTGTCACTGTGTGTGGGCTTCCTGTGTGCGCACTGGTACAGTGGTGTCACTGTGTGGGCTTCCTGTGTGCGCACTGGTACAGTGGTGTCACTGTGTGGGCTTCCTGTGTGCGCACTGGTACAGTGGTGTCACTGTGTGGGCTTCCTGTGTGCTCACTGGTACAGTGGTGTCACTGTGTGTGGGCTTCCTGTGTTCTCACTGGTACAGTGGTGTCACTGTGTGGGCTTCCTGTGTTCTCACTGGTACAGTGGTGTCACTGTGTGGGCTTCCTGTGTTCTCACTGGTACAGTGGTGTCACTGTGTGGGCTTCCTGTGTGCTCACTGGTACAGTGGTGTCACTGTGTGGGCTTCCTGTGTGCGCACTGGTACAGTGGTGTCACTGTGTGTGGGCTTCCTGTGTGCTCACTGGTACAGTGGTGTCACTGTGTGTGGGCTTCCTGTGTGCGCACTGGTACAGTGGTGTCACTGTGTGTGGGCTTCCTGTGTGCTCACTGGTACAGTGGTGTCACTGTGTGGGCTTCCTGTGTGCTCACTGGTACAGTGGTGTCACTGTGTGTGGGCTTCCTGTCTGCTCACTGGTACAGTGGTGTCACTGTGTGGGCTTCCTGTGTGCTCACTGGTACAGTGGTGTCACTGTGTGGGCTTCCTGTGTGCGCACTGGTACAGTGGTGTCACTGTGTGTGGGCTTCCTGTGTGGTCACTGGTACAGTGGTGTCACTGTGTGGGCTTCCTGTGTGCTCACTGGTACAGAGGTGTCACTGTGTGGGCTTCCTGTGTGCGCACTGGTACAGTGGTGTCACTGTGTGTGGGCTTCCTGTGTGCTCACTGGTACAGTGGTGTCACTGTGTGGGCTTCCTGTGTGCTCACTGGTACAGTGGTGTCACTGTGTGTGTTTCCTGTGTGCGCACTGGTACAGTGGTGTCACTGTGTGGGCTTCCTGTGTGCGCACTGGTACAGTTGTGTCACTGTGTGGGTTTCCTGTGTGCTCACTGGTACAGTGGTGTCACTGTGTGGGCTTCCTGTGTGCGCACTGGTACAGTGGTGTCACTGTGTGGGCTTCCTGTGTGGTCACTGGTACAGTGGTGTCACTGTGTGGGCTTCCTGTGTGCGCACTGGTACAGTGGTGTCACTGTGTGGGCTTCCTGTGTGCGCACTGGTACAGTGGTGTCACTGTGTGGGCTTCCTGTGTGCTCACTAGTACAGTGGTGTCACTGTGTGGGCTTCCTGTGTGCGCACTGGTACAGTGGTGTCACTGTGTGGGCTTCCTGTGTGCGCACTGGTACAGTGGTGTCACTGTGTGGGCTTCCTGTGTGCGCACTGGTACAGTGGTGTCACTGTGTGTGTTTCCTGTGTGCTCACTGGTACAGTGGTGTCACTGTGTGGGCTTCCTGTGTGCGCACTGGTACAGTGGTGTCACTGTGTGGGCTTCCTGTGTGCTCACTGGTACAGTGGTGTCACTGTGTGTGGGCTTCCTGTGTGCTCACTGGTACAGTGGTGTCACTGTGTGGGCTTCCTGTGTGCGCACTGGTACAGTGGTGTCACTGTGTGGGCTTCCTGTGTGCTCACTGGTACAGTGGTGTCACTGTGTGTGGGCTTCCTGTGTGCGCACTGGTACAGTGGTGTCACTGTGTGTGGGCTTCCTGTGTGCGCACTGGTACAGTGGTGTCACTGTGTGGGCTTCCTGTGTGCTCACTGGTACAGTGGTGTCACTGTGTGGGCTTCCTGTGTGCTCACTGGTACAGTGGTGTCACTGTGTGGGCTTCCTGTGTGCGTACTGGTACAGTAGTGTCACTGTGTGGGCTTCCTGTGTGCTCACTGGTACAGTGGTGTCACTGTGAGGGCTTCCTGTGTGCTCACTGGTACAGTGGTGTCACTGTGTGGGCTTCCTGTGTGCGCACTGGTACAGTGGTGTCACTGTGTGGGCTTCCTGTGTGCTCACTGGTACAGTGGTGTCACTGTGTGTGGGCTTCCTGTGTGCTCACTGGTACAGTGGTGTCACTGTGTGTGGGCTTCCTGTGTGCTCACTGGTACAGTGGTGTCACTGTGTGTGGGCTTCCTGTGTGCTCACTGGTACAGTGGTGTCACTGTGTGTGGGCTTCCTGTGTGCTCACTGGTACAGTGGTGTCACTGTGTGTGGGCTTCCTGTGTTCTCACTGGTACAGTGGTGTCACTGTGTGGGCTTCCTGTGTTCTCACTGGTACAGTGGTGTCACTGTGTGGGCTTCCTGTGTTCTCACTGGTACAGTAGTGTCACTGTGTGGGCTTCCTGTGTGGTCACTGGTACAGTGGTGTCACTGTGTGGGCTTCCTGTGTGCGCACTGGTACAGTGGTGTCACTGTGTGGGCTTCCTGTGTGCGCACTGGTACAGTGGTGTCACTGTGTGTGGGCTTCCCGTGTGCGCACTGGTACAGTGGTGTCACTGTGTGGGCTTCCTGTGTGCGCACTGGTACAGTGGTGTCACTGTGTGTGGGCTTCCTGTGTGCGCACTGGTACAGTGGTGTCACTGTGTGTGGGCTTCCCGTGTGCGCACTGGTACAGTGGTGTCACTGTGTGGGCTTCCTGTGTGCGCACTGGTACAGTGGTGTCACTGTGTGGGCTTCCTGTGTTCTCACTGGTACAGTAACAGTGGTGTCACTGTGTGGGCTTCCTGTGTGCGCACTGGTACAGTGGTGTCACTGTGTGTGGGCTTCCTGTGTGCGCACTGGTACAGTGGTGTCACTGTGTGGGCTTCCTGTGTGCGCACTGGTACAGTGGTGTCACTGTGTGGGCTTCCTGTGTGCGCACTGGTACAGTGGTGTCACTGTGTGGGCTTCCTGTGTGCTCACTGGTACAGTGGTGTCACTGTGTGTGGGCTTCCTGTGTTCTCACTGGTACAGTGGTGTCACTGTGTGGGCTTCCTGTGTTCTCACTGGTACAGTGGTGTCACTGTGTGGGCTTCCTGTGTTCTCACTGGTACAGTGGTGTCACTGTGTGGGCTTCCTGTGTGCTCACTGGTACAGTGGTGTCACTGTGTGGGCTTCCTGTGTGCGCACTGGTACAGTGGTGTCACTGTGTGTGGGCTTCCTGTGTGCTCACTGGTACAGTGGTGTCACTGTGTGTGGGCTTCCTGTGTGCGCACTGGTACAGTGGTGTCACTGTGTGTGGGCTTCCTGTGTGCTCACTGGTACAGTGGTGTCACTGTGTGGGCTTCCTGTGTGCTCACTGGTACAGTGGTGTCACTGTGTGTGGGCTTCCTGTCTGCTCACTGGTACAGTGGTGTCACTGTGTGGGCTTCCTGTGTGCTCACTGGTACAGTGGTGTCACTGTGTGGGCTTCCTGTGTGCGCACTGGTACAGTGGTGTCACTGTGTGTGGGCTTCCTGTGTGGTCACTGGTACAGTGGTGTCACTGTGTGGGCTTCCTGTGTGCTCACTGGTACAGAGGTGTCACTGTGTGGGCTTCCTGTGTGCGCACTGGTACAGTGGTGTCACTGTGTGTGGGCTTCCTGTGTGCTCACTGGTACAGTGGTGTCACTGTGTGGGCTTCCTGTGTGCTCACTGGTACAGTGGTGTCACTGTGTGTGTTTCCTGTGTGCGCACTGGTACAGTGGTGTCACTGTGTGGGCTTCCTGTGTGCGCACTGGTACAGTTGTGTCACTGTGTGGGTTTCCTGTGTGCTCACTGGTACAGTGGTGTCACTGTGTGGGCTTCCTGTGTGCGCACTGGTACAGTGGTGTCACTGTGTGGGCTTCCTGTGTGGTCACTGGTACAGTGGTGTCACTGTGTGGGCTTCCTGTGTGCGCACTGGTACAGTGGTGTCACTGTGTGGGCTTCCTGTGTGCGCACTGGTACAGTGGTGTCACTGTGTGGGCTTCCTGTGTGCTCACTAGTACAGTGGTGTCACTGTGTGGGCTTCCTGTGTGCGCACTGGTACAGTGGTGTCACTGTGTGGGCTTCCTGTGTGCGCACTGGTACAGTGGTGTCACTGTGTGGGCTTCCTGTGTGCGCACTGGTACAGTGGTGTCACTGTGTGTGTTTCCTGTGTGCTCACTGGTACAGTGGTGTCACTGTGTGGGCTTCCTGTGTGCGCACTGGTACAGTGGTGTCACTGTGTGGGCTTCCTGTGTGCTCACTGGTACAGTGGTGTCACTGTGTGTGGGCTTCCTGTGTGCTCACTGGTACAGTGGTGTCACTGTGTGGGCTTCCTGTGTGCGCACTGGTACAGTGGTGTCACTGTGTGGGCTTCCTGTGTGCTCACTGGTACAGTGGTGTCACTGTGTGTGGGCTTCCTGTGTGCGCACTGGTACAGTGGTGTCACTGTGTGTGGGCTTCCTGTGTGCGCACTGGTACAGTGGTGTCACTGTGTGGGCTTCCTGTGTGCTCACTGGTACAGTGGTGTCACTGTGTGGGCTTCCTGTGTGCTCACTGGTACAGTGGTGTCACTGTGTGGGCTTCCTGTGTGCGTACTGGTACAGTAGTGTCACTGTGTGGGCTTCCTGTGTGCTCACTGGTACAGTGGTGTCACTGTGAGGGCTTCCTGTGTGCTCACTGGTACAGTGGTGTCACTGTGTGGGCTTCCTGTGTGCGCACTGGTACAGTGGTGTCACTGTGTGGGCTTCCTGTGTGCTCACTGGTACAGTGGTGTCACTGTGTGTGGGCTTCCTGTGTGCTCACTGGTACAGTGGTGTCACTGTGTGTGGGCTTCCTGTGTGCTCACTGGTACAGTGGTGTCACTGTGTGTGGGCTTCCTGTGTGCTCACTGGTACAGTGGTGTCACTGTGTGTGGGCTTCCTGTGTGCTCACTGGTACAGTGGTGTCACTGTGTGTGGGCTTCCTGTGTTCTCACTGGTACAGTGGTGTCACTGTGTGGGCTTCCTGTGTGCGCACTGGTACAGTGGTGTCACTGTGTGGGCTTCCTGTGTGCTCACTGGTACAGTGGTGTCACTGTGTGGGCTTCCTGTGTGCGCACTGGTACAGTGGTGTCACTGTGTGGGCTTCCTGTGTGCTCACTGGTACAGTGGTGTCACTGTGTGGGCTTCCTGTGTGCGCACTGGTACAGTGGTGTCACTGTGTGGGCTTCCTGTGTGCTCACTGGTACAGTGGTGTCACTGTGTGGGCTTCCTGTGTGCTCACTGGTACAGTGGTGTCACTGTGTGGGCTTCCTGTGTGCTCACTGGTACAGTGGTGTCACTGTGTGGGCTTCCTGTGTGCGCACTGGTACAGTGGTGTCACTGTGTGTGGGCTTCCTGTGTGCTCACTGGTACAGTGGTGTCACTGTGTGTGGGCTTCCTGTGTGCTCACTGGTACAGTGGTGTCACTGTGTGGGCTTCCTGTGTGCGCACTGGTACAGTGGTGTCACTGTGTGGGCTTCCTGTGTGCGCACTGGTACAGTGGTGTCACTGTGTGTGGGCTTCCTGTGTGCTCACTGGTACAGTAACAGTGGTGTCACTGTGTGGGCTTCCTGTGTGCTCACTGGTACAGTGGTGTCACTGTGTGGGCTTCCTGTGTGCGCACTGGTACAGTGGTGTCACTGTGTGGGCTTCCTGTGTGCTCACTGGTACAGTGGTGTCACTGTGTGGGCTTCCTGTGTGCTCACTGGTACAGTGGTGTCACTGTGTGGGCTTCCTGTGTGCGCACTGGTACAGTGGTGTCACTGTGTGTGGGCTTCCTGTGTGCGCACTGGTACAGAGGTGTCACTGTGTGGGCTTCCTGTGTGCGCACTGGTACAGTGGTGTCACTGTGTGGGCTTCCTGTGTGCTCACTGGTACAGTGGTGTCACTGTGTGTGGGCTTCCTGTGTTCTCACTGGTACAGTGGTGTCACTGTGTGGGCTTCCTGTGTGCGCACTGGTACAGTGGTGTCACTGTTTGGGCTTCCTGTGTGCGCACTGGTACAGTGGTGTCACTGTGTGGGCTTCCTGTGTGCTCACTGGTACAGAGGTGTCACTGTGTGGGCTTCCTGTGTTCTCACTGGTACAGTGGTGTCACTGTGTGGGCTTCCTGTGTGCTCACTGGTACAGTGGTGTCACTGTGTGTGGGCTTCCTGTGTGCGCACTGGTACAGTGGTGTCACTGTGTGTGGGCTTCCTGTGTGCGCACTGGTACAGTGGTGTCACTGTGTGGGCTTCCTGTGTGCGCACTGGTACAGTGGTGTCACTGTGTGGGCTTCCTGTGTGCGCACTGGTACAGTGGTGTCACTGTGTGGGCTTCCTGTGTGCTCACTGGTACAGTGGTGTCACTGTGTGTGGGCTTCCTGTGTTCTCACTGGTACAGTGGTGTCACTGTGTGGGCTTCCTGTGTTCTCACTGGTACAGTGGTGTCACTGTGTGGGCTTCCTGTGTTCTCACTGGTACAGTAGTGTCACTGTGTGGGCTTCCTGTGTGGTCACTGGTACAGTGGTGTCACTGTGTGGGCTTCCTGTGTGCGCACTGGTACAGTGGTGTCACTGTGTGGGCTTCCTGTGTGCGCACTGGTACAGTGGTGTCACTGTGTGTGGGCTTCCCGTGTGCGCACTGGTACAGTGGTGTCACTGTGTGGGCTTCCTGTGTGCGCACTGGTACAGTGGTGTCACTGTGTGTGGGCTTCCCGTGTGCGCACTGGTACAGTGGTGTCACTGTGTGGGCTTCCTGTGTGCGCACTGGTACAGTGGTGTCACTGTGTGGGCTTCCTGTGTTCTCACTGGTACAGTAACAGTGGTGTCACTGTGTGGGCTTCCTGTGTGCTCGCTGGCCAGAGACGATGGAATGCCGGCTCCGCTTCTCCTTGTTCCCACCCTCAGTGGGACGTCGGGATGGGAGCTCATCTCTCCCCAGTATGCTGCCGTCCAGATGGGAAGTCATTTTTTTATATGTCTTGAAGCCGCATTTCACAGCTGCCGTCCCAGATGCCTAATGAATCCGCAAGCAAAGCAAGGCTGGCGAGTCATTAATGCTCAGGTCGTTATCAGAGGGGGTGAAGTGAGGGGCAACGGGGGGCTCTGGCTTTCTATGTTTTGCTCTCTCTGTGTCCTTCAGCATTTTGGGGAAATCTGCCTTTGGAGTCACTCTCTGTGCACGTTACAAACACGCTAAGGCAACCGGGCCAAAGCCCCTCGCTCACCTTTCCCTCCGCTGCACACAACCGGGCCAAAGCCCCTCGCTCACCTTTCCCTCCGCTGCACACAACCGGGCCAAAGCCCCTCGCTCACCTTTCCCTCCGCTGCACACAACCGGGCCAAAGCCCCTCGCTCACCTTTCCCTCCGCTGCACACAACCTTTAGGAAACAAATGTGCTCAATCACTGCCAAGCTGCAGACTAGGGGTTCTCAACTCCAGTCCTCAAGCCCCCCACCCCCCCTCCAGTTCAGGTTTTCAGGATTTCAGGATAACCCCAGCTTCAGCACAGGTGTCTCAATGTGCTGAAGCAGGGACTTATTGAGACACCTGTGCTGAAGCAGGGACTGATTGAGCCAACTGTGCTGACGATGTGACTGATTGAGCCACCTGTGCTGAAGCAGGGACTGATTGAGCCACCTGTGCTGAAGATAGGACTGATTGAGCCACCTGTGCTGAAGCAGGGACTGATTGAGCCACCTGTGCTGAAGATGGGACTGATTGAGCCACCTGTGCTGAAGCAGGGACTGATTGAGCCACCTGTGCTGAAGCAGGGACTGATTGAGGCACCTGTGCTGAAGATGGGACTGATTGAGCCACCTGTGCTGAAGCTAGGAGATCCTGAAAACCTGACCTGTCGGTGGGGCTTGAGGACTGGAGTTGAGCCCCCCTGTAATGTAGACTTAAAAGATAATGGGGATGCAGCTTACAGAACTGTGAATGTGCTGGGACTATGAAGGAGGTGTATGTATGTAGTATTAAGTATTTATAATGTGCCAATGTATTCTGCAGGGCAGCACAGCAACAGTAAGACAACATTCACACACAGCCGGTATTGTAACCATCCAGTCTCCGTGCAGCCTCGGTGAAATATATGGTTCTGGATTTCCCACACTAGCACCTGAACATATTGGCTGCCACCTCTGTGCCCTGGTACAGGAGGTAAGGAGGGACCTCCTCTGGGAAACTTACAATGTAGAAGTCAGGGAGAGCTGAACATGGACAAAGGAGGTTGGTGTGTTTCTACTACATGCTGGTAAGATCACAGCAGATAGGTTTTCTGTGTGTATGATGAGTAGGGTTGTCAGGGTGTCCAGTTTTGAACCGGACTGTCCTGTATTTGGACACACTCTCCAGTAAAAAATTAGAGGTAATACTGGACGTGTATGTGTATACCGGTATTACCTCTCTGGGCGTGTATGTGTATACCGGTATTACCTCTCTGGGCGTGTATGTGTATACCGGTATTACCTCTCTGGTCGTGTATGTGTATAGCGGTATTACCTCTCTGAACATGTATGTGTATACCGGTATTATCTCTCTGGGCGTGTATGTGTATACCGGTATTACCTCTCTGGGCGTGTATGTGTATACCGGTATTACCTCTCTGGGCGTGTATGTGTATACCGGTATTACCTCTCTGGGCGTGTATGTGTATACCGGTATTACCTCTCTGGGTGTGTATGTGTATACCGGTATTACCTCTCTGGGTGTGTATGTGTATACCGGTATTACCTCTCTGGGTGTGTATGTGTATACCAGTATTACCTCTCTGGGTGTGTATGTGTATACCTGTATTACCTCTCTGGGTGTGTATGTGGATACCGGTATTACCTCTCTGGGCGTGTATGTGTATACCGGTATCACCTCTCTGGGCGTGTATGAGTATACTGGTATTACCTCTCTGGGCGTGTATGTGTATACCGGTATTACCTCTCTGGGCGTGTATGAGTATACCGGTATTACCTCTCTGGGCGTGTATGTGTATACCGGTATTACCTCTCTGGGCATGTATGAGTATACCGGTATTACCTCTCTGGGCGTGTATGTGTATACCGGTATTACCTCTCTGGGCGTGTATGTGTATACCAGTATTACCTCTCTGGACGTATGTGTGTATACCAGTATTACCTCACGGGATATAGTCACCTAACTGGCTTGGGGGGCTGCGAGAAGAGAAGAAAGGGTGCAGCTTCCTACATTCTGATTGGCTGCATTACCTAGCAGCAGCCAATCAGGAGGAGATGTCAGGAGTCTGCGAGAGGGTCCCAGGAGAGAAGGAAACAGCATGGAGCAGAAAGATAGTTGAGATGTGTGTGCGTGTGTCTCTCTCGAGCACATGGCCCCTTTCACCATTATGTCCAGTATTTTTGGAGATGTCACCTGTCACCTGTCACCCCTATTTCCTGCCATAGTGGTAAATCATTCCCATATTATATGTACAACTGTGCTACTCAATGTGTAGAGGATGGGGGTAGTTGCCCTGGGGAGGGTGGTTAGGCCATCAAAGTGTGTAGCGGGGGAGGGGGGATAACCCCTTAATTATTATTGCGGTTACTAACCGCTAAGGTGATTAATGGGTTACGGGCCATTAGTTTGTATTTATATTGTACTATTGCTGTCCACAGAGGACATGGACGTGGAGGACGGTGACGAGGACGGTGAAGAAGACGGCCTTCATCCTGGCAGCGGTAAGTAGAACTTTTATTTACTTTGTGCTGGCTGGATAATGTTTTATTTTTAATGGGCCAATAAGTTATTATCCAGATGTGGATAATAATAATTTTGCCAATTACTGTACTGTATGTGTTGGGGGGGTTTGTTCAGGGTAGAGGGGGTGCCCATTTATTCCCATTGGGGTTATCTTTGCTCCCATTGAGGGCATATGTAACCACACTGACAATGAGTGGGTGTATTGGCTAGTATTGTGTTTTCATGTTTATTGTGGGTAGCGGGGTTGAGTAAAGTTGGTATTATTTGGCCCGTGGTGGTTGTTTATGATGCCTACCGGGTGGGAAGCGGGAGGAGTTAACCCCTTCATTGCCTTAGCTGTAGTAACCGCTACGGTAATTAAGGGGTTAACACCTCCCGCAAACCCCCATCCCACAAGGCCCCTGGCTACCCACAATAAACCGGGCACTAGTATTTAACCCCTTCATTGCCTTAGCGGTTAGTCGATAAGGTAATGAAGATTCCCGTAAATGTATTTTTTTTGCATCGGATAGAAGCCGGGGGTCTCCGGAGCGGGTATTAATGTGTATCAGCTCCGGAGACTTTCCGGCATCAATCCCACGCAGGAAAAATAAAACAATTTCTTAGTCCTACTCAGCGCACGAAACGTAGCTATACCAGCCAATCGGAGCGGGGGGCTTTTCTGGTTGTACGCGTCAGAGGAGGAGGTGCGTCAGGGTGCCGGCAATTTGTACTGGCCAATGGGAATCATGCCTACCAGCAACGGATTCCAAATGCGAGCTCCATACCGCCCGCTGGGTAGGCTCCACCGAGCCAGGGGGAACAAAGTGTCTCCCACACGGGGAGTCCTTGTTCCCAGACCCAGTACTCCACCCTTCCCCGCTCACCAAACGTTCTAACTCCTCGCGACTTCCCTTCTCCTCTTTTGATCCCTGATCTCTAGCAGACATCCTGGCTTCTTATCGGATTACCAGGACTGTCTGTATAGCGATTCATCCACAATTTAAAACTTATCATTTTTACTCTAACCTGGGCTCTAACCTGGGCTCTAACCTGGGCTCGGGACTGCAACTGTTATGTTACGCATTGCGGGCCGAAAATACAATATTCTAAAGCAGGGGTCGTCAAACCGCGGCTCGCGGGCCACTTGCGGCACGTCCGTGCGGCTCTCCTAAGGATTTGCGGCGGAAGCGAGAAAGTGGGGGGGGGGGGGGCGCATGATGCGGAAGCAAGCGCGTGGGCGGCGGCAACCGCGAGCATGCCAACGGCGCTTGGAGACTGGACGGTGGCCGGGCAGGTCCAATGGAGAGGAGAGCGGGAGAGGAAAGCGGGAGAGGAAAGCGGGAGAGGAAAGCGGGAGAGGAAAGCGGGAGAGGAGAGCGGGAGAGGAGCCCACACACCCCGGCAGGGACAGAAGTCTGCATCCTGCCTAATAAGGTAAGGACAGCATGTGTGGCCTGGGGGGGGGGGGAGGGGATAAGATGATGATCGGGGGACAGTGGAGATGAGTTGATGGGGGGGAGGAGGGGAGGGATGATGATAATGGGGGCCAGCCAGCCTGATGTCATGGGGGGAATAATGATGGGGGGGGGGGGCGCAGCCTGATGTAATGGGGAAAATAATGATGGGAGGGGAGCAGCCTGATGTGATTGGGGGGAATAATAATGGGGGGGCAGCCTGATGTGCTTGGGGGGAATAATGATGGGGGGGGCAGCCTGATGTGATTGGGGGGAATAATGATTGGGGGGGGGGCAGCCTGATGTGATGGGGGGAATAATGATGTGTGGGGGGGGGGGCAGCCTGATGTGATGGGGGGGGGAATAATGATGGGGGGGCAGCCTGATGTGATGGGGGGGGGGAATAATGATGGGGGGGGGGCAGCCTGATGGGATTGGGGGGAATAATGATGGGGGGGAGGGGGCAGCCTGATGTGATGGAAGGAATAATGATGGGGGGGGGGGCAGCCTGATGTGATGGGAGGAATAATGATGGGGGGGGGGCAGCCTGATGGGATTGGGGGGAATAATGATGGGGGGGAGGGGGCAGCCTGATGTGATGGAAGGAATAATGATGGGGGGGGGGCAGCCTGATGTGATGGGGGGAATAATGATGGGGGGACAGCCTGATGTGATTGGGGGGAATAATGATGGGGGGGGGGCAGCCTGATGTGATGGGAGGAATAATGATGGGGGGGGGCAGCCTGATGTAATGTGGGGAATAATGATGGGGGGGGGGCAGCCTGATGTGATGGGAGGAATAATGATGGGGGGGGGGGCAGCCTGATGTAATGTGGGGAATAATGATGGGGGGGGGGACAGCCTGATGTGATTGGGGGGAATAATGATGGGGGGGGGGGCAGCCTGATGTGATGGGAGGAATAATGATGGGGGGGGACAGCCTGATGTGATTGGGGGGAATAATGATGGGGGGACAGCCTGATGTGATTGGGGGGAATAATGATGGGGGGGGGCAGCCTGATGTGATGGGAGGAATAATGATGGGGGGGGGCAGCCTGATGTAATGTGGGGAATAATGATGGGGGGGGCAGCCTGATGTGATTGGGGGGAATAATGATGGGGGGGGGACAGCCTGATGTGATTGGGGGGAATAATGATGGGGGGGGGGGGCAGCCTGATGTGATGCGGGGAATAATGATGGGAGGGGGCAGCCTGATGTGATTGGGGGGAATAATGATGGGGGGGGGCAGCCTGATGTGATGGGAGGAATAATGATGGGGGGGGGCAGCCTGATGTAATGTGGGGAATAATGATGAGGGGGCAGCCTGATGGGATTAGGGGGAATAATGATGTGGGGGGGGGGGGCAGCCTGATGTGATGGGGGGAATAATGATGTGGGGGGGGGGGGCAGCCTGATGTGATGGGAGGAATAATGATGGGGGGCCAGCCTGATGTGATGGGGGGAATAATGATGGGGGGGGCAGCCTGATGTGACGGGGGAATAAAGATGGGGGGGGGGGCAGCCTGATGGGATTGGGGGGAAAAATGATGGGGGGGGCAGCCTGATGTGACGGGGGAATAAAGATGGGGGGGGCAGCCTGATGGGATTGGGGGGAATAATGATGGGGGGGAGGGGGCAGCCTGATGTGATGGGGGGAATAATGATGGGGGGGCAGCCTGATGGGATTAGGGGGAATAATGATGGGGGGGGCAGCCTGATGTGATTGGGGGGAATAATGATGGGGGGGGGGCAGCCTGATGTGATGGGAGGAATAATGATGGGGGGGGGGGCAGCCTGATGTGATGGGAGGAATAATGATGGGGGGGGGCAGCCTGATGTGATGGGGGGAATAATGATGGGGGGCAGCCTGATGTGATGGGGGGAATAATGATGGGGGGGGCAGCCTGATGTGATGGGAGGAATAATGATGGGGGGGCCAGCCTGATGTGATGGGGGGAATAATGATGGGGGGGGCAGCCTGATGTGATGGGGGGAATAATGATGGGGGGGGCAGGCTGATGTGATGGGGGAAATAATGATGGGGGGGCAGCCTGATGTGATGGGGGGAATAATGATGGGGGGGGGCAGCCTGATGTGATGGGAGGAATAATGATGGGGGGGGGGCAGCCTGATGTGATGGGAGGAATAATGATGAGGGGGCAGCCTGATGTGATTGGGGGAATAATGATGGGGGGGCAGCCTGATGTGATTGGGGGGAATAATGATGGGGGGGGGGCAGCCTAATGTGATTGGGGGGAATAATGATGGGGGGGCAGCCTGATGTGATTGGGGGGGAATAATGATGGGGGGGCAGCCTGATGTGATTGGGGGGAATAATGATGGGGGGGCAGCCTGATGTGATTGGGGGGAATAATGATGGGGGGGGGGCAGCCTGATGTGATTGGGGGGAATAATGATGGGGGGGGCAGCCTGGTGTGATGGGAGGAATAATGATGGGGGGGCAGCCTGATGTGATTGGGGGGAATAATGATGGGGGGGCAGCCTGATGTGATTGGGGGGAATAATGATGGGGGGGCAGCCTGATGTGATTGGGGGGAATAATGATGGGGGGGGGGCAGCCTGATGTGATGGGAGGAATAATGATGGGGGGGCAGCCTGATGTGATTGGGGGGAATAATGATGGGGGGGCAGCCTGATGTGATGGGGGGAATAATGATGGGGGGGGGGCAGCCTGATGTGATTGGGGGGAATAATGATGGGGGGGGGGGGCAGCCTGATGGGATTAGGGGGAATAATGATGGGGGGGCAGCCTGATGGGATTAGGGGGAATAATGATGGGGGGGGGGGGCAGCCTGATGTGATGGGGGAATAATGATGGGGGGGCAGCCTGGTGTGATGGGGGGAATAATGATGGGGGGGGCAGCCTGATGTGATTGGGGGGAATAATGATGGGGGGGGGGCAGCCTGATGTGATTGGGGGGAATAATGATGGGGGGGGGGCAGCCTGATGGGATTAGGGGGAATAATGATGGGGGGGCAGCCTGATGGGATTGGGGGGGAATAATGATGGGGGGGGCAGCCTGATGTGATTGGGGGGAATAATGATGGGGGGGCAGCCTGATGTGATTGGGGGGAATAATGATGGGGGGGCAGCCTGATGTGATTGGGGGGAATAATGATGGGGGGGGGGGCAGCCTGATGTGACGGGGGAATAATGATGGGGGGGGGGGCAGCCTGATGTGATTGGGGGGAATAATGATGGGGGGGGGGGGCAGCCTGATGTGACGGGGGAATAATGATGGGGGGGGCAGCCTGATGTTACGGGGGAATAAAGATGGGGGGGGGGGCAGCCTGATGTGATGGGTGGCAGCCTGATGTGACGGGGGAATAATGATGAGGGGGCAGCCTGATGTGATGGGGGGGGGGGGGGGGTATGATGATATATTTATGGCTCTTTGAAAAATTCTATATCGTTGTGCTACTCATATTTGGCTCTTTTGGACTAAGAGTTTGATGACCCCTGTTCTAAAGGGAAGATATTAGGGGGACAATGTGCAGACGCGTACCTGCAAACCAGACGCGGTCTGCGGATAGAATGGGGGGACAAGCGGTAACTTTGCTCCCCGACCTTGTACATATGTTATAAGCACTTTTCCACCCAAATATCCACCCTTAAACTCCCACTCTCGAAATTCCAGGTTTATAACACAACAGGAAATTCATAACACGCAGTGCTCCGGCTTATGGTGCTTCTAAGCTACCGGGGACCTACACTTTTCAGGGGTAACCAGTCGGGCTTCACCTTTACCATGAAGACCGGCTACCCCTACCATCACTACCAGGAAGTAATGCATTGAGAGTTACCGCTCGTTTTCATGTATGCCCTGGGCATAGAGTTATGATGACAAATACATTGTTACACGTTATATTTGGAGACATTTCATGGACAGTTAGGGATAATATATACATTGTTACATAAGTGAGCAAGGTTATACATTATATACAAGACATTGCATGCACAGTTACAGATAATATATGTTATAGGCGTATGTAACAGTTACAGACCAGATTAAAATGTGAGACAGCTTTAGTTTTGAAAGAACTTAGACTGGTGGCGGCTGTGAGAGTCTCCGGCAGACTGTTCCAGTTGTGGGGTGCACGGTAAGAGAAGGAGGAGCGGCCGGATACTTTGACACACAATCCATGATGGCAATTCTAAATGTATAAGAAATATAGGAAGAGGGACCGCACAAACTCGGTTTAAATCAATATGTTGTATTAAAAACATTAGAACTGTTTGAAGCGAGTGAAAGAAACAGAACATGTTCAGGATGGGCGGCCTCTGCTCTACCCAATTTGCCGCCGCAGAGCGAGCACCGCGTTGCAGTGTTAAGTGGTTAAAGTTCATTTGTGCAGGGACATTAGAAAGAACCTGAAATTGCCCCTTGTGGGTTCCTTGTTTTCTTTACTCGTGTCCCTTTTACACAATTTCCCTCAGGAGCTCACAGAGTCATAAAATGCAGCCACTTATTTTCCAACACCAAGCGGCTAATTAGGCTTGTGCAGAGCGCTGGGAGTCCCCGAGGCCGACCTGCCGGAGCTGAGAGTCTCCACCGAGAGCCAATAAGCTAAATCATGGTGTCATTTGTATTGTGACTGAGGCAGGGCCCACAATTAGCACCTCACCTGTTTTGTTCCACACTTCCCGTTCCGTGGCCTGTCCGGATACAAACACCTATAATGAGTCCTGGAGTTGGTCAGCAAATGTACACAGAGGGAACTATGGACATTGGGATTTGAGGTGTCCTTCAGCCTGTTATACACGTATATACTCCGCGCCTGTATCTCTGTGCTACCTTTTATTGGGCAGCCAGGTAATCGATGTGACTTATTCTCTCCTCCTGGCATAGTACATTTGATGGAGAGACTTGTAAGGGCCTGAAGCTTGTGTTACATCTCAACGAAGAACTGCAGTGTTGGTTCATAGGAAAAGATGACATACAGTAATGCAATGAATCTACTCTTGCACTGAACTAATATAGCGACATCAGCTCTGCATTGATGCTGGCATGGAATAGAGAACTGATTGTATTCTGTCAATGGAGTGAAACACGTACACGGGATAAAGAACATTCAGTATGTGAATAGCTATTTAAATCTCATTTCTCTGTGTGACTTTATCACGCTATAAAGAGAAGCAATGGCTTAATGTCCTATACATCGCTTCTATTTCTGTGTCACTATGTCACAATGAGAAATGTCAAATAAACCGCAGGGGCATTGTGTTTTTGTGTGGCTGTGACACAGGGGTATTGTGTTTTTGTGTGGCTGTGACACAGGGGTAAAAGGGACTGGCTTGATGGGGCATATGCCTTACCTGCCTTTGTGTTAATGGCAGTGGATGTGGAGGATTAGATGAAACGGCCAATAGTTTTCTTCGGTGCCTGTAACTTGATATTCCATAGATCTGTGTCCCTTCTCTCTGAGTCACTATGTCCCACAGCAGTGAGCACACTGTACGGATTGTATTGCACAGACTAATGTCTGTACAGTAAAACGGAGCCAAGAAACAGAAAAGAGCAAAGACGGGGCCCCCGCAAAGCTCCATGGAAAAGCCCCAGGGAAGCTGTACAGCTCCATGCAACATGTCTGAGTGCCTGAGGACACCCACACCCTCACCTGCTCATAATCTGCCGTCTCTTCTCCAGGAGGTGCAACCTCAGCCGGGGTAACCCACATGCCTGAGTGCCTGAGGACACCCACACCCTCACCTGCTCATAATCTGCCATCTCTTCCCTCAGCCAGGGTAACCCACAACATGCCTGAGTGCCTGAGGACACCCACACCCTCACCTGCACATAATCTGCCATCTCTTCCCTCAGCCAGGGTAACCCACAACATGTCTGAGTGCCTGATGACACCCACACCCTCACCTGCTCATAATCTGCCATCTCTTCCCTCAGCCAGGGTAACCCACAACATGTCTGAGTGCCTGAGGACACCCACACCCTCACCTGCTCATAATCTGCCGTCTCTTCTCCAGGAGGTGCAACCTCAGCCGGGGTAACCCACATGCCTGAGTGCCTGAGGACACCCGCACCCTCACCTGCTCACAATCTGCCATCTCTTCCCTCAGCCAGGGTAACCCACAACATGCCTGAGTGCCTGAGGACACCCGCACCCTCACCTGCTCATAATCTGCCATCTCTTCTCCAGGAGGTGCAACCTCAGCCGGGGTAACCCACATGTCTGAGTGCCTGAGGACACTTGCACCCACACCTGCTCATAATCTGCCATCTCTTCTCTCAGCCGGGGTAACCCACATGTCTGAGTGCCTGAGGACACCCGCACCCTCACCTGCTCACAATCTGCCCATCTCCTCCCTCAGCCGGGGTAACCCACATGCTTGAGTGCCTGAGGACACCCGCACCCTCACCTGCTCACAATCTGCCCATCTCCTCCCTCAGCCAGGGTAACCCACATGCCTGAGTGCCTGAGGACACCCGCACCCTCACCTGCTCACAATCTGCCCATCTCCTCCCTCAGCCGGGGTAACCCACATGTCTGAGTGCCTGAGGACACCCGCACCCTCACCTGCTCACAATCTGCCCATCTCCTCCCTCAGCCGGGGTAACCCACATGCTTGAGTGCCTGAGGACACCCGCACCCTCACCTGCTCACAATCTGCCCATCTCCTCCCTCAGCCAGGGTAACCCACATGCCTGAGTGCCTGAGGACACCCGCACCCTCACCTGCTCACAATCTGCCCATCTCCTCCCTCAGCCGGGGTAACCCACATGCCTGAGTGCCTGAGGACACCCGCACCCTCACCTGCTCACAATCTGCCCATCTCCTCCCTCAGCCGGGGTAACCCACATGCCTGAGTGCCTGAGGACACCCGCACCCTCACCTGCTCACAATCTGCCCATCTCCTCCCTCAGCCGGGGTAACCCACATGCCTGAGTGCCTGAGGACACCCGCACCCTCACCTGCTCACAATCTGCCCATCTCCTCCCTCAGCCGGGGTAACCCACATGCTTGAGTGCCTGAGGACACCCGCACCCTCACCTGCTCACAATCTGCCCATCTCCTCCCTCAGCCAGGGTAACCCACATGCCTGAGTGCCTGAGGACACCCGCACCCTCACCTGCTCACAATCTGCCCATCTCCTCCCTCAGCCGGGGTAACCCACATGTCTGAGTGCCTGAGGACACCCGCACCCTCACCTGCTCACAATCTGCCCATCTCCTCCCTCAGCCGGGGTAACCCACATGCCTGAGTGCCTGAGGACACCCGCACCCTCACCTGCTCACAATCTGCCCATCTCCTCCCTCAGCCGGGGTAACCCACATGCCTGAGTGCCTGAGGACACCCGCACCCTCACCTGCTCACAATCTGCCCATCTCCTCCCTCAGCCGGGGTAACCCACATGCCTGAGTGCCTGAGGACACCCGCACCCTCACCTGCTCACAATCTGCCCATCTCCTCCCTCAGCCGGGGTAACCCACATGCTTGAGTGCCTGAGGACACCCGCACCCTCACCTGCTCACAATCTGCCCATCTCCTCCCTCAGCCAGGGTAACCCACATGCCTGAGTGCCTGAGGACACCCGCACCCTCACCTGCTCACAATCTGCCCATCTCCTCCCTCAGCCGGGGTAACCCACATGTCTGAGTGCCTGAGGACACCCGCACCCTCACCTGCTCACAATCTGCCCATCTCCTCCCTCAGCCGGGGTAACCCACATGCCTGAGTGCCTGAGGACACCCGCACCCTCACCTGCTCACAATCTGCCCATCTCCTCCCTCAGCCGGGGTAACCCACATGCCTGAGTGCCTGAGGACACCCGCACCCTCACCTGCTCACAATCTGCCCATCTCCTCCCTCAGCCGGGGTAACCCACATGCCTGAGTGCCTGAGGACACCCGCACCCTCACCTGCTCATAATCTGCCCATCTCTTCCCTCAGCCGGGGTAACCCACATGTCTGAGTGCCTGAGGACACCCGCACCCTCACCTGCTCACAATCTGCCCATCTCCTCCCTCAGCCGGGGTAACCCACATGCCTGAGTGCCTGAGGACACCCGCACCCTCACCTGCTCACAATCTGCCCATCTCCTCCCTCAGCCAGGGTAACCCACATGCCTGAGTGCCTGAGGACACCCGCACCCTCACCTGCTCACAATCTGCCCATCTCCTCCCTCAGCCGGGGTAACCCACATGCCTGAGTGCCTGAGGACACCCGCACCCTCACCTGCTCACAATCTGCCCATCTCCTCCCTCAGCCAGGGTAACCCACATGCCTGAGTGCCTGAGGACACCCGCACCCTCACCTGCTCACAATCTGCCCATCTCCTCCCTCAGCCGGGGTAACCCACATGCCTGAGTGCCTGAGGACACCCGCACCCTCACCTGCTCACAATCTGCCCATCTCTTCCCTCAGCCGGGGTAACCCACATGCCTGAGTGCCTGAGGACACCCGCACCCTCACCTGCTCACAATCTGCCCATCTCTTCCCTCAGCCGGGGTAACCCACAAGTGACTTTATTTAAGGAATTCAATTGAACGATGTTCTGCGAGAAGGTGCATTCAGAGCTGGGAAATAGCCGCGGCCCCGGGTGAATCACCCCCCCCCCACCCCCCCCCCCCCCATTACATAAGGGTTTCCCCATTTTTTAATCCCTTCCTTTTTCCACAAAGACACAGGAATGTAAATTAGCCTAAACATGTTCTACGTCCTCTTCCTAGTTTTGTTTCAAGGCAACGGGATTCAAATCTGGGGAAACAATTGCACCAGCTGTATCCCAGTAAAAAAAAACCCGTGGGATAGTGTTTCTTTTATACACTTTAAGGGATTATTTTATAAAGTCTCAGGTACATAAGCAGGTTTTGGTGAGTAATACAGTGACAACAGCTGTCCCCCGTACAGAGTACCGTTATGATAAAGAACATGTAATGGTACTGTCACATGTCTAAGACAGGTCCCAGCAAACCTGCCTCATCTCATAATCACACTAAATACTGCACAATACTTCCACTGCCGCTAGGGATTATGGGTAGTGACATGCAAACGAGCACTTCCAGTGAACCACAATTTTTTTAAGTGCGTTGCTATAAAATCTACTCACCGGCACACGGGATAAAGAACACACGGGAAAAACTATTTAAATCACATTTCTCTGTGTGACTTTATCACCCTATAAAGAGAAGCAATGGCTTAATGTCCTATACATCGCTTCTATTTCTGTGTCACTGTGTCACACTGAGAAATGTCAAATAAACCGCAGTGGCATTGTGTTTTTGTGTGGCTGCGACACAGGGGTAAAAGGGTCTGGCTTGATGGACCATATGCCCTCTCCGGCTTTGTGTTAATGGCAGCGGAAGTGGAGGAGTAGATGAGATGGTGCATAGTTTCCTTCCGTGCCTGCACCTTGATATTCCGGAGGTCTGTGTCCCGTCTCTGTGAGTCACTATATCCCGCAGCAGTGAGGGGGCAGAATGTATGGGTTGTATTGGGCAGACAGACAAGCTGCTTTGACCTGAAGGTCTGATCCCTGTGAGGAAGGTTGTTGGTCTTGCGTTGTGAAGCTGGTTGTGGTTACATGAAAGGCGCGCACACAATTTCTGGTGAGTAAAAAAGTTAACTGATCCGCCGTGCAGAGTAGTAATAATACAGATCCCCAGCGATCCCCAGCGATCCCCAGTGATCCCCAGTGATCTGCGAATATCTTCCCGAGAACCAAGCCAACTGTTTTGCTATATTTTTTCTCTCAAAAATATGCTTTCACGCATTTTCACAAAAGTTCCAATCGCTCTAAATTTGGCCAAGTTTCCCAAGAATTTCAACACTTCTAAAACAAAAAAAAAGCACGTTAATGGTCACGTGAACAGTTTTTTGTCTAACTAGGGGAATTTTTTTTTCTTCCAGTTTTCATGAAAAAATGTATCTCTAATAAGAACATTTCCATCTCAGACACGCCCAGAACATTTCCATCTCGGACACGCCCAGAACATTTCCATCTCAGACACGTTTTAAAACCAGAGACAGAACATAAAACACAGACAGAGCTCAGTTTTAGCACATCCAGTGAGACTCATACACGGTACAGTGCCTAAATATATATGTATAAATATCTAATAAGTAAAATGGTCTTTTAGTTTGACATTTTTGGCCAAAATTGTTGTAAGCCCCTGAGCCAACGCCAAGGCAGACCACATATCAGGGGTCCCTAACGCTAATATAAATTCTTAATAACCTGTGTAATAACAGGAAGAATGATTTATAGTAAATCTGTCAATATTAGTTGCAAAGTTCTGAGTCTGACTGAAGCTTTTATTAACCTGTACATTATCAGGAAAAGCACTCTGTATTAGAGATGTCACAGCCAAACTGCAAGCAGGCAAGTTCCCCTGAGTGGAACATGCTATGGAGTGAGCCCATAACCATTTAAATGTGGGAGGGGGTGAGCTTAAATTAGGAAGGAGGTTGCCACCCTCCAATCAGCCATGATTAGCTGGACAAGAATTGTAAAACATACTGGACACCTAACAAGCTCCTATTGAACCCCCAAAATAACCACAACATATATATAAGCATATGAGTGTCACAGAGGAGTGCTACTGAGTATGGCAATATATATTTTAAAACCAGAGACAGAACATAAAACACAGACAAAGCTCAGTTTTTAGCACATCCAGTGAGACTCATACACGGTACAGTGCCTAAATATATATGTATAAATATCTAATAAGTAAAATGGTCTTTTAGTTTGACATTTTTGGCCAAAATTGTTGTAAGCCCCTGAGCCAACGCCAAGGCAGACCACATATCAGGGGTCCCTAACGCTAATATAAATTCTTAATAACCTGTGTAATAACAGGAAGAATGATTTATAGTAAATCTGTCAATATTAGTTGCAAAGTTCTGAGTCTGACTGAAGCTTTTATTAACCTGTACATTATCAGGAAAAGCACTCTGTATTAGAGATGTCACAGCCAAACTGCAAGCAGGCAAGTTCCCCTGAGTGGAACATGCTATGGAGTGAGCCCATAACCATTTAAATGTGGGAGGGGGTGAGCTTAAATTAGGAAGGAGGTTGCCACCCTCCAATCAGCCATGATTAGCTGGACAAGAATTGTAAAACATACTGGACACCAAACAAGCTCCTATTGAACCCCCAAAATAACCACAACATATATATAAGCATATGAGTGTCACAGAGGAGTGCTACTGAGTATGGCAATATATATTTTAAAACCAGAGACAGAACATAAAACACAGACAAAGCTCAGTTTTTAGCACATCCAGTGAGACTCATACACGGTACAGTGCCTAAATATATATGTATAAATATCTAATAAGTAAAATGGTCTTTTAGTTTGACATTTTTGGCCAAAATTGTTGTAAGCCCCTGAGCCAACGCCAAGGCAGACCACATATCTGGGGTCCCTAACGCTAATATAAATTCTTAATAACCTGTGTAATAACAGGAAGAATGATTTATAGTAAATCTGTCAATATTAGTTGCATTTAAATGGTTATGGGCTCACTCCATAGCATGTTCCACTCAGGGGAACTTGCCTGCTTGCAGTTTGGCTGTGACATCTCTAATACAGAGTGCTTTTCCTGATAATGTACAGGTTAATAAAAGCTTCAGTCAGACTCAGAACTTTGCAACTAATATTGACAGATTTACTATAAATCATTCTTCCTGTTATTACACAGGTTATTAAGAATTTATATTAGCGTTAGGGACCCCTGATATGTGGTCTGCCTTGGCGTTGGCTCAGGGGCTTACAACAATTTTGGCCAAAAATGTCAAACTAAAAGACCATTTTACTTATTAGATATTTATACATATATATTTAGGCACTGTACCGTGTATGAGTCTCACTGGATGTGCTAAAACTGAGCTCTGTCTGTGTTTTATGTTCTGTCTCTGGTTTTAAAATATATATTGCCATACTCAGTAGCACTCCTCTGTGACACTCATATGCTTATATATATGTTGTGGTTATTTTGGGGGTTCAATAGGAGCTTGTTAGGTGTCCAGTATGTTTTACGCATCTCAGACACGCCCAGAACATTTCCATCTCAGACACGCCCAGAACATTTCCATCTCGGACACGCCCAGAACATTTCCATCTCGGACATGCCCAGAACATTTCCATCTCGGACACGCCCAGAACATTTCCATCTCGGACACGCCCAGAACATGTCCATGTCGGACACGCCCAGAACATTTCCATCTCGGACACGCCCAGAACATTTCCATCTCAGACACGCCCAGAACATTTCCATCTCAGACACGCCTACTATCACTGCCACGCCTACTATCACTGCCATGCCTACTATCACTGCCACGCCTACTGTCACTGCCACGCCTACTATCACTGCCACGCCTACTATCACTGCCATGCCTACTATCACTGCCACGCCTACTGTCACTGCCACGCCCATTATTACTGCCACGGCTACTATCACTGCCATGCCTACTATCACTGCCATGCCTACTATCACTGTCACGCCTACTATCACTGCCACGCCTACTATCACTGCCATGCCTACTATCACTGCCATGCCTACTATCACTGCCACGCCTACTATCACTGCCACGCCTACTATCACTGTCCCCCCTACTGTCACTGCCACGCCCATTATCACTGCCACGGCTACTATCACTGCCATGCCTACTATCACTGCCATGCCTACTATCACTGTCACGCCTACTATCACTGCCACGCCTACTATCACTGCCATGCCTACTATCACTGCCACGCCTACTATCACTACTGCCATGCCTACTATCACGCCTACTATCACTGCCATGCCTACTATCACTGCCATGCCTACTATCACTGTCACGCCTACTATTACTGCCACGCCTACTATCACTGCCACGCCTACTATCACTGCCACGCCTACTATCACTGCCCAGACCGCACTCACCTCTCAACACTAAACTATCACTGCCACGCCTACTATTACTGCCACGCCTACTATCACTGCCACGCCTACTATCACTGCCACGCCTACTATCACTGCCCAGACCGCACTCACCTCTCAACACTAAACTATCACTGCCACGCCTACTATCACTGCCACGCCTACTATCACTGCCCAGACCGCACTCACCTCTCAACACTAAACTATCACTGCCACGCCTACTATCACTGCCCAGACCGCACTCACCTCTCAACACTAAACTATCACTGCCACGCCTACTATCACTGCCATGCCTACTATCACTGCCACGCCTACTATCACTGCCCAGACGGCACTCACCTCTCAACACTAATCTATCACTGTCTATCACTGGACACTACTACACAGCACTGTGTGGTGCACCAGCTACCTGTGGACATCACCATCTTCCCTACGCTCTGACCATCCCTTATCCAGCCACGGATAAGTAGCTGCTATCTATTGATTGCATACACCTATACCTCACTGTGTGGCTTTAAATCCTCCTGCAGTCTCTCACGGCTTACAGATTGTCTCCCGTTAATGCTTGTTTACATTTTGCAGTGAGTGCATGTCCTGGCGGCCACTCCTGAATTTTTTTTTTTTAATAAATTGCCTTTTACATACAATTTTATGCCATGGAGCTGGCGCGTCTTTTTGTCCTTATTTCAAAGATTATATATATATATATATATTATATATACATACATACAGAGATACATGCAAACACAACTTCCGAACTACATCTCATTAGCATAGGCCTAATGTCACATTATTCTGCATAACGATGCATTATCTTCCAATAACGGGACACTAAGTACATCTTGGCGTTACTCAAATCCAGACCCCAAAAATGGGTCTTGCTGAAGCGGAGAGAAAGTTGAGAAGAGATGGGAATAACTCTGCTTTGTAAACGTCTAACTGCGATGTTACACCCGATTTCAGGGTCGGGACGGGAGAAACGCCAAGCTTAGCTATGACTTAAATAACGTAATGTTCTGTCCCTGCATGAACCATAACGGACTTTAGTGATTGCCAAAGCTATTCCTTTCATTCATCAATCCTTTCTATCTCATTCTCACTAAGGTCCGCTATAGGAAACGCTACGCTTGTAACATTTTAGAGCACAGGGGGTCTCCGGTCTGAACCCCTTTAATTTTAGGCCCGGGGACCCCCTGCTTCCCGAGATACAGACCTCGGTATGGGGTCCCGGTATGTTGGGGCTGTTTAAATGTCTCGGTCGCGTGGCCTGTGACGCGGGAGATTTAAACTTGCAGGAGATACGGTCTATATCTCGGGAAGCAGGGGGTCCCCGGACCTACAATTAAAGGGGTTCAGCAGATCCCCTGATTCAATACTGTGTACAGCAGGGCCCGCTTCTTGGCGCTTTGCTTCTCGGCGATCCGCTTTTACGGCGGCACCAAGAAGGGGGCCGCCGTCTTGGATTTCCAGTCACGCATGCGCAGAACGTGCGGGTGCGCGGGCATACCATAGGTTGCGCATGCGCAGAACGGCAAAAATGCAGGTTTGCGCATGCGCAGAAGTGAAAATCGGCGGATCCACTTTCCGGCGATGTTCACTATACGGCTGGCCTCTGGAGCGGAACCCGCCGTATACCAGGGGCCCTGCTATACTAGAAATAATAATAAAACCCGCGTAATCTGCTGTAAGTGCTGCGCAGGGAGAGGGACGGCTTCTCTCTGTGCAGTTCTTCCAGGCTGGTGGCGGCCCGGTAGGATTAAACACTGTGGGGGTCCCATTCAGAAGCAGGCACCCCCGCTGGGTTAATACTGTCAGGGCAGCCAGCGTTACTATGCTTGTGGGCGCGGGGAATCTGCGGTCGGGCTCCGTTCGTCGGCACTTTCCCTCGCGCTCACAGTGACAGTAAGTGAATGGGACTGCCAGGGACCCCCGCTGTTAATCCAATGATCCATTAGTCTGTCTGCAGAAATGTTGCATCATGTACCCAGCATGTACCCAGCATGTACCAAGCATGTACCCAGCATGTACCCAGCATGTACCAAGCATGTACCCAGCATGTACCCAGCATGTACCCGGGTCTTGTTGGTGAAAGCCCCAGATTTGTTTTAGAACACGCGTCGGCACTGCAGTAATGTACAATACAGCTGTTTCCTTTCCCAGGTACTGATTTTATACATGAAAATGTACACTTTCTCTACACGGATAAGTGCAAACTTTCAACCATTTCTGAAGTAAGAAAGTACACAAGGGGTTATTCATTAAACGGTGCTGGTGCCGATTGAGGCTCGATTGCATGGAAATACTGATTGACTTCAATGGGAGGAGTTTAATTCTGATTTTATACAAGTGTAGCGGGGTTCCCCCCTGGCTACTATTCTACCCATTGGGCTGGCAGTAAACCCTGGTATTAACAGGCTTGCCAGTAGTTGGTATAGGGTTTTCCCCTTCACCTTTGGTGCTGCACTTGAATGACAGCAGGGGGTGGCACATCCTGTTGCAGCTGGGACAACGGGGTGCCCACCTTCTGGCTGTACTTAAGGGCAGAACCGCCCTAAATTGAGAGGTTGTTCCTGCTCCTTGAGGAAGGAAGGTCATACGTCTGGGAGCCTGAGATTGGGGCCTTCCCATGTGTTCTTCCCTCCGGGGAGGAGTGAGTGTGATCATACCTCTGCCTCCGCTAGGGCGGTGGGGAAGAGATAGGACGGCTGCGGGTGCCCTTGGCCTGTAGTGACGGTCCAGGGACCATCTCCCGAGAGAACTGATCTAAGGAGACTGTATCCGGCAGACGACTGCTGCGTAGCTGTTATGTTACTGCAAAGTGTGTAGTAATAAACCGTTCCTGTTTGCAATATACCTCCGGCCTGGTGTGTGATCTAACTGGGGGGACAGGTAATCGTTCTACCGAGGGAGATCATCTCCATATCCCTGGAGCCTACGGCAGATGGAGGTGCTGCACTGCTAAGTATTATGTGGGGTATGAACCCCAGAAGCCTGTTCCTGTGTCCCAAAGTCATCATGGACGACTCAGCCCTCTTGTTACCAGCAGGTATATGCACCACATACCCTGTAATGGCCCCTATCTGCAATTGGGGGTGGGGGGGATCGTGTTGGGTAAACACCATCATACATGGTTTCACTGTGCAGTGTTTCTGACACGCTTTCATTGTATACGTGAATGCCCACAGCCATTTAATGCTTCTTACAGATTGCAAAAAGCTCATAAAGATTTCAGCCGGTCTTTTGCTCCCACCGTGTTTCTCACAAAACATTTTAAAGCCATTCTGCCTTAAATATGTATTTCCCTTTGTTAGTTGGTACCAGAGCTCTCTGGTGCCACCATGTGGTTGGAGCAGAGAAGTGCCCTCCATAAAGTACAGCACATTTTCCGTATATTAGGAATACAAAATTGATTGGCATGTGTTTATTTTATTCAGTCACATTTTTCCATAGAAATCCAGGACATGTATGAACCAGAATGCACTGGGGTAACTGTTGGGAAACAAGAGCCAGATCACAGTCTTGTGATGACTCAGTAAGGTTGGAAATACTGCTTACGGCACCTTTTGGACCATTGCTATGATTGGGCTGGACGGTGCCTTGTGCCTTGTTACATAAAGCAAATAAGTAAATAGGACTCTTGGTATTGATTACGTCACTGATGTAAAAGACTTGTAGAACCAGGGGGACTCAGCAGGACGGCATCTTCATTGGGTTCCGTGACCCTCGTTCAAATCCAGTGTGACCTCGGACAAATGACTTTATCTCTCTGTGTCACAGGCACCAACATTATATTAGGGCTCTATGGGGCAGGGAATACAACTCATATATATATATATAGAGCTGGGTACACTGTCAGCCCTATATACTGTAATACAATTATTATGATTATTATTATTATTATTATTATTATTATTAATAATATTATTATTATTATTATTAGTGTGTCTGTGGGAGAGACATTCTCTGGAGTATTTCCATGTCACCTGTAGCGTTTCCAATAGGAACACAACTTACAGCATGGTCTGATCTTAAGACCCAATGTTATTTGCTGTAAATCCCCCTCTACCTCTCCCCCACTACCCCCAAGATGGGGAGGAAGACGGCTTTGCGGCGTAGGCTGCGGCCAGTGTGACGCTGAGCGGGAGCACACGCTCAGACCAATCAAACACATTGCTACAATGTGTTTGCCCAGCGTGAGCGCACACGCGCCAGTCAGCGCACGGCGCTCATCTGCTTGCAGAGACAAGTACATTTGTTTCTGGCGCGTCGCATGAGCGGTTCGCCCAATAAGGGCGAACCAGCTCCGTGACGTCATGGCCGCGCCCCCCACCCCCTGAGCGCGCAACTGGCTGGCCACAAATCCCCCAAGCAAAATGAGCGCCAGCGCGCTCTCATTCACCCTGGCCGCAGCCTTAGTGTATTATTGATGAAAGAGTTTGCATGACAATTTCTGATTCACAGTTCAAAAAACAAGCAAACGTGATTATGCTCACTGAACGCTCACTGAACGGCTTCAAATTACAGATACGAAGGGTTAACATTTACATCCAGGTATATTATTTTTGGTTTCTAACAAGTTTAAGAGGAACTTTTCTGAAAGGGTTAATGATCTCAACGATTGATGGACTGTTGGAGTGATCAGTATACACATTTGACAGTATACTGTACATAGGAGCCTAGAAACACAGGTGAGGACACACTGCGACGCCTGTTACTGTGTGACAGTAGCTGCTACCTGGAAGTGTAATGATTGGCACCATAAAATTCAGCGTTACGATCACTCTGGAATGAGACTATTGGTATTTTATGCAGATTTGCTGTTTCATTTGCTTCCTCAGCTCTGGATTTTCTCTGGATGCTGTGCAGGGCGTTACAGAGACCGTCGGTACGGAGGGGCGAGTGGAGCGCTCATCCCTCAACGCACTATCATATGTATGAGCTGATTGGGTAAAGGGGGAGTCCCATGTAACAGGCAACAATAATATATTTTGAAACAGTCTATCAATGTGATTGTTCTCCTTAGAAAATATTCCAGCAGAAATCCGTCCTTCCCCTAGTTACTAACGGTGTGCGGGCAGGCAGTCTCCAAATGTGACCTTCCAAAACTTCGGAAACATACTTTCTAAACATGTGACCCAAACCAAAGAAAAGGAGGTTTGTTAGTTAATTTAATTGAGGTAGACTTGTTATTCCAGTTGTAATAATGCAAAAAATAATAATACTTCAGTATTACAGTAGGTGATACGTTTTTTACTGGGATGAACAATTGATATTTTAGGCCTCCTGTCTTTCTCAGGTCATGCAATGCTGATTTACAAACGTTTCTCCGAGTTTAACACAGAAGAAAGCTACAAGGTAACAATCTAAGTGTAGCCATGGCAGGTGCAGGCTATAATTTCTGCCTTCTGACATTTAAGTCCTAGTAGCTACAGGCAATGTCAGGCTATCCTGTGGGTTTACCCCTCCCCCCCCCCCCCCTCATGCTGCCTCTCTGAGTGACAGGTGTGGAGGAGAAACTGGGTCTGTGTACAGCCAATCATGGTGCAGACCTTGTGCCCTCCCCCTCTTTGCCTTAGGCTGTGTTTATAGTGGCGTAGTGCTTGCTGATGCGTGCTGAGGCGCGCTTAGCATATATTCAGAGACCCATTATATGTAATGGTGCCATTCTGAGTGAAAGCTTCCGCTTGCTTACTCACGCTTGCTGAACCTCGCTCAGCTTCCAGCTCCAGGCAAATCTGTGTTTCTGTGCTTGCTGGAGAGGAGGTGTGGTCACGTGACCACACAGCCTCCAATCAGAGCGCAGCACAGAAATTATCTTACACCTGAGAGCGGCCATTGTTCCCTGTGTGCTGTGCTGTGTATGCAGTGAGTGTGTGCTGTGAGAGTGCTCTGTGTGCTGTGAGTGTGTGTAGTGAGTGTGTGCAGTGTGCTGTGTGTGTGCAGTGTATGCAGCGAGTGTGTGCTGTGAGAGTGCTGTGTGCTGGTGCTGTGTGTGCTGTGAGTGTGTGTAGTGAGTGTGTGCAGTGTGCTGTGTGTGTGCAGTGTATGCAGTGAGTGTGTGCTGTGAGAGTGCTGTGTGCTGGTGCTGTGAGTGTGTGTAGTGAGTGTGTGCAGTGTGCTGTGTGCAGTGTATGCAGTGAGTGTGTGCTGTGAGAGTGCTGTGTGCTGGTGCTGTGTGTGCTGTGAGTGTGTGCAGTGTGCTGTGTGTGCAGTGTATGCAGTGAGTGTGTGCTGTGAGAGTGCTGTGTGCTGGTGCTGTGTGTGCTGTGAGTGTGTGTAGTGAGTGTGTGCAGTGTGCTGTGTGTGTGCAGTGTATGCAGTGAGTGTGTGCTGTGAGAGTGATGTGTGTGCTGTGAGTGTGTGTAGTGAGTGTGTGCAGTGTGCTGTGTTTGCAGTGTATGCAGTGAGTGTGTGTTGTGAGAGTGCTGTGTGCTGGTGTTGTGTGTGCTGTGAGTGTGTGTAGTGAGTGTGTGCAGTGTGCTGTGTGTGTGCAGTGTATGCAGTGAGTGTGTGCTGTGAGAGTGCTGTGTGCTGGTGCTGTGTGTGCTGTGAGTGTGTGTAGTGAGTGTGTGCAGTGTGCTGTGTGTGTGCAGTGTATGCAGTGAGTGTGTGCTGTGAGAGTGCTGTGTGCTGGTGCTGTGAGTGTGTGTAGTGAGTGTGTGCAGTGTGCTGTGTGCAGTGTATGCAGTGAGTGTGTGCTGTGAGAGTGCTGTGTGCTGGTGCTGTGTGTGCTGTGAGTGTGTGCAGTGTGCTGTGTGTGCAGTGTATGCAGTGAGTGTGTGCTGTGAGAGTGCTGTGTGCTGGTGCTGTGTGTGCTGTGAGTGTGTGTAGTGAGTGTGTGCAGTGTGCTGTGTGTGTGCAGTGTATGCAGTGAGTGTGTGCTGTGAGAGTGATGTGTGTGCTGTGAGTGTGTGTAGTGAGTGTGTGCAGTGTGCTGTGTGTGTGCAGTGTATGCAGTGAGTGTGTGCTGTGAGAGTGCTGTGTGCTTGTGCTGTGAGTGTGTGTAGTGAGTGTGTGCAGTGTGCTGTGTGTGTGCAGTGTATGCAGTGTACAATTTTTTTTTTTACATCATTATGTTTTTTTAATTCGGAGTCCATATATATAAATATCCATTATATCCATGGATATAGGGGATATATATTAAATGAGATATATATATATTATATATATGATATATACTGTATATTTTGGATATATCTATATATATATATCTATATATATCATACATACATACATATCATACATACATATCCATCACACAGATCCCAGTCCCGCCTCCGCCCCACAAGCCCCGCCTACCAGAGCACACGCTCTGTCTGATGGGCAAGAACATGAAAAGCAGCCGCTTGGTAAGCGAGAGGTGAGCATCAAGAAGCATCAGCGCTGGAGAGCACAGCCACTCTCCACTATAAACACAGCCTTAGAGAGGGAGGTTGTTTGCCTCCCCAAGATCTGAATAGAGCACAAGGCCTCAAGACTGCTAGAAGGCCGGTACCATCCAGAGGACCCATCCTAAAAGATGCTGCATGGCTGTAATATCAACTGCAGTGACTGCCTAAATAAAGAATACTTTGTATATACAGTAGAGGCAACTCTTATTCTAACAAAAAACAGTGGCAATTCCCCAAAAAAACCAGGAAACACCCAGGTACATTCTGAATAAATGCCTTAAACTTTCCTTAAACTAGCCCCAGCATTTCTGCATTGATTAATGGCCTATCAGATTAACAGCGGGGGTCCCTGGCAGTCCCATTCAAACTGAATGGGACTGCCAGGGATCCCTGCTGTGTTAATCCTATGGGTCGTTAGTCAATGCAGAAATGCCTTAAACGTGCCTCAAACTAGCCCAGAACCTACCCAGCACATACCCAGAATGTAACCCGGCTAGTTTACAGCAAATGTTAGAATAAACGTTGCCTCTACTGTACCCCTGCCTAAGTAACAGTCTATTGGGTAGGGGTATGCGAAAACTCTGTCATGATGGGGGACTGTCTCCAGGAACCCTGGAGCCTGCTGTGACTGGAGGTGCTGACACCACGTGAAGAAGTTGAAGGATCACCTAAAGCCTGTCCTGTTTCCCCTTACCACCACGGAAGCTCATCACTCCTGGACCCTCACAGGTAACAAGCACCATGACACCTGTAGCAATAGCAAGATCTCCCAGAGGGGGTGGGGGGGGGGGAAGCAGCGCTACAATTGGAGGCGCTGCTGATATTCCAGAACAGGCCGGGGCCGGGCTCCTGATGCCGCACCAGAGACCCTGGGCACACATTTCGAGTTAAGGAAGCGGAACCTCCAATAAATCATCCGTTTTTATATACCCCTGTCTGAGTTCTCAGTCTAATTGGGTAGGGGTATGGATGGAATCTGCCCTAGTGGGGGGCTGTCTCTGGAAATCCTGCAGCCTGCTAGAGCTGGAGGCGCCGACACCCTGAGTGAACAGTTAAGACCCACAAAAGCCTGTCCTGTTTCCCATCGCGGACACTTACAGGTATGCATGCAGCACAAACACCTGTAGCAGCAGCAACATCTTCCAGAGAGGGGTGAAACGGCGCTACACTTGTGTGTGACTGGCTGTGAGATCTCGGCAGATAGGTTTGCAAAGTTTGCAGCGTGTGATGTTTGTGCCGTTCTCAGCATCCTTAGGAAGTTGGTTAGGAAGTTTTCTCCTGGCTTACTTCTGCCTGAGGTTTGGCGGTTGCCGGAATGCGAGGATGGGAGGTGCGGGGAAGATGTCTTGTAATGTCCTCTGTCAGCGTGGGGTTGCGGATCTTTGATGATTTCTGACATTTCTTCCAGAGCACGGTGTATGTCGCCGCTCGCATTCCCTCTCGTGTATTCTTGGCTTTTACATCTGTGTTAAACCCAGGGAATAATGTGTAACTCAGAACTGCTTCCCCTTAGGAAGAGAGGAGAACTCCCGGAAGCTTGCCATTATATCAATTGTTAGGCCAGCTCGCCAGTGGCCGCTGCGGCACGCACTACGGCGTGAGCGCCACACACCATAGCACAGCACTCTATGGGGCAGACCCCAGTGGCCGTGTGTGTGGGCGCGCAAAGCGCGATGACGCATCCCCTGGCAGGGAAAACAAGAATTTTGCCTTTCCTTGCCGCGACGCGATCACATGGTGTGCGGGCAGCCAATGGCAGGGCAGATCGTTTGGGCCAATAGGAGTGCGTTGTGCTTTGTACTGCACTGACGTCATGGCCGCGCCCCCTCCTCCCCCATCATGGACGCGCCCCCTCCCCGCCCCCCACCATCGCCTCCCATCGCTCCCCCTTGACTGCACAACGCGGCTTTCAACTGTGCCCACGCTGCCAGGCGCCCGTAACGCTGGGGCCGGAGCCTAAGGCCACATGAGACAGGTATCGCCCACTAAGATTGTTTCACAGAATGTAAAGAAATGAAAAACCAATCAAGTTCCAGCAAAATGAAATCATCTTTTTTAAGAACCAAAACCCAGTGAAAGTGCCCACACATAATAATAATAATAATAATAAGCGGTGCTTTTCTATACGACGCTTAGCGCACCAGAACACTTGATGACCCATTCATGCCAGTGGTCTGCACGTTGTATTGCGCCTCCGGAAGATGCCGGAAGATGCCGTACGGCCGGTCACCACTTGGTACGTATGCCCCACAGTCTCACCATGAAGAGATTAGGTAAAAAGCATTAAAAGTCTCTGAAGCATTTGGTTTCCATGGAAACATTTACAGATACAGTAAAAAAAAAAAATATATGTAAAAAAAATATTTAAATACTTGTCTGATTTTTTTATTTTATTTGCCAGTCACCTACATTATAGCCAATAAAATAAGCAATTGCTTTTAAATGCATTTGATACAAAGGGGTCTGCCCCCTCTAAGGCCTCGGGCATGGTCCGCGCTTAGGCGCTGACCCGTGCTGAGGCGCGCTGCTGCTCGGCACTGAGCCCCTGCAGCCGGAATGAGAGCGGCTTTAGCAGGGGCTCGCGCACGCTTCCGCACGCCTGCGGAGCGCAGGGCCCAATGAGGGCGAACCAGCTCCGTGACGTCACTGACCCGCCCCCAGACACGCCCACGGATGGCGCACGCTCTAAGGCCAGGGAAAGCACCGCTTTCCCTGAGCCTCAGCGCGCCTCAGCACGGCTTCAGTGTCTATGGACTAAGCCTAATGCAGTTCTTTCGTGGTTCTGTAAAACCCGGCAGATTCAACCGGGACAGAAAGATTCGAGGATTTCTCTGTCATCATCCCATTATCTCAAACAAAAAGTCTGAAAAAGCCCTACTACCACTCAATAAATGTCCTGGAACAGGATTCCACACTTTTCTGTCTCCCTTTGCAGCTCACTGACTATTGATGTCTCCCTAGTTCAGCTGCCTGTAATTCCCTCTGTCTCAGCAGCTGGCGGCATGTGTGAACTCAGCAGCTGGCGGCATGTGTGAAGGCAACATTGTTTCATATGCCCCTTTCTCAGCCCTAGCTGGTTGCCTTGGCAACTCTCCATTCTTCATAGCTGGAAGATTGGTTCATTCCTGCCCCCCCTGTCTCTGCTGACAAGATAGTTCAGTCCCTTTACTTTCCTGTGTGGCACTTCTCCCCTTACTTCCTTTTCAATTCCAGGACCCAGAGTGAGTACCTTTCATGCTATTAGCTCCAGCAAGGCCTTTCCGTGTTTACCACAGTCTTATTAGCACTTCATATAGAGAAGCACTCTCTACCCACACTACATCTGCAAGTACCTTTCATCCTATGACTTTCCTTCAATTAAACTAAGAAAGACAAAAGGACTTGTTGTGCTTTGGAAGAGGGAAGACTTGAGTAAAGCTATCTGGAGCCATTCATACACCACACGTGTCCCTGGTTCCAGGATAATAATAGTATCCACAATATAAACCTGTAATTTACTAGGCGGTGCACCGTGGAGTAAAGGTAGACACTATAAACTAACAAGAAGGATGGGCAGGTCCCAAAAGACAAGACCTACAGAAACTCCATACCGGGCACTCCAAAAGTGGGTACAAAATAATTATTTTATTAAATAAACAATGAACGAGGAAACAACTGACAGACAAGAATAAAAACACTAACAACATTTCGTGGCCCGCCTCTAATACATGATGGTACAGCCAGAAAATGAAGGTAAGTCAGAATGATGTAGATAACATATAGATAAATATCTAACGTATCTAATGGAGTAACACGGCACTCCCACCTGGCTACGGGCACAGCTGGTAATGCAGATAATGACCAACAATAATTCAAACATGAAAAAAATGTGGTAAGCAGGTAGCTACATTATATCCAGAGCAGACACCCATATAGTCAGACAATGCTGATTAAATAAAGGGTACACTGGCGACACACTTTATTCGAGCTTGGCTAGTCCCACGAATTCGGGTATACCCGGGTGTATTGAGGTTTGTGACTGTTTTCTGCCCGAGTGCATTGAGGTATTTTCCAGGCAGGGATTGAAGCATTTTATTCCCGCTGGCTGCAATACTGCACAGTATATATATATATATATATACTGCATTACAATTCATGAATTTATGCCATCTGGTAGACACGCGAAGCATTGCAGCCTATTAAATCCTAATCATTATCATTTAACAGATCAGCCGCCCATCAGCCAGGCATGAACCCAGGCTGGGAAGGCAAATGCAACGGGGCTTGTCAGAGGTGAGGAGCGGCGCATTCCAGGTATCTGCCAGGTACATACCGGGTATTTGCTCGAATAAAGTGTGTCGGTGCAGTATGCAAGAGACAAGGAATGATGTTCCTAACTTGCAATGGGAAGTCACCTCTCCATTCATAAGGTAAGTGCCCTGAGATCTCACATGGCAGTACAGTGCTGTAAGTGTAGGTAAGTGGTGAATCAGTCCATCACATTACCCTATATAGGAATACAGGCATACCCAGCATTAACGTACGCAATGGGACCGGAGCATGTATGTAAAGCGAAAATGTACTTAAAGTGCAGCACTACCTTTTCCCACTTATCGATGCATGTACTGTACTGCAATCATCATATACGTGCATAACTGATGTAAATAACGCATGTGTAACAGGCTCTATAGTCTCCCCGCTTGCGCACAGCTTTGGTACAGGTAGGGAGCCGGTATTGCTGTTCAGGATGTGATGATCGGCGCATGCGTGAGCTGCTGTTTGCCTATTGGGCGATATGTACTTACTCGCGAGTGTACTTAAAGTGAGTGTACTTAAAGCGGGGTATGTCTGTACAGTACTATCTACAATGTGCTGCATCTCTTTCCTGTGCCGAGAGGTTAACGGAAGTCTCTTTCTCTCTCTATCTCTTCCCCCTCCCTCTGCCTTTCCCTCTCCTCCTTTGTTGGTCTGACATGTCATTGTTTGACATTACTTGTTCTCCCAAATGCAGCTGTATAATATTCTCACTGACTCACAGCCCACAAAGCCGCAGGAGTGAAAGCTCATTATTACATTTTCCGAGCTCCTAATCGAAACATCGTGGAGCTATAATCACAGTAAAAGAACAGGACCTGCCACTCTTGGGCTGTGGGGCAGGGCAATGGCGGGTCCTGAGCCATCCAATGTTTCTCTGCAGTAATGCTCAGCGATGGCTGTCACAGACCAGTGTGATTCCCGGGACCGTAAACTACAGGTCATCGGTACAATGAGTCGTTAGAAAGACTTCTCCAGCTTGGATAGTGTGTTGGTCCTACTGGCTGCAAGGAAATTCTGCTATGACCATGACGGAAATGCATTCCGAAATACCCAAGTCAACACTACTACTACAACCCAAGTCGGCTACTGACCGGTACTACTAGTGTGGTTATCCCAAGAGCCTTGCTCTTATTTACCAGGAGAGGAAGAATTGTATTTTATTTATAAAATGTTTTACCAGGAAGTAATACAGTGAGAGTTACCTCTCGTTTTCAAATATGTCCTGGGCATAGGAGTTATGATGACAAATGCATGGTTACAAATACATAGTTACATTAAATGAACAGGGTATACATTATATACTTTGCATGCACAGTTAAAGATAATATATATTATAGGCGTATGTAACAGTTACAGACCAGATTCAAATGTGAGACAGCTTTAGTCTTGAAAGAACTTAGACTGGTGGCGGCGGTGAGAGTCTCCGGTAGACTGTTCCAGTTTTGGGGTGCACGGTAAGAGAAGGTGGAGCGGCCAGATACTTTGTTGAACCTTGGAACCATGAACAGTCTTTTGGAGTCAGATCTCAGATGATAAGAAGATTTGGTTAGGTACTGTAGTGACGTCAGCCAGAGACGTTTAAGGCATGGGATAACAAGGCTGTACCTAAGGATCCCGGACCTTTGAAAGACCCCCAACCTTAAAGAAGCTTCACAAATACTATGGCCCACAATTTAATGTTAAATTTGTAGTTCTAACTAAACGCAGCAAACGTTACTTAATTATCATTTTTTGGTGTGATTACAACCGTATATTGCTTTTAATTTTATATAGCAAACAAGGCAGCAGCAGCGCACAGACACTGGAGTCAGGAGTCAGAAGATGGTCCCATAGGTGGCAACGGTCTTCAGCTTTGGGCCAATGGGAAAGAAGTTTGTCCAAGTGCCTCTTCCATTCAGCCCAACGTTCAAACGGTCCAGTCAGGGAAAATGGGGACGCACAGAGGGACAGCCAATCAGGAGTCTGCTTTCTGGTGGGCCCCCAAAGGACTGCAGTGGGTGCAGGGGTTGCGGAGATGCGCCAGTCCGTCAAAATTAATCAAAGGGGGCGCTGCGCCCACCTGCCGCAGTGCGGGAAACTAAGGGTGGGCAGTCCCAGCAGCGCAACTGCAAGTCCCGGACTTCCAGACAGGGCCCATGAAATGGGAACCAGGGCCCCTGCGGAGGGAACACGGTAGGGCAGCTGATGGTGACAGAGCGACGGCACAGGTAGGAAGAAGTGCACCGATCCTCAGGGTAGAGAGGTGCTTCTGAGGGGGGAGGGGGCGGCAGGTTACCTTTAACCACCACAGTCACATGACAGGGGCTTATATTACAAGCCCTAACCTACTGCACATTACTAGTAGCAATAATGTGATATTTGATTAAATATTGGCGTGCAGTATATAAAACATACGTATTTGTGAACTTTACACTTATTGATGACAAAAAATCCCGTACAGTATTATTCACCCGAAATGATCTTTGCCCTCACAAGACAATGCTGTAGCAATAATGTATTTCCCAAGAACACGGTTACAACAGGTCAAAGGTAATAAAAGCTAACGGAGCTCTCACATTAAAAAGGAAACACAGTAACAGCCATATTAAAGTCAGCTTACACTCTCACCCTGAAATCACAGCTCGGTTCCTTACTGGGCACTGCCGCTCCCCATGCTATAGAACACTGTGAAGGGGCCTGATTAAGTGCACAAATCAATAAATCAACGTGAGATTAAAAGTGCCAATGAATGTGCAATTAAATAAAACAAGTGAATGATGCAGCTCAAAACCCGAAGACAGGATGGGCCAATCCTCTGTAAATGAGTGTAACGAAAAATTGGGGAGCGCAGGTATCACCCTAAAATAAAAAACATAAAAACACTATAGTGCAATTTGCTTCAACTGGGTGTGAAGAGTTTGGTAAGTTCTGTGGACCGGGACTCACATTTTCTTAGGACAAAGATAGCATTTCCCACAGGAGTTGTGGCTACTGTACAAATCAGGGTAACTTGCTTCCTGGTCTGAATGCTGGTAGTCACGGTCTGGGTGTTGCCTCAATGTAGTGATACTGCGGTAGTGAACTTTCAATAAAACAGAAATACGACCATAGTGCAAACTATAAAGCGTATTGTATTATGTGGGTGTAAGCAGAATGCACACTTACGTTAAAGCTGCAGTTCAAGCTTTCGTTTAAAAAATATATATATGTAGCCAGGTCCTCCGGTCACCCCCTTGTCTCCGGTTTCCCCCCTTACCTCCGCGGAGGGTAGTAGCAATGCGGGGGGCGGCCACATCGCCGGGGGCTCCCGGTAGTAGTTACACAGGGCGCCGCCATTGTGCTGGGTGGTCACGCATGCGCAGTAGCCGCAAGGGTGGCGACGGGCTCTGCAGATAGTCGCGCATGCGCAGTAAGAAGCGCGCGAACAGGAGCCAATGAGGAGGAGGCTATCCGCTGGGACTACGATTCCCATGAGCCTCTGCATAGTCACCTGTCCTGAGATAGCCAATAGGGTGCGGAGATTCTTGCTGACAGGATAGGGAAGTGGCAGTTGGGACCACGCTAGTCAGTTGGTGCTGGGAGAGCAAGGGGAGAGGAGGTGTGTGGGTGCAGGGGTCAGTGACCCACTGCATAGGCCAGTATTCCCCTAGGCCCCAGTTAGTGCCCTGAGTCACCTTCAGCTTGTGTTGCTGTAGGGACAGGCCTTTATGTAGGGACCTTTCCCTTTTAGAGTGTGTTGGTCAGAGACACAGTGCTGCGGTGAGGAGCCTGTCATTCTTAGTCTGGGCTCAGACTACGCTGCAGAGTTAAAGCACGTGGAGACATTCCCTGCGGTGGGAACTCAAGGTGAGAGACTTCGCTGGATCGGCGGATCCTTTTTGAAGTGTCAGCGACCGGGTGCTGGAGTGCCCGGCAGGTATTTCCACAAGTGCACCAACATACCTGTACCTACAGGCGCTGATCCCGCCTTGGGGGTGGGTTTCTTGGGGACACTTGGGAGGTTAAGTGACCAAGGGACTGAGCGGTTATGCTGGACATGGTGCGGGTTATACACGGTGGTGGGAGGACATTATTGCACAGTGACGTGTGGCAGGGGCCACTGGTATCTCAAGGTTATACATATAAGTATATATATATTCTATGCAGTAAAGTATTACGTTATACATATCTGCAAGCTGTTATTGTTGTTCTTGTTCAGGGGAATCTCACATATTGGGGGATCCTGGGCAAGTGGAGGCGCTGCCAGTTAATATATTGTTGCCCCAGGCTCCCAGTAGCGGAGGCTCAGATTTCTGTGAGCCAGCAGGTAAAGCTAGCATCAGTAGACCCATCTAGTCATAAGGAAAGAGGGCTACATATATATATATATAATGGTGTTTCCCCCACCCAATCGCAGATAGGGGCAATTACAGGGTGTGTGGTGCATATATTTGCTAGCAACAGGAGGGCTGAGTCGTCCGCCGATGGTAGTGGGGACACAGGAACAGGCTTCTGGGGTTCATACCCCACATATCTCTTTAGCAGTGCAGCGCCTCCATCTGCCGTAGGCTCTAGGACCTGAAGGTGATCTCCCACGGTAGAACTTATTACCTCTCCCCCCAGTAAGGTCACGCACCAGGCAGGAGGTATATTGCAAACAGGAACGGGTTTATTATCTCCACTGTACAGTACAGGAACAACGGCAGTCTTCTGCCCAATACAGTCTCTCAGGATTCACCAGATGATGGTCCCTGGACTGTCACTACAGGCCAAGGGCAACCGCAGCCATCCTAGCTCTTCCCCACCTCCATAGTGGAGGCAGAGGTATGGTCCACACCATACTGTCCCCCGGAGGGAAGAGCTCATGGGAAGGCCCCAATCTCAGGCTCCCAGTTGTGTGACCTGCCTTCCTCAGAGGGAAGGACATCCCTAACTTTAGGGCGGTTCTGCCTTTAAGTACAGCCAGGAGGTGGGCACCCCGTTGTCCCAGCTACAACAGGATGTACCAACCCCTACTGTCACTCAAATGCAGTACCAAAGTGGAGGGGGGAAAACCCCAATGATGACTACTGGCAACCTGATAGTACCAGGGTTTACTGCCAGCCCTAGGGCAGAATATTAGCCATACCCAGCCATGGATATATATAGATAGATAGATAGATAGATAGATAGATAGATAGATAGATAGATAGACAAAAAAGACAAAAAAATATATACATAAACAAAAAAATGACAATACTTAAAACATAATATCCTTGCGAGTCCAAAAAATGAAGCAAATCAAAAACACTGAAACAGGAAGCAGGCAGAATTCTGATAGGGCCCAACCACCTCCCCACTCACCCTGTATAGAAAAGCGCCCAATCCTAGTGCATTACTGTATAAAAAATGGATTTAATGTTCCAGAAAACTCAATGGTTAAACTCACAAACAATGAAGATAAAAAAGCATGTATGAGATCAATACTCATGCTCCGATTTGTCAGCAGGAAGCTTCTCCTCTGCTCAGCTGCTCCGCAGACCAGTGTGGTCCTCGTGAGTCTCCGTCCAGCAGGAACTCTCGCACCAGTGGTTTCTCAAATTCTTCCCCCGGGGAACACAAACCAGATGTCCCTGGTTCCAAGCAAGGGGGAAGGAAGGAAGGAAGGAGGCGGAAGTGACAGGACCGCAGATGGTAGCAGTCTTTGAGTGAGGTGGCAGCAACTTGCTCAACAAACGCTAGGTCATCCACAGCACATTAAGGGTTAAGGTGTGTGAGATTTGCTTACACAATATATTAATTAGATAAGGGGAGAGAGGAGAGTGGGAGCTCTTGCTACAGTACAGTCTACAGCAGTGATGTCCAACCTTTTTTTTGGTTAAGGAACCCTAAGTGAAATTCTGAGTAACCCCCAACCATCTCTAATGATCAACTCTGTGATCACATGCATTGTAAAGTCTTCTGTATTTGAAACAATTTTCAATTGACCATAAAATTGCAGGGAGTCCTTTAGTGATGCCCGGGGATGCCAAGGGTTCCTAGGAACCCTGGTTGAAAAACACTGGTCTAGTGTGTGAAGCGGTGCTAGGTGCGGACAAAACACGAGTCAACAAATACTTGCTTAAGCAAGAAAAGGGCCCCTGTGAGTGTTTGTATATGGGGGCTCTTTTCTTGCTTAGGCAAGCATCTGTTCACACATTTGCTTACACGCCTAATCCAGGAGGTTTCTTGTTGGAGTGGGGATTGCTCTCACAGTTTTACACTATGATTTCTTTCTTTTTATCCTACGTGCTGTAGGTTTTCATTTCTTGGACTTTGCAGTTTTCCCTCTGGGTGAGAGAGACAACCTCAGCTGTGGGATCATTTCAGTGGCATTGGATTTCTAATTGATGATAGTTATTCACAGGAGAATTAAATTAATGTTTTTTATTTAAGGCATCACACTGTATCACATTGCATCACATCGTATCACATTGTATCACAATGTATCACAGTGTATCACATTGTATCACATTGTATCATCGTTTGTGCGCTGTTCTATTTTTCTTGTGCTTAACATGAAATGCTTGGGATTTCCAAATCCCAACTGAGAGACTCATGATAGGAGATCCCTGACGGAGACTCCGGTGAGATCCAAGCTGCCGCCATGTTCCTGGCTGTTGTACGGAAATGCATTGCCAGAGGAGGAGAAAACAACCAGCTGGAACCAAGCGCATGTTATTACCGCACTCCTACCACGGGCCAAAGAAAACCCAACGCAATATGGCTGAGCCATCCCATCAGCAGGGGTCTGCCTGCCACGAGGAGCGTGCCACCAAGACATCCCATTGTGTATAATCGGTATTAACCCTATCGCTGCCCGAGGAGCCAGAAATGCACATCAGCAAATGGGTTCCAATCAGTGGCCGATAGCACTAGATGGTACAATTACTTGTATATTAACGACAAACTTGCAGCTACACTTTTTTATGCAGAACAAAGGTACAGTATGTAGGTATCGCAGATAGGGACCATGTGGGGAAATCTACATATGTTACCAGGTGTGGTGCAATACTGCCACTGGGAGCCTGGGGTGTATCCTGGAACGTACTGCTTACAGCGCCTCCACCTGTGCAGGGATTCCAGTGTGTAGAATAACCCCTTACACAGGAACCACATACAGTAAGTACTTACACCAGGGTATGGATAAAACAGTTTACTGTATGCACTACAACATAACACATCACAATATAACATCATGATATATGTCACACTGTAACCGGCCTCGCTGGGCCTCAACCCCTCCACCATCCACCCAAGTGTCTCAAAAGTCCCACAACCCCACAAAAGCCCTGGCCACTAATATGAGGTGTGCAGTTGGTGCACTTGGTGACTTGATGGTACCTGCCGGCAGTGACCGCACCCGGGCGCGCAGATGCTGTACTTGGCTGATGGATCCGAAAGCATGATCCACGATGCTTCCGCTCTTGACGTGTGGGGTGGCGTCCCGCCAGACAATCCCACCAAGAAGATAGTCTCTGTCTTGAGCGATAGTCTGCGTCCAGACACGATAATCAGGGCTGCACAGCAGACGCACTGTGTCCCTGAACTCAGCAAATAAATAAAGGGGCTGGGTCCCTACCTAGGGCCTGTCCCTGTCGCAACCACATTCTGGGTTATATCTCAGGGCCTATCTGGGGCATAGGGGGGTAACCTGGCCTAGTATGCAGGGGCTACTGCTCCCTGCACACACCCTTCCCTAATCTGCTCCCAGCTCTGACTCACTCCTGTCTCTCTGCACACAACAATGTATCTTTCTCCAGCTGTCTGGCTGCATGTGACAGGGATCATAGGACAGTCCATAGAGGCTGCTGGGTGTTGTAGTCCTTTGCAGAGCTCTTTTACATTGGGGGCGTGTGCGCGATCGTAACTGCGCAAGTCTGTAATGGCTGCCGCAGGCTCTGTCTGTGCATGCACTGACTGGGGATGTCCCTGCGCTATGGAGCGCCACCTGTGCCCATCTTCAAACTTGTTAATGGCTGCCGCAACTCTGCTGTACATGCGCGAACGCTTTAAAGATGGCGGCGCCTAGCTGTAGATGCCGCCAGGAGCCCCCGGCGACGCGCTCGCACCTGCAGCTCCCTGGCACAGCGCAGGGGTCCCCCCGCTAAGTGGAGGTAAGGGGGCCCAGGGGGAACCCTGCTACATATATTAATGAAACCCTGTTTCCCAAATTCTCTCTAACCTCTTCTTTTGGCCTTCATAAATGGACTGCAGTCATCACCTACAAGGATGGCCACTACCTGGACCTGGTTTTCACAAAACTCTGATTTCTCCATTTCCCCCTTTCCTCTGTCTGACCATCATCTCATCTCATCTTCTCTCTTTCAGTTATCCCCTTCCCCACCTCCATCTACCCCCCGTTTCTGCAGAGAGCTGTGCTCCATTAATTTACTGGCTCCTGACTCCACTTTGCACTCCTCCCTCTCTCTGATCTCTGCTCCGCTGCAGACTCTAAAAACCTGGTAATGAACTACAACTCTGCCCTATCCACCTCTCTTAATCTACCTTCCCTCTGTTTCTCTGCCATTCTCACCCTTTCTAACCCCAGACCCTGGCTAAACTTCCATACTCTCATTCTCTCCTTTGTAGTGCACACGGATAATACATCCTATCCTCAGATAAAGTGGGTGCCACTGGTCACAGGTGGTTAGCGGCATTGGACACATACAATTTCAGCCTGAAATACAGGCCAGCGAGACTAAATGGGTCATGACTGTGAATCTAAGTAGAGTGGTTAATAGTCTGGGGACATCCCCCACAGCTGTACCCTTGGTATACTTTCACTGTGTAGAATTAACTGCAGAGGGGTTACCTCAATTAAATCTCCAAGACCTTCAGCAAGCACAACATACAGATTCAGGTTTGAAGAAAGTATGGTCAGCCTCAAGAAATCTGAATTCGGGCCAGGGGGGTCACCCAGAAAGCTGATTATTCTTAAGGCAATGGCCTAATCTAGTAATCAAGAATGGGTCAATGTTCAGAGTCACCAAAAAGTCCCAACACATAGTGACTAAGCAATTGGTACTCCCCTACAAGTATAGGCAGGTGGTACTCAGTCCTGTCCATGACAATTATGGCCATCTGGGCTCCGACGAGATGTTGGTATTAATGAAAGACTAGACCTCTTCTTCCTCCATCTCACCTCAGGACTTTGCTGACTTTTTAAAGGAAAAGCTGGAATCCATATGTCAGAACATCCCATCTGTTGCCTCCTCCCATCCCAACCCGCTTCCTAACTCTCCTCCTGCCTTTCTGGACTCTTTTGCTGCTATCTCGGAGGAGGATGTGTCACTGCTGATTTCCTATTCTCCCTCTACCACCTGCCCCCTTGATCCCATTCCTTCCCATCTCCTAAAACCTCTTGCTCCTTCTATAATCGCTATACTCACACAGATCTTTAACTCTTCCCTCTACTCTGGTACTTTTTCAACCTCCTTCAAGCATGTAACAGTCATACCATTGCTCAAAAACAGCAAGCTTGACCCTACCTGTCCTTCTAACTATCGACCTGTCTCCCTCCTGCCTTTTGCCTCCAAACTCTTTGAACGACTTGTATTCTCTCGATTGCTACACTTTCTCAACACCTATTCTCTTATAGACCCTCTACAATCTGGCTTCCGCACTGCTCACTCTACTGAAACAGCCCTCACTAAAATAACCGACGACCTCCATGCTGCCAAAGACAGAGGTCATTACACTCTGCTCATATTACTCGACCTCTCTGCAGCATTTGACACCATGGACCACCCTCTTCTCCTCCACATTCTCCATACTCTTGGTATTCGGAACAAAGCTCTATCCTGGATCTCATCCTACCTCGCCCATCGTACTTTCAGTGTCTCTTTTGCTAACACCTCCTCCTCCTCTATCGATCTCTCTGTGGGGGTACCGCAGGGCTCTGTCCTGGGACCCCTTCTCTTCTCTCTTTACACACTCTCTCTAGGTGACCTAATCACATATTTTGGGTTTAAATATCACCTCTATGCTGACAACACACAAATTTACATTTCAACCCCTGACCTTACACCTGCTATACAGACCAAAGTTTCTGAATGTCTCTCTGGAATATCATCCTGGATGGCCCTCCGCCGATTGAAACTTAACATGGCAAAAACAGAGCTCCTCATACTTCCTCCCAAACCTGGCCCTACTACCTCCTTCCACATTACTGTTGGAAATACGATCATTCACCCAGTAGCCCAAGCACGCTGCCTAGGTGTCACACTCGACTCCTCTCTCACATTCTCCTCTCACATTCAAAACGTTTCTAAAACTTGTCACTTTTTCCTCCGCAATATCACAAAGATACGCCCTTTCCTCTGTTACTCGTCTGCTAAAACTCTGACTCAGGCCCTCATTCTCTCCCGTCTCGATTACTGCAACCTCCTGCTGTCCAGCCTCCCTGCCTCTCACCTGTCTCCCCTACAATCTATACTAAACGCTGCTGCCAGAATCACTCTACTCTTTCCTAAATCTGTCTCCGCATCTCCCCTCCTGAAATCCCTCTCCTGGCTTCCGATCAAATCCCGCATCTCACACTCAATTCTCCTTCTCACACTCAATTCTCCTCCTCACTTTTAAAGCTTTACACTCCTCTGCCCCTCCTTACATCTCAGCCCTAATTTCTCGCTATGCACCATCCCGACTCTTGCGGTCTTCTCAAGGATGTCTTCTTTCTACCCCCTTGTATCTAAAGCCCTCTCCCGCCTTAAACCTTTCTCACTGACTGCCCCGCACTTCTGGAATGCCCTTCCCCTCAATACCTGACTAGCACCCTCTCTGTCCACTTTTAAGACCCATCTTAAGACACATTTGCTTAAAGAAGCATATGAATAGCACTGTGGATAATCCTGGACACATGATACATAAAGCTTGGCCCCGTGCAGACGCACTTACTAGAATTCCCTCCTACTGTCTCTATACGTTCTCCTACCTACCAATTAGATTGTAAGCTCCTCGGAGCAGGGACTCCTCTTCCTTAATGTTACTCTTATGTCTGAAGCACTTATTCCCATGACCTGTTTGTTAGATCTCTACAGATCAGGTCATCTAGGGCAAGCAAAACAAAACTTCTCCCGGGAGCACATATAACGCAACGGAATATGGGATGCTTTCAAATAGTATAGCATACGAGCTCGGAGGTGTAAGAATTCAAGGAGACTGATTGTTGAATTCTCACAACTGAGTTTAATGGTTCACCAAGCAGGTTTTTATACATAAGGCAGGGACAAAAATACAGTTGTCATCTTTTACAAATATGGGTACACATCTAAATTTACATGTATCCTTCACATAATGCCTTTTCTGTAGAGCTTAAAACATTTAACTGCTGAGCAAGAGACATATACAATGGTGACTTATAAGGCAGTCTTGTCCTTCTTAACAGCATATGACAAGCAGAAACAGTTGGTCTAAAAGCTATTTACAATAGCCTCCCGTGAAAATAGCAAGGCCAGCGTATTCTGTTTAACCTTATCAATTCTATAGCTGACAGAAGACAGTTTTAACCGTACACTGTTATTTATATTATTTGTTATTTATATGATTACATGTATTACTACTGTGAAGCGCTATGTATATTTATGGCGCTATATAAATAAAGACATACATACAATACAACAAATGGACCGTGATATTGAAGATTACTGCAAGAACTGTGGGAGGTACGTGCCTAGAAAAACTCTGCCTTACTGTTGACAAATATCACCAGTAGTGGACCATTGGACTTGTCTTCATGGAATTTCTGTCATTAGAGCCAGACATCTCAATATTGGGCATTAGTTTAAAGCAGGGTGGAGGTAGGGGAGTGAAGATAAAGTGTAGGGGGGGAAGGTGGTAGTTACTCCAGGGAGGGTGGTTAGGCCTAGCAGGGTGGGTTGCGGTAGGGGTTAACCCCTTCATTACTAAAGCAGTTAGTCACTAAGGTAATGTAGGGGACTTATTAATATATAGTTTTCTTATTGTTAATGGGGTTATTTTTTTTAATGTACGTGTATATTTTTTAATGACTAATGCTGAAAACCACTATTAGCCACATTTGGCTAATATGATATTGGGCGTTAGTGTAGAGGGGTGGGGTTTTGTGGGGTGTGGTCTGCGCAGGACATTGGAATTAGGTGTACTGCGGCCAGGTGTCCCATCTCTGACTGGTCGTTTGGTTGTGGCCAAAATGCTGTTGCCAAATGTCTTATATCGGACAGAGCTTCCTAGAGTTTTTAGGAAGCTTTGATGGTTACTTTGTCACACACCCCATATACTAAACACTAGAGAGTCCTCCAATCATCATACCCAGAGCACCATCCCTATAATTTACTTGCAAAAACACATCTGAATGACTCGTCTTTCATATTTGGCATAGTGTGCACTTGCACACGATTGTGAGTACAAATCCCATGAGCACAAACTGCGAGGAACATCTTATCTGTGGGAGACCCCTTGCCGGACATGGTCTTGGCTGTAAAATGTAATGAGCAAGCACAACATTTGCAGCAGGGCACACAAGGAGAGGCATGGTGTTTGGCCCAGCTCTCATTCAAGAGCACGACCCTATGAGCTGTACATACTGTATGGGAACGTTGATGGGTCAGGGGTAATAGCGTTCTCCTTGTTAATCTTAGGACACAAATAATGTCTCTCACACTGTCATGTTTCCATATAACTCAGCACGAGGGAGAACAAATAAAGGACACTCTAAACGCTCCACGTGCCAATGTCTGTTTAACGGAGGACAATATTTCTACCCACTTACAGTAAATTACATTATTGTTCTTCAGTTTTTTTTTTCTATGTTTAAAAATTGTTTGTTGTCTGTTGTTTCATACTGTAGTTGGTTCAAGATGATAATGTTACCGTTTGTTAAAAAAATTACTTATTTTACTTACTCCATTCAAAAGTTTTCCAACGAAAAATGATTGTCTTCTATTTTTTACTTATAGGACATAGAAATTTCACATCTACTACAATATCTTTTTGGTATTTTTGGTCCCACATGTAGAAAGAGTAATGTTAAAAGATGAACGGTGCACAAAAAGGTCTGCCGGGTTGTATATGATATAACTGTCAGGGTTAGATGTGCTTTCAGTAGGAAGTGAATTAGTTCACGGTTCATCTTTTAACATTACTTTGGAAATAACTGTACACACTCCGAGAGCCGTCTCTGTGTGTGCTCTTCTATTTTATATAATACATAGGGATTCATCAATATTTCTATGATCCTAAATAATGTGCGAAGTGGAATTTAAAGTTTACTTATCTTGTCGATAATGTTGCGAGAACTAAAAAATGGAGACGAAGTCGCGGACCTCTCCGCAAAGTTTAAATGTCCCGGTCAAGTGAAGCTGGAGATTTAAACAATGCAGGGAGATACCGGCACCCCATGCCAGTCCCGGTAATTCGGGAAGCAGGGGGTCCCCAGGGCTGAAATTAATGTGGTTGAGCTCCCGAGACACTGGTGTCAGCATTCTTTGTTACACTATATTTGCTCAAAATATTGATATACTGTTTTCAAAATGAAGGTCACACAAGACACTATACACAATGTATTCACTAAAAGACTGCATATAGGGACTGATATCAAATCCACATTGAAGCAGGCTGATAATCCCAATATTGGAGAATCAGATACCATCAATACTGAGTTTGATAAACTAGATAAACTTTTTTTTAAAAGAAACCAAGAAATGGTGGGACTTGTTTTTTTTTTTTAATACAGCCACAACGAAAGGATACCGAGACTTTTGAAGGCGTTTTAAAAAAAAATCATCTTTTGATTTTGAAGATGCAGAATTTAACAGCACCTGGGGAAAAATTCTAGATAACTGTTCCAACGCACTAATGAGGCAGATCATCAGGCATCAGAAGAAAAGCTTCGATGAGATTGATGGGGAAGTAAACCTCATAAAAATAAAACTAGAACCGATGAAAGAATGCCCAACTATTAAAACAACGTCATAAAGAACTATCTGAAGATCTTGATCTCTTAGAAAAGAATATATTGGAGATCAAAAATAAAAACGTGATGAGGAACATTATCTAGAAGGTAACCATAAAAAATGGAAAAAGAACAACATTGATACAACAGAGAGAAAAAGTTTCCTAGGAAAGATTTTAATTAAGATCACCAACCATTGTATCCAGACAACAGACCATCTCCTCAGAATAGATTTGAACAGGGATACAGCTGTAATCAGAAATATAGACAGTACACATGTCGAAATCACAAGCATAGTTTCAATGTGAAAAGAGAGACAAACCTTACAGAGCTTATGATCTCCAGAAGGGAGAGGAAGAGATCTCCATCAGTAGGTCACCCTTATAGGAGAGATGTGAGCTCTGATTCATTAAAAAGTGAGAGAATGTGACGAAAGGGAGGAGCCACCGACAACACAGCCGCAGAACAGATTCACCCATTTAGGGGATTCAGGGAGCATCATTAGAAAGAAACAAAAAAAGAACGCTCGAGGAAAAGGAGGGAGGAGACCATCTGAGGCAGAAAAGGCCAACTCACTAAAATGTATTTTTAATCTGAGTAAAAAGAAATTGACATCCACTCAGAATAATATCATTGCCAAAGGGCTTACCTTTGCCCATTAATAGGGCCGGGTGGCTTTAGTCTCTTTATAAGATGCTAATACATTTCTCAGACAACTTACCCACAAATGATTTTTTCTCAACCACGAAGCTCTAACCAGGGAAAGCAGAACACACGCCTCTATATCCCCTAATCCAACCCTTCTACATTCTACATCTAACGGCACAAGTGTTGATAACATCCAACACACCACATTTAAGAACAACTCGAAGTTCTAACCCAGTGGCAGTAACGGGACATCACCTTGAGGTATTTCATAAATCTATACAAGATGACTTTGCAAAAAATCAGCGAGGCAAGAAAGTGATTTACTGACAAATCTCAAAAAATCATAGAAATTAGCACTTGAACAGTTAATGGAAGATAATACTACCATCATTAAACAAGCGGATAAAGGGTGAGGAGTTGTGATTATGGATAAAGAATATTATCTTAAGGAAGCAGATAGAATCTTTTGAGATACAATCACCTATGAAGAATTAGATAAAGATCCCACATATTTTTATAAAAATGATTTGGCAACACTTTTAAATAGAGGGAAGTTCATTAGTATTCTGAGAGACAATTAATTCAATTCCTATAGAAAGAAAAAAAACAAGATTTGCTGGACCTCTCTATTTATATTGAACAAAATAATATCAACACCAAAACCTTCTTTAAAAAAGTTGACAGCAATAACTACATTCTCAGATCCAGTTGCCATCATCCTAAGTGGATCAACAACATCCCGTTCTGGAAATTTAGAAGGATTAGGAGAAATTGCTCAAATGACGACGTATTCCAAAGTCAAAACAACACTTTGAGATAGAGATTTATTGAGAGAAAATATGAAATCGGAAATATAGAGAAAGCAGTTATAAAAACGAACATGTTCAAAATAAATTAAATACCGATCCCAAAACATAAGAAGACAACCACTAATGAGCACAACACACCTTTCGTTACTCAATATAATAGAGATGGAGGGAAGATCAAACACTTTATTGGCAAAAAAAACGGCATTTGATCAAAAAAGACCCCATTGTGGGGTGGCCATATATCAGATCGCCACAAAATTATCTTTAAGAAAGGTTCCTGTGTGGAGAGGAAAAAGACGGAGAACAGCGTGTGCCAAAAAAGTCTGGGGCTAAGCGTGATGATAATAAAATTTTAGATTTATTGGAGGTGAACAACATGGAGGAGTATGGATATGCCTCTAACGCGTTTCACAATATAGCAGTGCTTTGTCAAATAGTATCAAAGTGATATCCATCCATCCATGTTCACCTCCAATAAATCTTACATGTTATTATCATCACGCTTGGCCCCAGACTTTTTGGCACACGCTGTGCTACGTCTTTTTCCTCTCCACGCAGGAATCTTGTCTGTATAGATTGGGACTGGACGCACGTATCAAAGGACGGTACACACCTGCAACGACGTCAAAACCATGTGAACACTAATCTCCTTGTGTTTATGAAGATTGCAGCGAAGAGAATACACTCTAGGATCATTACCTAACCAGGGAATTCACTGAGTCATCACTGTCTCATATAACAGTTGCTGACTCGGTCAATACTCCCTATATTGGCAGGTGTTAACCCATTAATGAATTATTCTATCAAGCCCATTAAGTTCAACTAACTGGTGTGTTACAGATATCTGTCCTTTTCTCATTTTGAGCACTTTATTCATATGATGATGTTATCCCTTATTCAGATGTACTGCTATTTGAGATTTTTTCTCTATGGTTTACTATCTTTAAGAAAGCACCTAAAGTAGAAGAAAAATTGGCAACCTTTGTATTTAAATCTTTAGGCAAAGACACCATCTCCAATTGGCTTACAAAACAATTGGGCTTTTACAAATGTGTTATGTGCAAATCGTGCACGCATGGATCCACAGAAAAATTGAAGTTTTCATCACACACTACAGGAGAACATTTCCCAGTAAAACAGTACTTCTGGAGTCCAGTATGTGGGACGAGCAACAAGACCACTTAGAGTCTGAATACTGGAACACATGGGCAATATAAAAAAGAGATTGATTACACACAATGTATCGAAACACTTCCATCTAAGACATGATGGCGATCCCGCGGGCTTGACCTATACAGCAATAGAATTCATTTAACCCAACTGGAGGGGTGGCGAAGACTCCTAAAACATTCCCAGTGGGAGACGTTTTGGATCTATTGATTGAAAACATTGGTCCCCGATGGTCTCAATGTCGATATCGACATTGGGGCATTTCGACATTAGTTGTTCTCATTAGCCATTGGACAAGATTCCTTATATCCACTCATTTCAACAATGGATAATCCTGGGTGCACCCCGTATCCGCACTTTATCACTGTATTTTATGATCATATCAATATGTAGGACCTTACCTTGATGTCTCGTATCATCCACAGATTTCTGGGAATACTTTTTTGATACAATCTGTCTGCTACACAGTTGGATATGTTAACACGCGTATTTTAATACATGTATCATCTTATTTTGCCCTAAATAGGTAATTATTCCACATGTGTTCACCACAGGCACAGAAGCATTGCTACTCCCACATCCTATTTCTTTGGACACCGTCCTCACTCTCCATTTCATTCGATTCCCCATTCTGGTCTATAATTTAACACACACCATAGTCATTTTAATTGAAATATATTTGCTAATAAATTAATTCTAACAGTATGTTTCCTATGTGTACAACCATTGTTCCTCACATAGAAAGCTATATTCTACACTTCATATGCGATCCATGTGACTATTACAGAAGGTATTTAGTCCACATGGCATCCATGGTGATACGCTTACATCCTCACCACTAATTAAAATATAGTAATATATTATACACTAATCCAGCCATCATTACACATCAAGCTGATGGAGGGGTTAAATAAGATGGTTTGTCCAATGCATCTGTGTTCATTTTGCATCATTTGTGTATTCAGTGTTTCTGGCCTGAATGTGATTAAGTTGGTATCTTAATACACTAGGTTCTGCCATGTTATTTGTGTGTTATTTGTGTGTGCGATTTCATGTGTTATTTCACATTGATAAGACTGTTTGTAGTCCGTAATCATTTGCTATACTATTAGCTTTGCAATACCCCACATCATCGTTTATTTCTAGTTAATCAATATCTTCGAGATTAACAAGGCTGACTTTCATTATCAATCATGAGGGGTCTTTAAGCCCATGGGCCTGTTGCCTGTTATCACGGTTTCCTGAGGAAGCAATTAATTTGTGAAACGCGTTGAAGACCGTGACATTTTGATGCAGAGCCCCAGCCAGCCTGCAAGCCGGGAGCGGAAGTGGGGATACCGGTAGCTCTGGCACCCGAACTCCTGCAAACAAAATAATTGCATTCTTACCCAAATATCCCACCTAAAACTTACACACAGCAAGTTTCATGAGTGTGGGGTAAAGGGAACATGGAAAGGGGAAAAGCGGGGGGTCACTTTAACTTTTCATGTAATGCTACCTGGCCCCTGTCTTATCGTGCTAGGTACAGTGGCTGCCAGGGGCCCACGGGGCCCAAGGATAACCAGAGGGCTTTACCTTTATTATATAGCCTGGTTACCCCTGCCCGTCACACCCTGCACGAGATCATTCTCCTGCAGTGTGTGACCCGCGCCGGAGACAGAGGGTCGGGAAACGTTCTCTCACCGCATCCCTCCAGTCTCGAATCACTAAAGAGGTGAAGCAAGCAGCTCTGTTAGCATGAATCCTGGGCTGTGATAACACCACCCACAGTTGTACACACAGCCAAGCTAATTAACCTTTCTTGATTAAGGCAATTATTTCTAGTACATTATCCTCTAATCTAAACATGGCAGACTGCTCGGCTGGCTGGGGCTGGCGGGCTTATAGGGCGGATGGCTCTGGATATCTCACACCAGGGAAAACATACAGAACATGGCACAGCGACTGACTCCTGGTCATTAGGATAATTAGTGTTATTCCCCCAAAACACACGCAAGGTCCCTATAAATACCAAGAGCCTCTGTACTAAGCATCGCTAATTGGTCATTTTAAACTGCACTTATGTGTGTGTGTGTGTGTGTGTGTGTGTGTGTGTGACCGTAGGGGGTAACCAGGCTCTCAAATAAAGGTTAAGTCCGTTTTGGTTACCCCTGTTCCGTGTATTAGGGTCCAAGAGTTAGCTCTTGGGCCCAGTAATATTGTATCAGTTTAAGGTATTGCATGTAATAAAAGTATTTTGTGTGTTTTCCCTTTCCGGGCGTGCCAGCGAGGAGGGATTGCTAGGGTGGGAGTTTCAAGGGGGGTTTTGCGGAGGAACCGGTGACAGAATGTGCCTAGGAGGTTGAGGTCCGGAGCTGTACATGTCGGCACATTGTCCCGGCAATAACTCCCCTTGAAAATATAAGCGCGACTCACCACTCGGGTACCCTGCTTCAGCACAGCCCCAGAAAGCAGAATGAGGCACAGGGTTAAAACATGTATTCCTGTAGCTGAGGGAATCCCTAGTTTAAGGGGGGTACCCAATCTAGTGCCAACGTGACCCACAACTAGTATAGGGTTTGTGGGTGCCCAACCATATATAAGGTTGGGGGGGACTCTGAGAGTCCAAACTGAGTCACAGGGAAAGTGTGTGGGGGATAAGGCAGAAATAAATAAAGAGACCACATTTTTCCTTTTCTGTTCCCTGTACCCCCAAGACTCAGAAGTGAATTAAAATAAACTTTAATGTATTGCAATATGTTTGTACATTCGGAACTGATGTCCAAACAGGCAGCCCGTGCAAACCCATAGGCACCGGTATGTTTGCTGGACATCAGAGATCAAAGCAGCCAGAGGATGCCCAGAGGTGTGAACAGCATTTGGGCAGTGGGGAAAGGTGGAGTACAAGGTCCGGAGATCCATGGCAGTCCTCCGGGATGCCACTTTTTCTGCCAGACCTAGTGGCGCCTGCCCAGCGGGTGGCATTCGGATAGCTGGGGGTGAGGGGTATGTGGCAGGCTTGCACATGCCCCTTAGCTGTTTTGAATTTCCCGCTGACACGGCTTTTCTAGCTGGCTCGGCTCCGACTGGCTGCTTGGGAAAGTTCCCACGCCCTGATTGGCTGCCCGCTCTGCTTCTATTCTAAGAATGAAGCAGGGAATACTATAAGAAGCCCTGAGCCAATCAGATTGTGTGTTACCCTTGAGTCTGAGCAGAAAGAGCGCGGGCGCTTTTCAAAGATGCTTTGTTTGTAATAGCAAAGCAACCGGCTTCGATTTCAAGCCTGAAAAGCCTGCCCGCCAGAGACTAAGTCCAGCATTTTGCGCCCAAGTTCTCAGAATTGACCGTAGAGGACGCAGCTGGGATTTTATGCCGATTTGAGTTCCAGGAGATTTGGACTGACTCGCGGTCAGGAGGGACCAAGTTCTCAGAAGAGAACGTAGCGGTGGCGTGAGGAACTTTATGCCGATTTGGGTTCCAGGAGATTCCGGGCTAAGTCCTGGTCAGGGTAAAACTCTCCCATAGAGTTCACTGCACCTAGGAAAGTCTAGTTTTCGACCCCGGACCCCCAGTAAGTGTGTCTTGTTGTCTGTATTTTGTGTTTCATTGTGTTTAAGCGAATGTATGCCGAATAAATTACAATTTATTTCATTTCCTTGCTTTGCTCAATGAACGATCCTGGTAAAAATGTGTAAATAACCTGGTCCATCACAGCCCATCCCCTTAATTAATTTGGTGGCTCTTCTCTGCACTGTCTCTAGTTCCAGAATGTATTTTCTAAGGATTGGTGCCCAAAATTATACTCCCTATTCAAGGTGTGGTCTTACTAATGCTTTGTAAAGGGGCATAATTATGTTTGCATCCCTTCCATCCATTGACCGTTCAATGCAAGATAAGATCTTGTTTGCCTTTGCAGCTACTGCATGACATTGGGCACTATTGCTAAGCCTGCTGTCTGCAACCACTCCTAAATCCTTCTTCATCAAGGATTCCCTTCATGTATCCCCATTTAATTTGTGTCGCATGTTTATTCTTGCTTCCCACATAACCTTACATTTATCTGTATTAAACCTCATTTGCCATTTACCTGCCCAAGTTTCCAGTCTCTCCAAGTCCTTCTGAAGAGACATTACATCCTGCTCTGATTCTACTACCTTACACAATTTAGTGTCATCAGTAAAGAAGGTGACTTTGCTCTCTATGCCAACCTCAAGGACTTTAATAAAGAAGTTAAAAAACGGGGGGTCTCAGTACCGATCCCTGAGGTACTCCATTCACGACTTTAGCCCAACCGGAAAAAGTTCAATTTATGACAACCCTCTGTTCTCTATCATTCAAACAGTTTTCAATCCAGATGCATATATTTTTCCTGAGTCCAATTTGCTTTATTTTGTACACCAACCTCTTGTGTGGAACCGTACTCCATTACCCTGGTCTAAATTCCTACTTATCTCCTCAAAGAAACAAATAAGGTTAGTTTGGCAAGATCTATCATTCATAAATCCATGCTGACTATTACTAATGATTTTTTTTCTCCATTAGGTATTCCTGAATTGAATCCCATATTAAACCTTCAAGTAGTTTCCCCACTATTAAAGTCAGGCTTACAGGTCTGTAATTTCCCGGTTATGATCTAGCTCCCTTTTTAAATATAGGCACCACATCTGTTTAATGCCAATCTTGTGGTACTAAGCCTGTGGAGATGGAGTCCTTGAATATTAAATGTAATGGTTTGGCTATTGCTGAATTAACTCCTTGAGAAATCTTGGATGTATGCCATCTGGGCCAGGTGCCTTATTTACTTTAATTTTATCAAGCCACCTACAGTATTAACTTCTTCCTCAGTTAACCAATTGTTCGTTAATATGGAGGTTGAGGCTTCCTCCTGCGGCACTATTATTGAAATTGAGACTTCCCTGGTAAACACACAGGCAAAGAATTTGTTTAATACCTCTGCTTTTCCCTTATCCCCAATAATCTCCCTACCCATCTCACACTGAAAGGGTCCTATATTTTCTTTTCTCATTTTTTTGTTATTAAGGTACTTAAAGAACTTTTTAGGGTTGACCTTACTTTCTATTGCAATGCTTTTTTCATTATCCATTTTTGCTAATTTGATTGCCCTTTTGCAATTTTTGTTACTGTCACGCTGTGCTCACCACAAACAGGACGAGACCCCGGTACTGAGATGGGAATAGGTAAACACCAGCCACAGACACGGGGGCCACGTCCAGAGTGTAGGATAGTCTTTGTAGCCGGGTCTGGAGTGGAGAGGTCAGGGTAGTTGTATACTTGCCAGGTTCCGTGCAGGAGCGGTCCGGAGCGTGGAAGGTACAATGCCAAGGTCAGGGTTGGAGAGGTCAGGGTAGTTGTATACTTGCCAGGTTCCGTGCAGGAGAGGTCCGGAGCGTGGAAGGTACTATGCCAAGGTCAGGGTTGGAGAGGTCAGGGTAGTTGTATACTTGCCAGGTTCCGTGCAGGAGAGGTCCGGAGCGTGGAAGGTACTATGCCAAGGTCAGGGTTGGAGAGAGTAGGGTAATTGTATACTTGCCAGGTTCCATGCAGGAGAGGTCCGGAGCGTGGAAGGTACTATGCCAAGGTCAGGGTTGGAGAGAGTAGGGTAGTTGTATACTTGCCAGGTTCCGTGCAGGAGAGGTCCGGAGCGTGGAAGGTACTATGCCAAGGTCAGGGTTGGAGAGAGTAGGGTAGTTGTATACTTGCCAGGTTCCGTGCAGGAGAGGTCCGGAGCGTGGAAGGTACTATGCCAAGGTCAGGGTTGGAGAGGTCAGGGTAGTTGTATACTTGCCAGGTTCCGTGCAGGAGCGGTCCGGAGCGTGGAAGGTACTATGCCAAGGTCAGGGTTGGAGAGAGTAGGGTAGTTGAAGTTCAAAGCCGAGGTCCGGGTATGAGAAGAGCGGAGAGTCAACGGCAGCCGAGTTCAGGATTCCAGATAAGCGGGTGGTCAATGCCAAGCCGGGTCTGTACACAAGTGGTTAATCTAGGAAGCAAGAATCAGGACAGGGACAAGGCAGGAACAGCAGAGGTAAACACAGAGTAACACAATCTAGGCTCAGCCAAAGTGACCATGGCACAGCTGAGCGTATATAGGCTTGATTAGCCAATCCCCATGGGGGGTGGAGCGGAGGCGAAGCCTGTGATAGGCTGGAACCAATGTGCAGGTGCAGCCGCTTGTATCAGCTGATGATGTTGTTGCCACGGAGCTTGGGGGTTTGGTGCACATGTCACGTGCGCTGGGAGCGTGTGGCGTGATCCGGAGGCGGAGCCCGAGTCCGCGACATCAGGTGACGTCACCGCGGTGCGCATGCGCGTTGTGTGTGTCAGGAGAGGAGCACGGGCTGAAGGTGCCCCGCGTGTGCGCGGAACTGTGCGAGATGAAGCGCGGGGTAGGCGTGCGTCCGTAATCCTCACTATTACATTCCTTAGAGTTCTGATAAAATGGTTTTGACTTATTTCTTTTATACTTATTACCCAAGGGTATACACTGATAAGTGTGCTTTTCTAACAATGTTTTAAAGACTGCCCATTTATCTTCTACATTTTTCCCTGCAAAAACATCATCCCATTGTATTACTTGTAGATTAGACCTCAGTTTATTAAAATCTGCCTTTCTAAAGTTTAAGGTCTTTGTTGAACCCAAATTCAAAATTATAATGAGATGTATCACATTCTGTGTCTCTGTCCCAGCTTGTACCTTGGGGAGAGTCAGTAGGAGGAGTTGGGGGGAGTTACATGGTGCACAGATTATAATGAGATGTATCACAGTCTGTGTCTCTGCCCCAGCTTGCACCTTGGGGAGAGTCAGTAGGAGGAGTTGGGGGGAGTTACATGGTGCACAGATTATAATGAAATGTATCACATTCTGTCTCTCTGTCCCAGCTTGCACCTTGGGGAGAGTCAGTAGGAAGGAGTAGGGGGGGAGTTAAATGGTGCACAGATTATAATGAGATGTGTCACATTCTGCGTCTCTGCCCCAGCTTGCACCTTGGGAGAGCCAGTAGGAGGAGTTGGGGGGAGTTACATGGTGCACAGTTTATAATGAGATGTATCACATTCTGCGTCTGTCCCAGCTTGCACCTTGGGGAGAGTCAGTAGGAGGAGTTGGGGGAGAGCTACATGGTGCACAGATTATAATGAGATGTATCACATTCTGCGTCTCTGCCCCAGTTTGCACATTGGGGAGAGTCAGTAGGAGGAGTTGGAGAGGAGTTACATGGTGCACAGATTATAATGAGCTGTATCACATTCTGTGTCTCTGCCCCAGCTTGCACCTTGGGGAGAGCCAGTAGGAGGAGTTGGGGGGAGTTACATGGTGCACAGATTATAATGAGCTGTATCACATTCTGTGTCTCTGCCCCAGCTTGCACCTTGGGGAGAGTCAGTAGGAGGAGTTGGGGAGGAGTTACATGGTGCACAGATTATAATGAGATGTATCACATTCTGTGTCTCTGCCCCAGCATGCACCTTGGGGAGAGTCAGTAGGAGGAGTTGGGGGGAGTTACATGGTGCACAGATTATAATGAGATGTATCACCTTCTGCGTCTCTGTCCCAGCTTGCACCTTGGGGAGAGTCAGTAGGAGGAGTTGGGGAGGAGTTACATGGCGCACTGATTATAATGAGATGTATCACATTCTGCGTCTCTGTCCCAGCTTGCACCTTGGAGAGAGCCAGTACGAAGAGTTGGGGAGGAGTTACATGGCGCACTGATTATAATGAGATGTATCACATTCTGCGCCTCTGTCCCAGCTTGCACCTTGGGGAGAGTCAGTAGGAGGGGTTGGGGAGGAGTTACATGGTGCACAGATTGTAATGAGATGTATCACATTCTGCGTCTCTGTCCCAGCTTGCACCTTGGGGAGAGTCAGTAGGAGGAGTCAGGGGGAGTTACATGGTGCACAGATTATAAAAGCAAACTTTCTCTATGTTAATACATACTTTAGACCCCAAGATGTGTAAGTCCCTCTAATACAACAAGAGGTTCAAATAAAAAACTAGGGATTAAATAGAGCCAATACATTTGGAATCAATTGCCAAGTCCCCTCCTGATTCCCTCATACAGTATATGTCACTGATCTAAACGTGGATTCTGGATTATAACAATATTACACATGTTAGAGAGAGTTTCAAAGCCTGCAAACTGCATTGCCAGCAAAGTTTTATCTGAGCAGTTTCTGTCCGTTCGAGGAATAATGCAGCATTCACACGGTGTTCACGAAGTGAGATGTTTATTGACAGATCGACGTTTCGGTTTTACAATTCAGAACTTTCTCAAGAGTTTGTGTCCATTCCAGTAACTTCATGATTGTAAATGCACTGTATTTTTGCTGGTGACGGACTGTTGACACCTGATTACAAGCTGATAAAACCAACCTTCCTCCCCCACTTTTTGCATTTGGCCGATATTGTAAATTCCCAAAGAACTCCATATGTGTCCTAACCCGGAGAGCTTGCCCTCTAAGATGCACGGGCACAGTTTGTACTGTAAGTGAAATTGTCTTTATATGTTTGGTTTCCAAGTGAGTAAGTTGGAATGCACCATACATAGTGGAGAAATTTGTGACATTTCTATATTACAGGTATAATTAATTTGACTTGTTATACAAATGAAATAAAATAATAATTAGGAATGGGGCTGAAACTGGATTATTTATTATCGTTACAATATATATTATTATTATTTCTTTGCTTAGGTTTCCAGCATCTTTTTGTGCTACAAAAACACCACTGTGTGTGTCACAAAGACACAATAACACAGTGAAAATTCCTGTCTCAGGATTAAGTTCTGAAAGTTGTGTTGATGACCCCATGCTTATGGTGGGGACCAGTCTTATGGAGAGGAGGTGACCTTCAGTAAGATATTTCCTGCTGTACAAATCCCGGAGGATGCAGCCTTCATTCTGTCATTTTATTTGGAATAATCAAAGGTCAGTGGGAGACTTCCATACAGACCCCATACAGTGGGAGACTTCCATACAGAGCCCATACAGTGGGAGACTTCCATACAGACCCCATACAGTGGCAGACTTCCATACAGAGCCCATACAGTGGCAGACTTCCATACAGACCCCATACAATGGCAGACTTCCATACAGACCCCATACAGTGGCAGACATCCATACAGACCCCATACAGTGTCAGACTTCCATACAGACCCCATACAGTGGCAGACATCCATACAGACCCCATACAGTGTCAGACTTCCATACAGACCCCATACAGTGGCAGACTTCCATACAGACCCCATACAGTGGCAGACATCCAAACAGACCCCATACAGTGGCAGACTTCCATACAGACCCCATATAGTGGCAGACTTCCATACAGACCCCATACAGTGGCAGAGTTCCATACAGACTCCATACAATGGCACATTCCATTCACACACCATACAGTGGCAGACTTCCATACAGACCCCATACAGTGGCAGACATCCAAACAGACCCCATACAATGGCAAATTTCATACATACCCCATACAGTGGCAGACTTCCATACAGACCCCATACAGTGGCAGACTTCCATACAGACCCCATAGAGTGGCAGAATTCCATACAGACCCCATACAATGGCAAATTCCATAAATACACCATACTGTGGCAGACTTCCATACAGACCCCATACAGTGGCAGACTTCCATACAGACCCCATACAATGACAAATTCCATACATACACCATACTGTGACAGACTCCATACAGTGGAAAATTCCATTCAGACACCATACAGTGTCAGACTTCCATACAGACCCCATACAGTGCAAGACATCCATACAGACCCCATACAGTGGCAGACATCCATACAGACCCCATACAGTGGCAGACTTCCATACAGACCCCATACAGTGGCAGACTTCCATCTATCTGAAGACAATTAAATACAAAACACATCACCAGCTCAGGATTACTTGGGATTGAATATATATATATATATATATATATATATATATATATATCTCACATTGTATGCACTGGCGCATTTTAATGATGTCACTAGGAATGGCTGACCCAGCAGCACCTGAGGTGTACTGTAGGTGGGGAAAATACCAGGATTACCGCTTTCTCTGAACGTCAGTGTAACCAAAGGGTGTCCGCAGCAGGTTACATCTCTGCAGTTGGAAATGAACGAATAAGTTAGTTATTGCACCTGCCCGGCAGCGAAGGATGGAGAACTGCTGGAAATCTACATGCAGAAAAATGCTCCCTGCTTATTGGGTGATTAATATTTATGAGACAGGGAAGGCAGATGCTATTGGCATCTGTGTGATGTCAGGATGCTGTCAACACATTGTTAGCATGGCTGTCAGGCAAACTGCTTTGCATCTCCGCCACATGCTCTCATGAGTTATGCAGCGTGAATTCAATTTTCATGTTTATCTTACGACATTTGGCACCGTCTCTGGCTTATGGTTCTTTATAAAATACCCAATTAGAGCCATGTGGCAGCGAGTGATGTTTTTATTAGACTCATCCTCCGACGTGTGGATCGCAGCTAAATAACAAATGGAGTCTTTGAAAGATGAGTCTGGGAGCGTTGAGCTGTAGCTTATGCTGTGATTCACAACATCAGAATGCCGGTGTCGTTTTGTTTTAGAAACAGACGTGGTGGCGACGTCCTTTTTTTTTTTTTTTAATTGTCATTTTAGCTTTTCAAGGACTTTCCCTTTTTTAAATACTTGATGCGGCCGAGTAACATTGGCGTGTATCTAGAACAGGGGCGGGCAACTCCCGTCGTCAAAGGCCACACACAGGTCAGGCTTTAAGGATATCCCTGCTTCAGATCAGGTGGCTCAATCAGTGGCCGGTGAACAGGTGACTGCCTCGTCGTGGCTCACAGGCTTACAACGCTTTGGCCAAAGGGTTAAACTAAATGACCCTTTTTCAAGAGAATATATAAGTATTTTACTGTGTGGTTTTGTCATTGGATGTAGCATTGGGCTTCTCTGTCGCTTGTTGTATACATATGCCACGCTCAATAGCTCTCCCTTTTGACAATTATATACATAAATATTTTGTGGGGGCTCAGGGGTTCCCAAAAAGTGCTTTCTGGGGTTCTGTGTGTTTGTTGGCTCAATCAGCGGCTCAATCTATGGGGGCTATGCACTAAGCTCCGAGCTTTCGCGCCGGGCTCAAAAAAATTAGCACGTCTGATAAAAAATGAAGCCGGCGGCGCGATTAACTAAGGCCCTGAGCCCATTTTCTATTGAACTTGCCCAAAACTGGCTTATCGTGCGTGCAATGTATTTCCCCCCTGCTATCGCACTGAAACTTCCCGTGCGCTAGCTGATAGGAGAAAAAGCCGCATGTAACATTTGCATGGAGATTTGCCATCTCCATGCAAGGCTGCTACAGGCGATCGTACACTAAATAAATACATTTTAATAATAGTGTACATGAGCAGGGGGTCTCCTGAGCTGAACCGCATTGGTTTCAGCTCCGAGGACCCCCTACTTCAGGAGTTACAGGCCCCGTTATGGGGTGCCGGTATCCCCTGCAGTTTAAAGCTCCCGCGTCACGTGACCGGGTTATTTACATTCTGCAGGGGATACCGGCACCCCATAAAGGGGCCTGTATCTCCTGAACTAGGGGGTCCCCGAGGCTGAAACCAACGCGGTTCAGCTCAGGAGACCCCCTGCACATCTACACTACTGTCAAAACACACATAACAATAAACAATAATCCATTACCGTAGCGGCTATCCGCTATGGTAATGAAGCTACATTAATGTACATTTTAATAATAGTGTGTGGGAGCAGGGGGTCCCCTGAGCTGAACTGCATTGATTTGTGCCTCAGAGACCCCCTGCTTCCCGAATTACAGGCCCCGGTATGGGGCATCGGGTGCCAGTGTCGTCGCCATCTTTATAGCGTCCAAGACGCGACGTGGGCTCTATAAAGATGGCGGCGATACTGGGCTCCGATGCCCCATACCGGGGCCTGTAACTCGAGAAGCAGGGGGTCTCTGAGGCAGAAATCAATGCGGTTCAGCTCAGGAGACCCCTTGCTCCCGCACACTATTAATAAAAATACATTAATGCAGCTTCATTACCTTAGCGGCTAACCGCTAAGGCAATGAAGGGGTTAAGGCACAATAGCATGTTTATTGGGGACGATTGCCCCCAATAAACATAGCAATATATAACACACATCCCCCCCGCCCCCTAACACATACAGTACTGTAATGGGCAAAAATACTATTATCCACATATGGATAATAATGCATTTGCCCATTTTAAATACATATAAATTACAGTCAATATATATGAAACTTACCTTTTACAGGCACCCACGATGAAGGCCGTCTTCATCCTCATCTTCATTCTGCCCATGCCCCTCCGGTGCTGCAAAACATGCACAACAATCACAATAGCCAATGTAATGTCACCTAACCCCTTAATCACCATAGCGGTTATTAACCGCTACAGTCATTAAGGGGTTAACCCACCCTCACCCACCACTCGGGAGGCCTACATACCCTCCCCCACTAACTCCCCACCAGTGAGGCCTAACCACCCTCACCCACTACCCAGCCGGGAGGCCTACCCACATACCCTTGGGGCCAATACCCCCTCCCCCCACCCCCAGTACCCACAATAAAAACAATACTGTGCTTTCGGGTCGCCTGGATTACGGTGAGTGGGCATCTAATGGTGAGTAAACAAAAGAAAAGTTTATTATTTTAACTTTTACAGTTTTTTTGGATTTTTGATTCGTGTCTTTTATTTTTTTCAGTCCCATTTAATGCCCGTGAATGTACCCATGGCTATACATACATTCACGGACACTGTATGGGTGTTTTCTATGTGATTTTTGTATGTAAATGCTTTGTTTTTTATGCTGTATTATTGCCCCTGTATGTTGTGTATATCTATCTATATGGATAGACATACAGGGATAATAATTGATTGTTTTGCTAATGTTTATGTTCTTTTCATGTATGGCTAATGTATTTATCAGCTTTATTTTTTCATTGGTGTGAATAATGTCATTTGTATTTAGTTACAGGTTTTTTTTAATGGCTTCTTTATGATACTTAGATTAGAATTGGTGAAGTGGTTACAGTGGCGGCCGCCTTTAGGCCTCGGTCCCGCTGCGCCCGGCGGCGCGGGCGGACACACGCGAGTTCCCCACCAGCAGGGGAATCCTGCGGAGCCGGTCCCGGTCCCCACTGGCTGCACAGCTCACTACACGCTGTGGCGCGTCAGCCGCTATGGGATACAAGAGAATGGTGTTCCCTAGCGTTGACGCGTCACGTGGTGTGGCTGTGAGCCAATGGGGAGGGGAGGCTTCGGGAGGAGGAGAGGCTTCGGGAAGCGGGGAGGAGTGTGGAGTGAAAGCAGCGTGAGTGCCTGTCTGTGTGTGTGTCTGAGTGCGTGCGTGCCTGTCTGTGTGTGCCTGAGTGCGTGAGTGCCTGCCTCTGTCTGTGTGTGTGTGTGTTGCTTTACTTACCTTCAATCAGCAGCCCGAGCCGTGGAGGGAGGGGGGGGAGAGTAGCGGGTCCCTCCGCTCAAGCCACGCCCCCCCTCCCTGTCAAGCCTCCCACTCCCTCCCACCTCCCGCTCCGGCTCCCGCTCCCTACAGACCGCATATCGTGGTCTGTGTATGTCAGCGCACCGCCTGTCTGCAGTGCGGGCGCGCTGACTCTGGGAGCGGGGCCTTAGCATAAGTTACATGCGGCTTTCTCCGCGGGATTTTTTAAACCGCGTGCAGATGCTGGCTTTTTTTTTTTGGCGCCGCAGGCGCTTTCATTTTTCAGCGCCATTAGCACTGAATGGAGAAAGTTCGGCGACAAAAAAAAAAGCCCCGAACAATTGCGTTTAAGCTTTAGATTAAGCTTAGCCGCAACAGTACTTTCAATTAGAATTGTTTTGGCAATGGTTTGGCTTTAGGAATTGAATAGGGAATTGTATAATTGATTTGTATTGTATTGTAATTGTTTTAGGAAATGGATTAATTGATTGATAGTAATTGTATTGATGTTGCTTAGTTTCTATTTGATTTTCAGGATGGCATTGGTGGTTAGGGGACATTGTTCATAGTGTATTTTATTGTTACATATATTTTGCATAGTATTACATGATGCACAGATTAATTGCATCATGTACACACTCAATGCAATTGTGTGACATTTCATATACATTTGTGTAGCTGCTGGTTTGTTGTTTTATATTTACAATTGTTGCTGGATTTTTTGTAACATGCTATGTGGTGATTTTAAGATTAAGAATTCATGTTTTGATTTATGCATGTTTTATGTGTTTCATAATGGGCAAATAATCTATTATCCATATCTGGATAATAGTTATTTTGCACATTATTGTACTGTATGTGTTGGGTGGGGGGTGGGGGGGGGTGGATGTATGTATTGAATGTATAGGCCCGGTTTATTTTTTTTACATACAGGGTTTGTTCCTTTGGTCTGCGAGAGACCTCTGGAGACCACCTGCGGTATCCTCGGGCTTCTCACGGGTATCGGGCTGCGTGGTCCACGAGGGACACCTGCTGAGAAGAACCGGTGGCCACACATCTGTGGAGGCACCGTGAACCCGTAGGGACCACCTGTGGGTCACCAGACCCCCATGGGAACCACCCGAGGCCCCGCAGACACCTGTGGGTCTGACCCGGGGCCCCCAGACATCCACAGGCCTACCGTGGGGACCCAATTGTGGCCCACGGTGATCCGTGGAGACCACCTGGTGGGCCATGGTGCCTGGCGGGACCCACCAACAGGCCTCCAGACCCTGTATGAAACAAGTTTCTGGTAACCTGTAGGTCTGTGAGGTGACCAGTCAGGCCAACCGGGGACTCACGTGGGCCTGGGGTATGAACCCTGTATGTAAAAGAATAAATCATTTATTTATGGGGGGGCAAAGGGGGTGGGTTATGTATTTAATAAATAGAATGATGTTTATTGTGGGGCTGTGTGTTGTTTTTATTGTGGGTACTGGGGGGTGGGGGGGAGGGGGTATTGGCCCCAAGGGTATGTGGGTGGGCCTCCCGGCTGGGTAGTGGGTGAGGGTGGTTAGGCCTCACGGGGTGGGGGGTTAGTGGGGGAGGGTATGTAGGCCTCCCGAGTGGTGGGTGAGGGTGGGTTAACCCCTTAATGACTGTAGCGGTTAATAACCGCTATGGTGATTAAGGGGATAGGGGACATTACATTGGATGTTTTTATTCTTGTGTATGTTTTGCAGCACCAGAGGGACATGGGCAGGATTAAGATGAGGATGAAGGCGGCCTTCATCGTGGATGCCTGTAAAAGGTAAGTGTAATATGTATTGACTGTATTTATTGAAAGTTATATGTTTTTACAATGGGCAAATGCATTATTATCCATATGTGGATAATAGTAATTTTGCCCATTACTGTATAGTATGTGTTAGGGGGGTGTATTTAGTTATTAATTTTGTTTATTATTTTTGGAGGCACAACATTGTTACTGCAGGCCCGCGGGCACCCCGGGACTCCCGCGGGGACCCCCGCACTGCCACGGGGACCCCCGCTGGCCTGTTGTATGGGTGTTGCGCATGCAAAAATGTAAACAAAGAATTTTTTCTAAGTCCAGCTTTTTTTATCACCAGCCTTTAGCTGGTGATCTTTATTCAGCGCAACTTTCACGTACGATCAGTTTGCGTTGCTTAGTGAATCCTGCAGAAGGGCAGGATTCAGCGCAAACAGCTGATCGTACGAGCAAAGATGGACTTTGAAAAAATTTCAAGAAGAAGCCCGTTTTAGAGCGCAAAGTGCCTGTTAGCGCGGCTTAGTGAATAGCGCTCGGCGGAACTTCACGTTCTAAGAGCACTATGCGCTCTTAAAACAACTTATCACTGCTTAGTACATAACCCCCTTTGACTGAGTCACTGATTGTGCCACCTGTGCTGAAGCTGGGAGTGATTGAGCCACCTGTGCTGAAGCAGGAATATCCTGAAAACCTGACCTGTTGGTGACCCTTGAGTACTGGAGCTGTCCGCCCCCTGATGCAGAAGCATGGTATAGAGGAGGGAGCAGCGCTAATATATGGTGCGGACATTGTATTTAATCTATATGGCATTCCCATGTAAAATGAGTTTTACTGTACTTAGCAATGGGTGGAATTACATTTAGCATTCTCTTGCAGCATCATTGTATTAACAATATAGGTTTCAATGCTACTTTTTTCCAACTGTATCTAGCAGCAAAGTAATTCTGCAGTTAGCCGATAGTCAATGCTGGTTACATGCGAGTTACTTTCATCCGCACAGAGTTAGAGAGACTTAGGCCCGGGCCATAGAGGGGGGGAGCCGTGCTGAGGCGAGCGGACGCTGAGGCGAGCCTGCAGAAGCTGGGCGATTTCATGCCCATACAGGCGAGCCAGCGTCCGCGATCGGAGGTGGGGGGAGACTGTAGGGAGGCGGGGCAGTGACGTCGCTGGGCCAATCGCCCGCGACGCACTGACGTCGACGTCACGGCGCCGTGACGTTGACGCAGCCCCACTCTCATTGGAGGGTTTCAGCCGACAGCGCGCTGAAAAACAGCTTGGCGCTCGGCTGAAACCTCCAACTCCTCCGCACGCCTGCGGACGCTCGCGTGAGCCCCCTCTCAAGGCATCCTCATTGAGGATGCAGGGGCTCAGCGCGGAGCGTCCGCACGCCTCAGCGCGGCCTGTCCTTCTATGGATACGGCCTTACTTTCACCGGAGCTGCGGACAGGGTCAGCGGCTGTCACTGTGCAGGGGCGAGGGTGGGGAGATCCATGCTTCTGGGTTGGACCCCCCCCCCCGCCCCACAGCATTAACTCTCTGGTGTCCAGGCCGCTGTGTACCCCGTTGCCAAAAACAGTTAGTGTTACTACATCTGTATTTAGAAGAATGCTTTAGGCACAGTAGCACGGAACCGGTGTACTCTGTACTTGGAGTGAGTTAGGTTACATTGTACTTGGAGTGAGTTAGGTTACACTGTACTTGGAGTGAGTGAGGTTACACTGTACTTGGAGTGAGTTAGGTTACACTGTACTTGGAGTGAGTTAGGTTACACTGCACTTGGAGAGAGTTAGGTTACACTGTACTTGGAGAGAGTTAGGTCACACTGTACTTGGAGTGAGTTAGGTTACACTGTACTTGGAGAGAGTTAGGTTACACTGTACTTGGAGTGAGTTAGGTTACACTGCACTTGGAGAGTTAGGTTACACTGTACTTGGAGAGAGTTAGGTCACACTGTACTTGGAGAGAGTTAGGTTACACTGTACTTGGAGAGAGTTAGGTCACACTGTACTTGGAGTGAGTTAGGTTACACTGCACTTGGAGAGAGTTAGGTTACACTGTACTTGGAGTGAGTTACGTTACACTGTACTTGGAGAGAGTTAGGTTACACTGTACTTGGAGTGAGTTAGGTTACACTGTACTTGGAGAGAGTTAGGTATACTGTACTTGGAGTGAGTTAGGTTACACTGTACTTGGAGAGAGTTAGGTTACATTGTACTTGGAGAGAGTTAGGTTACACTGTACTTGGAGTGAGTTAGGTTACACTGTACTTGGAGTGAGTTAGGTTACACTGTACTTGGAGTGAGTTAGGTTACACTGTACTTGGAGTGAGTTAGGTTACACAGTACTTGGAGAGAGTTAGGTTACACTGTACTTGGAGAGAGTTAGGTTACACTGTACATGGAGTGAGTTAGGTTACACTGTACTTGGAGAGAGTTAGGTTACACTGTACTTGGAGAGAGTTAGGTTACACTGTACTTGGAGTGAGTTAGGTTACACTGTACTTGGAGTGAGTTAGGTTACACTGTACTTGGAGATAGTTAAGTTACACTGTACTTGGAGTGAGTTAGGTTACATTGTACTTGGAGAGAATTAGGTTACACTGTACTTGGAATGAGTTAGGTTACACTGTACTTGGAGAGAGTTAGGTTACACTGTACTTGGAGTGAGCTAGGTTTACACTGTACTTGGAGAGAGTTAGGTTACACTGTACTTGGAGTGAGTTAGGTTACACTGTACTTGGAGAGAGTTAGGTTACACTGTACTTGGAGAGAGTTAGGTTACACAGTACTTGGAGAGAGTTAGGTTACACTGTACTTGGAGTGAGTTAGGTTACATTGTACTTGGAGTGAGTTAGGTTACACTGTACTTGGAGTGAGGTATACTTGCCAGTTTAGCACTGTGTATTTGATAGATCAGGGTAACCAATTAGAATGTTCCATTCAGCAAAGCTCAGACACTATAGAATCTTGCTCAGACACTATAGAATCTTGCTCAGACACTATAGAATCTTGCTCAGACACTATAGAATCTTGCTCAGACACTATAGAATCCTGCCCAGAGAGTTGAATCATGCACAGCACAGTCACAGATAGACATCTGTCACCTATTCCAACAGTTCTCATCAAATATTAAGGATCATATTTACTGTACTAAGGAGTCTTCTGCCACAGGACAGCTTCCTGCACTGGAACACACAATTGACCACTGACTCTTGTGGCTAAAAGACTCTTTAGTAAATATGGATGTGATACTGTAGTAGGGGTAGCCGGCCTCACATAAGAAAAGTGAAGCCGGGCTGGCTACCCCCAAAACCGTGTGTAACTCTCCGCCTCTGTAAGCTCATATGGCCGGAACATTTTGTGTGATGTAACCCCTTCCAGGAAATAGCATTATCCCTGTGTGATCTGGAAGGAGGAAATCTTTGTATATTGTGGGGGAACAGGGAATGTAAAATGTATTATACAGTATTTTGAAGCACTTTATTCCCTTTGAATACACAAAAGAAATGAAGTCCCCGGCGCCTATGAATACCAGTAATTGTCCAGAATCAATGTCCCAGCAACAAAGTCCCAGCAATAAGTAACAATGTCCAATAGGATACAATGTCTCAATGTTCTTAATACAAGTGTATCAGCTCTGGTACAGCTTCTCCTTGATGCGTATGCCCCTAAAGAGAGGACAACAGACCATTGCACAGTAGTCTGGACTCGAAGTGATTTTCTTAGTAAACAAAATAATGCCTACTTACAGGAAATGTGATGGTAGGTTATTGAGAGTGCTTGCATGTTACATTCTTTGGGCAGACTTATCGTATTTGTTATCTCTCACAAGGGATTGCACTTATTCACCACGGTGTATCACAGTATTTCTTCACATTGCACATTAGGTGCAATTACCTTAAGGTATATATTTATATAGGTCTTAGCACTTACTGTATGTTTATTTAGGTTTTTTTCCACTTTGTTCCCTGTAAATTGTATTTCCCCAGCTACGCAGCCAAGTAATGTGATTTGTTGTCACGGGAGACCAGGCATTTACACCTTTATACCGGGATCATGTCACTGAGCAAAACCAAGAAGTAAAACAAATTGCGATTTATTCCATTGAAACAGGCATACACACAGTGAATTACAATAAACAAGAGAAAACACACTTACTGGGGGTCTGGGCTACAAAACTAACCTTTCCTAGTTGCAATAGCACAGGAAACACAGTCTTTACAAAGTCCTTCAGATGACCGGGACTATGCTCGAAAAATCCTGGAACTGATCTCGGCGTGCAGTTCCCGCTCTTTCCACTCTGGAGGTGCTGAAATCCCTTGACCGGCAGATAGTACCAAACGTCCTGGTACTCTTTTCGGCGTGTAGTTCCAGCCGCGACCACTACGTTCTCCTTTCAGAACTTGGCCCCGAAAAGGAATTTCTGAAGCCGGCTCACGTCTATTTCTCCCAGAGCATCTTTTGGTCAGTTCAAAATTTACCGCTGTTGTCTTGGCGCTTAGAATCTCCTGAGCTGATTGGCTGCTGGGTTTCTTCTAGGATTTCAGTCCCATTCACAGAATACCTCAACCAATCAGAGCGTGGGAATATTTCCACCAGCCTATCAGCTATTTGCCGGCACCCTGAAGCTTGGCGGGCACGGATTTCAATTCTGCAAAGGGGCATGCGCCACCCTGGCACCTCTGCTCATTAGCATATTGAACCCCCCACTGGGCCAGGCTCCTCAGAGTCTGGGGACGGAGAAATGGTCGCCGGATAGCCCTTATTCATGCAGGACGTGGGTACTTAAGCATAACTCCGGTACTCCGCCCACCATTACACCTTGGCATCTCTGAGACTTTCAAGTCCGGGTCCTGAGCAGACTCAGTGGCACCAAGCCTGGTGGCCATCTGGTCTCTCGGAACCAGGGACTTGGAAACTCCCCAGCTCATATACAGTGCATAAAACATATATACCTTACAAACATTCAAAGTTAATAAAATATACTTTTACACTTTTCCTGGTTAAAATGCCTATGTCTTTTTGGGGTTAGGGATAGAATGAGAACTTTTACTTTTTATTCCCACTAGCCATATGCCTAATACTCGGCAAACCTGACTTACATTTGAAAAAATCCCACAGCTTTATTACTTTGCTGGAGTACCCCCTGAACCCCTATACCAGATTCAGGGTGACCTGGGCATTAACTGGGCATCCCGCTTTACACCGTTTTGGGGATACCTTGCATCCCTATGCCCCTTTTACCTTTCTGGTCTGTGCTGAAGTAGGGACACCTGGCGGTGAGCTGCAAGAACGTTTTCAGGGTAGGATTTTGATCGGAGCATTGTGCCTACATGTATCTGGGATTCCGACCTGATTCCCAGTTACATTATTGGAGTATCAAGTAACTCTGGAATCCCGCTACCAAGACACAATCTGACAACACTTTGTCTGCAAAACCTACCCTGAAACTCATAGCCAGTAATCTCTGCTTGCTGGCACTCCTGGAAAGGCAAAATCATAAAAATTCTTTATTGTGGCATATTTTCATACAATGCATGGAAGTACATATACAAAACTCAGGCCCAAGAGCTAACCCTCTAGGACCCCAAAACATGGATCAGGGGCAACCAATTGGTCTTGACCTTTATTAGTGAGCCTGGTTACCCCTTCACCGTCACATTTGTGTTTAAGCATTTCTATGGAGGCAGACTCAGTAATTCACTTGGCCGAGTTACTTACAGACTCTGAGGCGCCTTCCCAGCGGGAGGTATAGCGCTGTCCAGGGGAAGCGGTTGCCGGGACGGAGACCGTACGCGCCTTTTTCATTGGTCAGTTCAAATTTCCCACTCACCAGCAGCCCCGTCATCATGGGGCAGTCCTGAGCACCTAAGCATACCCCCCTCCTCTGACTGGTGCATCTGGGGGAGCCCACTGCTGGGGATTGGCTGAACCATATTGATCCGTGCTCTGATTGGCCGGCGGCTCCTCCATAGAAAAGATAGGCACCGAGGCCTATGTAAGGAGTGGTGCTGATCAGAGTACCAGAACATCTTAGGAGTTTGACGGTGATCCCTCTGGTGGGAGTTTCAAAGTTGCTAATGAGAGAATAACACTTTGAGGAACCAGGTCAAGAAGCGGACAGGAAAAGTCTACCTGAAGCTAGAGTCTTCCTCCAAGGATCATGGGAAAAGAGAGAAAATTTGCGCCGGAAAATTTAGCCTACTATTTGATGTGTAGCTTCAGTCCTTTCCACAAAGTGGTTCCGCTGCCTGAGTCTTTCAGAGGTGATTCACCAACCTCTGTATGAGTATGGGTAGAAATAGGGGTGAAAATGTCCTCGGGCGCGTCACTCTGCTTGCGGCTCCACGACGTTAAATACGTGCAAAGTAGAAGAGAAAAGGGGAGGGCCACAGTAAGAAAAACAGCACAAAATTATGCACACTTCTTCATTAGGATAGGGAGAGGGGAAGGGAGGGGTGGGAGGAGAAGACAAGGCAAGAGAGATGTTGAATCAAACTTTTTTGGTTGGAGATACACTCACTCTCTGGGTTGGGGTATTTCGTCTCGGCTGATCCCTGCTGGCAAAAGTTCTTTCTGTCTGTGTGCCGGGGTGTATGCAGCTGTTGCCCGTGCACAGGCTATGTTCTCCTCCAGTCGCCTCTCCCCTCTGCAGAGACAGTCTTCAGCTTCCTCGGTCCCTCTCCTGTACTTTAACCGGCCGAGGAAGCTGAAGCCTGTCTCTGCAGAGAGGGACATGTTGTGGAGTCTGGCGGCATCTCCTTCCTATGCCCAAATATATCGGTCGCTTGTAAGTTTTAAATCTCATCCACCCACTGTTAATTAAACTGTATTGCACTATTTTTTTCTCCCTTTTATTTTTTGTCAAGGAAGACACCAGAGGGCATTTCCTCACCTACAACCCCCCCAATCACATATAGAGGAGGAGACATCAGCTCAAGATACTAGAGATTTGATGTGAGTGTGTCTCCAACCAAAAAAGTTTGATTCAACATCTCTCTTGCCTTGTCTTCTCCTCCCACCCCTCCCTTCCCCTCTCCCTATCCTAATGAAGAAGTGTGCATAATTTTGTGCTGTTTTCTTACTGTGGCCCTCCCCTTTTCTCTTCTACTTTGCACGTATTTAACGTCGTGGAGCCGCAAGCAGAGTGACGCGCCCGAGGACATTTTCATCCCTATTCCTCCAAGGATCCCAGTTGGTGAGTGTATACTGTAATTGTGTATCTTGTATGTTTGCTGACTTGCCAGAATAAACTCTGTTTATTCAACTTCTTATTCCCGTCTGGTGAATGTGATCCTGGGGTAAACGTGCTGGTCTCCCGTGACAATGGGCCTCAATGTCTCGCTGTGCAATGTATTGCAGCTACCTTCGTTACAAACGTTAACAAGTGAAGTTTTGGGGTGCAGGTAGGTTACCAATGGGAAATGCACCAATGTGCCAGTATTGTACCCAATGTAAAGTACAGGGTCATTGCAGGGAAACATAGGGCAGACAGAGGGTTAGGGAAAGGGAGAGGGCTGCACTGAGTATTACAGAGAGAAGGGAATAAACTGTCTGAATGAGGGGAAACTGGCTGTCCCCAGTAGAGTAGAGAAGCCTGGCTAAAATAGCACAGCTTTCTACCTGGAGGTCAGAGAACCTTGACCCAGACACACAGAGCCAGAGGAGAGAGAAATCCATGTCAGATGTCCTAGAAGTCCACTTGCACACCAATTTCATCAGTCTTTAGTGTTCCCAAACATATCAGGAACCCCTTGTCACCTGAATGAAAATGATTTGAGTGGAGACCATTTCATAAAGATTATTGTATATTTATAAATATCAATGATGTCATGCACCCGATTATAGGGAACAAAATGTCAGCGAGTCAAAATAAGCTGTTTTATGTTTGTTGTGTGATCTCATTATTTACATAAATTTAAGTGGTTGACATGGAACCTGTTTCCCCACACAAATATTGTAAGACCTTACCCGTGGACATCAAGGTGTTGGACTTGTAAGCATACCATGCAGCCTGCAGTTACTGTTGATGATGGGGTTAATATCAAAAGGCTGAGAACGAGCTACAGTAATTACCAGCTGTCCCTGAGTGACTAATAAAAGCAATGGTCAAACAGTTGAGATGTTAGTATAGCCGACTCAAGAATAACCGCTAACCACTATGGTCCAGAAATGTTTTGGGTGAATTGGGCTGATTGGCAAGAGAAAGGAGGGCCGGGAATTTGTGTGGGTTTGTGTGATGTGTGTGTGATTTACTACAAAGCAGCAGGAGTTTCACTGCTTTAGAGAGATCTCCAAAGAGCAGCAAAGCTACGCACATCCATATTTTATCTATGTTTTTTTCTAGGGCAATCCAAGGAGGCTGTTGCCACACTGACAGTATGTCAAGACAAGGTGGCGGGATGGATGGAGATTAATTGGCTGAAGCTCAATCCTGGCAAGACGGATCTAATGATTATTCGGCAAGAACACTGAGTATGACGGGATTTGCGAGCTTCCCCTAATCAAAGGTGTAGTGTCAGTGCCCGTGTCCCAGGTTTGTAACCTCAACATCCTCTTTGACCAGAGACTCAACATGCGAGCCCAACTGATCTCTGTTTAGTCTGGTTTTTTTTAATCTGAGGCTGCTTCAGAGCTTGAGTCAACTCCTGTCATCTATGGACCTTGCATCACTGGTCCATGACTTTGTGTCTACATGGTTGGACTACAGGAATGCCTTATATGCAAGACTACCGGCGTGACTGATGCGGAGGCTCCAGCTTGTGCAGAACACTGCTGCTCGAATGCGGAGACGTGTTTCTCGATTTGAGCTTACACTATCTGCACTGGCTTCTAGTGATCTTCCGAGTTCAGTTCAAGTTGGCCGTAATGGCTTTTAAACTCTTGCAATGTCAAGGACGTGCCTATCTGCCGTCTGGTTCGAAGCCGCGGAGTGATAGTGGCTGTGATCTCAGGTCCTCAGGGGGGTCCGCCTCTCTGTGGCAGGGGTACTGCACCCTACACTGCATGGGTGGGCCTTCTCCTGTGCAGCTTCAGAGGACTGGAACTGGCTACCGCCAGAGATCAGGTGTATATCGACTTTACCACTGTTTCGGACTCGGTGTAATACTTACCTCTTCCTTCTGGCTTTTCCTGTCTGACAAAACAATTGTATATCATTTTAATTTGTTTAACTGTAAAGTATTGAGATGCCCCCTTAAGTGGAGACGTGGTTTGACTCAAACAAATATGGTGATGATGATGATGATGATGGTGGTGGTGATTATGATGGTGGTGGTGATGATGGTGGTGGTGATGATGGTGGTGGTGATGATGATGGTGGTGGTGGTGGTGATGATGGTGATGGTGATGATGATGATGATGATGATGATGATGATGATGATGATGATGATGATGATGATGCAGTGAGCACTTAAGACCAGTACATACACTTTTTTGTGCATATTTAAAGGTGTATTTGATTTATAGCACTTGTGATCTGCATTTGGGAATAAATTGTTTTCTCACATCTACTTCAATGTACCGTTTTTTAACTTGGCAGAATCTGACAGGGTTAAAAAGTACTTAATTGGCACACTGCAAAACTAGGGGCAGCACATAACCAGAACGGCCAATGGCATCCAAGTCATTGGAGCAGTCTTGCTTTTATATTTCAGTAACAGATTTTTGAGTACTGTCACCCTTTTAACTCTTGAACAGGCGTCAAAAATACAGAATTTACTCAGCCTATTTGGATGTAATGGATCCAGTTTTATTTATTTATTTTATTTATAAAATATTTTTACCAGGAAGTAATACATTGAGAGTTACCTCCCGTTTTCAAGTATGTCCTGGGCACAGAGTAAAACAAATAATACATGGTTACAAGTACAGTTACATAAATGAGCAGGGTATACATTATATACAAGACATTGCGTGCACAGTTAGAGATAATATATATTATGAGCGTATGAAACAGTTACAGACCAGGTTAAAATGTGAGACAGCCTTAGATTTGAAAGAACTTAAACTGGTGCTGGATGTGAGGGTCTCTGGTAGGTTGTTCCAGTTTTGGGGTGCACGGTAGGAGAAGGAGGAACGTCCGGATACTTTGTTGAGCCTTGGGACCATGAACAGTCTTTTGGAGTCTGATCTCAGGTGATAAGTGCTGCAAGTGGTAGGGGTGAGGAGCTTGTTCAGGTAGCTGGATAGCTTGCCCATGAAGAATTTAAAGGCAAGACAGGAAAGGTGAACTAGAAGTGTTGACCAATCTAGTTCTTTGAGCATTTCGCAGTGATCTGTGTTGTAGTTGCATTGGAGAACAAAACGACAAATTGAATTGTAGAGGGTGTCAAGTTTGCTAAGGTGGGTTTGAGGTGCCGAGCCATATACTATGTCTCCATAGTCAATAATTGGCATTAGCATCTGCTGTGCGATACGCTTTCTGACCAGGAGACTTAGGGAGAATTGGTTCCTGTAAAGTACCCCTAGTTTGGCATAGGTCTTGGTTGTCAGGGTATCAATGTGCATCCCGAACGTTAAGTGGGAGTCAAACCATAAGCCCAGGTATTTAAAACTAGTGACAGGTGTTAGGGTGGTAGGGTGGCAATGTTACACATAATTACATAGTCCTACAGCATTACCAACCTCACACCACCCTTCAAACATCCAGCATCTACCTGATATCCTCACACCTCACCCTTTGGTCTGCACTACTGTATATTACGTGTCATCAGATGGCCATGAACCATGCTGAGCAAGGAGAGCATCCACATTACCATCCAGCCTCATACTTTGTGTTTCAATAATATCCCTTCTTCCTAAACTCTTTGGAGCAAGGACTTCTCTCTCTTTCATACCATTCTGTGTTAATGTAATAATATATATATATATATATATATATATATATATATATATATATATATATATATAATTGTGCAGTTGCATATGTTATCCTCCGATAAACACAGTCTAATAATAACATAATAATAATAATAATTATGATAATAATAATATTTTTTAATAATAATGATACGGTAATTATAATAATAATAATGTAGGCCTGTAAGTAGAGATCCAGTCCCTCCCATGTCTTTCTAGCAGAAAGATAGAGATGAACCTCTCTCTGTCTCCATTGGCAATCAACCAAGCCAACTTGTCTGCCATTTCTCTGCCTCCTTCTTACAAACTTTGGGTGCTTGGAACATCTTGAAGGCAGTATGTGTTTGCACGTGCCCAGATGGCATGCAAAGATTATACTGAGCAATCAGCTTTCCTTATAAAACTGTGGGATTCGTTTTATGAACTGACTTACAGTCTGCATACATTATTCCACTCACCCCGGCGTATGTTCCACATTATGCGCGCTCACGGACAGCGTGCGCACTTCACAGAGCGCAAAACTTTCTCTTCTTTTTCATTGACTTTCCTGCCGTAAAAACCTTTTTTACTGGCACACAACTGTTTTTACCCTTCCAACTTAACCCCTCTCCCACCACACAGCTTTGTTCTGCCAGCCCCAGCCACTGAGCCACTGATTGAGCCACCTGTGCTGCAGCTAGGATATCATGAAAACCTGACCTGTTGGTACCTCTCATTTTTTGTCCACTTTTAATGCCTGTTACACAGACATTGTTGTGAGCTGAGCTAAGTATTCTTTGCATATGACTTACCCTCACTCTGAGTCATTTTTATTAAGCTCACAACATCTACCTGTGTGTATATCTGTATTCATTATGTATGGTGTTTTTAGTACTTGCTTCCAGTAAATACCTGTTTTTGATTTACACATTTCCTCTGTTTGCCTTGTGTGCGGGGTTCCCTTCCTTCAGTTTTGTCCTGGTATTCTTTTTGTGTTTTATATGAAGGGATGCGATTAAATCATTTCCTCACATATGGTTTTGAAAGAAATCCTATTACATAAACCTATGGTAAAAAAAAAAATGTGTGTCATGTTCTCCCCCCTACGCACACACACACACACACACACACACACACACACACGCACGCACGCACGCACGCACGCACGCACACACACACTTTTTTTTAGCGCCTTTTTTTGAACACTGATGTATTGACCTTTATGTATGTATAATTGTGTTTATCTATAGACAAATATATACACAGCACTTTACATCATTACAACAGGAGGTAAATTATGTGCATGGCAAACTATGGGAATAAGTGCAACATAAGGCTTAAGAAGACTGTGACAGGGCCTTTCCCCAGTTAAAAAAGGCAGCACACATAAAGCCTGTTCTGTAACTGATGAGTCCAGCAGTGAGATGGTTAATTTCAGCTAGGGTCAATTAGCCCACCTGGCTCATCAAGCAGGTTTAAAGGTGCGCTGCACAAACTGCATGGGTCTCTTGGGCACAGAGGGACTGTGCTGCCAGAGAAATCCCCAGGAACAGCTCTCTCTAGCACTGAGGAAATGTGTGCTGCCAGAGAGAGATCCCCGGGAACCAGACCTCTCTATTCCAGAGTGCAGCGGACCCTGGAACTCACCAGACCCGGACACAGACCCGGAGACTGATGTAAAGAGCCCCCTGCTTACAGGTACCTCTGGATTTGTGGGTCAGTGGTTGGTAAGAGGCTTAGCCTCCCAGCCCTGCAGATAGAGACTGGGAAGTGCGAGTTAGCCCTTACATAGCCTGTTTCATTTGTTTTACATGCTGACATGAAGCTGTATAAAGCCGCGGTCTGAATAAAAGCCATATGTTTATTTTCCCTTTAAATACATCTCCCTGGTTATACCTCTGCACGTGTCTCCTACAGAGACCCTGTCCCAAAGAGCTTACAATCTAACGCCTGGATACATCAAACGGCGTAAATAAACAAATGCATTCGAATTGGCAAAACATATGAATTATTTTTATAGTGCAAATATTGCATTCAGTAAGAGATAGTGATAATATACCTCTTTTTTTTATTATGAACACCAATACATCAAGTTCCGATATTTATCAGAACTTGATTAACACTAGAAATAATGCAACTTTTATCACTTACTCCAGTCTGGCGTTAGCCCTGTCTTTTGTATAGATATGACCGGTGCGTTCTCACTCGCAGAGACGTGGCCAAAAATCAGACACTAGTAGACGACACCAGCGTATGGATAAACAAAACAATGATTTATGTTTAACCCCTATAACACAATTATATTAGCATCATTGTGATTCTCTGTGCGAGGATCATATACATACAACCACAATACTGTTAATGGCCTGCGCAGTTGTGTCCCAATGTCTCTCAGAGTCCCCACGACACTGTGTTATAAGGGACCCAAGTGTAGGTGCTAGCACAAACGTTGGAGCTGTTATAATCTGTGTTATACCGTAGCAAACCTATCTCTTCACAAAGACTTAGGTACCCTTGTGGGAAGTGAGTCTCCCCTCTTTGGTTAATCACACCTCCCGTGGTCTGTTAAGCAGCTTTCCCGCTTTTAGATTCGCTCCAGGAACCTGTCTGTTACATCATTAACAAACAGAGAAAAGAACCCTAGTTTTGGGCACTCTGATACATCTATTGGGTGAGGTATGAAAAATTTAAAACATTAATAAACCACCAAATAAAATATTGGGGATTAAAACGAGTATTAAATGCTAGGATCCTAAAATCTGAACATGTAATACCAGGTTCTGGATCAACGATAAGGATGGCAGGAACACTCAAAAGGAGTGTCATGCAATCAAAAAACAGGTGAGTATAATAAGAACACCTGTAAGAGTAACCAGAGGTATGGAACTCAACTGTTTAGGTAGGTCTCAGTCCACATATCCTGAATACATAATATATAAAATAATAAACACAACAGCCACAGGGGGTTAATATATTCCCCAGCCAGAAGTATTATGGCAAAAGTATAGCACTGATATCTACATAAGCTACACTAGTAGCAACAACAGGCACAGCTCAATGTGTGGTATGCCTGTGACCCTCACATCTAAGGTATACCTTTTGACTTAATTCGATATATCACACGGTTTGTAGGTGTAACCAGGCTAAACGGCACTGACCCAACACCTGCTCTGTTAGTCAGAGCTGGTCAATAAAGGGTCAGTGCTAATGAGAGGGTGGGTAGATTCAAAATCATAAGTAGAGTGCACTAATGTGCATCTATCTTGTTAGTGTAGACAGATTGAGCGCACGCGAATGACTCAGATACCTACACGTGAGTCAGCTGGCAGCATTGCCTTCCAGCATTTGCAGCGTGCTAACTTATGCAGTGGCTTCCATAATGGCTTGTCCAAGGGAGCTTTCTAACCAGTAGCTTGCCACTCAATCTGTCTACACTAACAAGATAGGGCACTGACCCTTTATAGGGGAATATATTAACCCCTACATTGTATTGTATTGTATGTCTTTATTAATATAGCGCCATTAATGTACATAGCGCTTCACAGTAGTAATACACGTGGTAATCAAATAAATAACAGATAATATAAATAACAAATTATAGGAATAAGTGCTTCAGACATAAAAGTAACATTAAGGAAGAGGAGTCCCTGCCCCGAGGAGCTTACAGTCTAATTGGTAGGTAGGGAGAACGTACAGAGACAGTAGGAGGGAGTTCTGGTAAGTGCGTCTGCAGGGGGCCAAGCTTATGTATCATGTGTTCAGAATATCCACAGTGCTATTCATACGCTTCTTTAAGCAAGTGTGTCTTAAGGTGGGTCTTAAAGGTGGATAGAGAGGGTGCTAGTCGGGTATTGAGGGGAAGGGCATTCCAGAGGTGTGGGGCAGTCAGTGAAAAATGTTTAAGGCGGGAGAGGGCTTTAGATACAAAGGGGGTAGAAAGAAGACATCCTTGAGAAGAACGCAAGAGTCGGGATGGTGCATAACGAGAAATTAGGGCTGAGATGTAAGGAGGGGCAGAAGAGTGTAAAGCTTTAAAAGTGAGGAGGAGAATTGAGTGTGAGATGCGGGATTTGATCGGAAGCCAGGAGAGGGATTTCAGCAGGGGAGGCGCTGAGACAGATTTAGGAAAGAGTACAGTGATTCTGGCAGCAGCGTTTAGGATAGATTGTAGGGGAGACAGGTGAGAGGCAGGAAGGCCAGACAGCAGGAGGTTACAGTAATCGAGACGGGAGAGAATGAGGGCCTGAGTCAGAGTTTTAGCAGTCGAGCAACAGAGGAAAGGGCGTATCGAAATGTTTTGAATGTGAGAGGAGAATGTGAGAGAGGAGTCGAGTGTGACCCCTAGGCAGCGTGCTTGGGCTACTGGGTGAATGGTGGTAGTTCCAACAGTAATGTGGAAGGAGGTAGCAGGGCCAGGTTTGGGAGGAAGTATGAGGAGCTCTGTTTTAGCCATGTTGAGTTTAAGGTGCCACGATCACTGCTCTTGGCTACTGGCAGACCAAGCTAGGGTCCATTTTTGTGGCTGTTGTGTTATTTTATATGTAACGGCTGGACCCCCCTTGTCTGACCCACCCAATCTCACATTGGCCCGTGTGGTCTAACCGGTCCCCATTACAAGGTCGTGTGTGGTGGTGCACCTGCAAGTAACAGGACTCCTGAGTCTCCCGCTTGATGGTATTAGGGGATGTCATCAGGACAGGTAGCTGAGTTAGTGGGTACGAGTCCAACTTACTTCATGTGCAGCGCCTCCACCTCATCAGGATCTGTGCTTCCGCAGGGAGATGGTCCTGGTGAGGAACTCCTTCTCGGTGGTGACTGCCACTGTTGAGTAATCTCACACTCACACAGTGGGGGTTTCTTTGAACAGGGCATCTTTATTTGCATGGTATGGGCCAGCTGCCCCTCACAGATAACAGCTCAGCCGCTCATCTCTTTGCAGCACTTCATTAGGAAGGTCCCTTTTCCCTAATAGAGCTGCTTTCCACCTTTACTCTCAAAGAGATTCCCCAGCTTCTCTGGCTGCTGTAATCTCCTCTCCTGAGCTGCTTTGTCTCTCTCAGCTCCTCTCTTGAGCTGCTCTGTCTGTCAGCTCCTCTAACTCTGTTCACTCTGTTCACTCTGCTGCGTATGCTCACTGACTCACAGCTAGCAGGAGACACTGCAACATTGTTGCAGACCTTCACGTGCCTCTCAGTGAACAGAGCAGCACAACAACAGGAAACTGAACTTCTAACTTTAGGCAGTGCTGTGTCTTATATCACCCCCCAGAGAACAAACCTGCTCTGTACCACTAAGTGTGGGCACAATGCATGTTGTCACTTCCTTTGGGGACATATGACACCTCACCAGGGTTTGAGGGCAAACCTCCATTGATTGTTGCTGGCAATCCTGCATACTTACCAGGTTTACAGCCAGCATGAGAAAGAGATATGTACACCAATCTTACACATGGCTACATATATATTATATATTCAGGATATGAAACCTACCTAAACAGTTGAGTTCCATACCTCTGGTTACTCTTATACTGTAGGTGTTCTTATTATACTCACCTGTTTTTTGATTGCAGGACACTCCTTTTGAGTGTTCCTGCCATCCTTATCGTTGATCCAGAACCTGGTATTACATGTTCAGATTTTAGGATCCTAGCATTTAATACTCGTTTTAATCCCCAATATTTTATTTAGTGGTTTATTAAAGTTGTTTTAAATCTTTCATACCTCCCCCAATAGATGTATCAGAGTGCCCAAAACTAGGTTTCTTTTCTCTGTTTGTTGTTCATAATACTTACCTGGGAGCACCTACATCACTATCACATCATACTTATCGACAGCTGCGGGGCTCCCCTATCTAGTACCTACTGTTACATCATCAGTCAGATCCTCTGGGTTGTACTGCTCAGAACCTGGTTATCAGTGTGCAGCAGCTCTTTGCATACATGGGCTGCTCTAACCAGGGTATAGCAGGAACTGGATAGAAAAATCTTCCCCCAAACAGGACAGGTAAACAGCAGCACAGCAATGGATGGAGAGAGGCTGGTGGTCAGTTAAAAGAAGACTTTATTCAAACAGCGTGCTGTCAGGACCTGACAGCACGCTGTTTGAATAAAGTCTTCTTTTAACTGACCACCAGCCTCTCTCCATCCATTGCTGTGCTGCTGTTTACCTGTCCTGTTTGGGGGAAGATTTTTCTATCTACGACTCACTGCAGGCACGCCGGGTTGGTGCTGAGCCTACACACTGGTCCCACGCTGTTCCTCGTCATCTCTGAAGCGACGCTTGAGCCGCCGGTCATGTGACCGCCCTCCGCGACTGCTCTGCTGCAGGAGGGTTGGCGGCGGAATCATCCACGCTCCATACGGGAGCCGAGGCCACTACATCTGGCCCACCGTGACAGCAGATACCGAGGCACGGAAGACCACAACCAAGATTCCATTCACCACACCACCTACTAACCGTGAGTCTTTCTATCTCGGCGTTTTTGGAGCTCATTCTGAGCCAGCCGCTGGGAGAGACTTCAGGTTATACTTTCATGCTGCTTCATATAGCAGTGTGGTGTGGTTTTCATGACATTATTCTTTCCAAGGCTCACAGCACCACCTGCAAAACTATTGAGCACCTAAGGGGTTAAGAATTCATTTCTTTGACCTGGATATACAATTATAGCAGGAACTGAACTCACACTGTCATGGCCGCCCCCTCTTAGCATCTCCTCTCTGCCTTAGTCCCTCCTCCTTCACCAGCACTCCTACTGGCTGGCTATAGTCACCAGTCCTGTAGAGAGGAACCTGCTAGGGGGCATCACGCCTGTGTTGCTTGTAGGTACAGGGGGTTACATCCTTGCCCTGATGAAATCTTGATGTCCCCATCAAATACAGTAGGCTTGGAACATTTTTCACATATAGTCTAAACTAACAAATGTTAACTCTCTAATTACACAGTATCACAGGTGCCTGGGATCCAACACTCAGACAGTTCTTACATGTTACATTATTATTGCACCACACCGTCCCAAAATGTCCAGGGACATTAACATCTAAGGTTATTGGTAACACCCAATTAGCCACCCTAACTATGGGGATTTCAGGAATCATAGGTCAGCCTCATGGGAGGTCTGGTCTGCCTTTTTGGGCGTGGTGAATATACCTGAGGTGTGACTACTACTTCCCCTTGCCTTTCAGTAACCCCACTTAGCACGGTAGATCACTTGCTGCAGGTCCTACACGGGATGGCTGGTCATAATTGTCTATGTCTACTGCATTTTCATACTCATCGTCAGACTCTAGAAAATGCTATGGTGCCAATTCTTCTGCTTCTAGATCCAACTCAGAGATACTACTTCTATCCGTTTGCTCCACTAGCTGCACTTGGGGAACCTCTTGAGGAGGATCCCTTTCTTCCTATTTTAGAATATCAGATATGTGTCCCAACATTATCCCTCCTCTATATCCCTCATCTTCATCAGACATCAATACTCTGAGTACATGGGCCTGATGAGCTGCAATTTGAGCCTTGTCCTCAGTTTAACCGATAACTCCTGCAGGGCACAAGTAGCACAAGCGACTAAAAACTCTTTGACATCTCTATACATTTTTGGCCACCAGAAGATCCGTGATAAATATGTTGATGTCTTCTTTACTCCAAAGTGGCCAATCCATTTGGACTGATGTCCCCAACCTAGAACCTCTTTATGGAAGGACAAAGGTACATAGAGTCTTGAAGGAAGTAAAGATACCTGAGCAGAAATTTTCGACTATACTTGCAGAACTTTCTTCAAAAGGAGAGAGGATACGGAAGTGAGGCAGGAAGGGTAAATCATGTAACCATTAATGGTCTTGAACGTCTCTTTTATAGAGAATTTCCTGCCCAAAGTATATCTTCATATTTTGTGGACGAGAAATGTTGGAAAATTGGAGAACCTCTGACACTGGCGAGGAACTGGGGAACAGGTCCCAGAGCAGTGGTTTCCCCATGCCGTCACCTGACTTCTGACCCAATCGATACTGGGGTTATGTTTCTGCAACCATGGGAAACCCAACAAAATGGGGCAGGTTAGGGAGCAAAATACATCAAAGATAAGGGACTCCATGTGATGTATACCTATTGTGACGAACATAGAGACAGTTTCTAGATTAATTATGCGGGGAACAAGAAATGTTCCATCAATAGATTACACTGCAATGAGAAATATTTTGGAACATAAAAGAATGGCATGAATTCCTGCGAAGGACTCATCAATAAAGATGCCTGTGACACCCGAGCACACAAAGGCCTGTATAGGCATTGACGAAGTTCCCCATGACAAGCTGACAGGAATTACAGTAGAAGCCATTGACAGGACCATGGAAGGGGATAAAACCAAAACGCCTAGAGCGGATTATCTCACCCTATCTAGGTACTGGAGGTTTCCCGACTTAGCAGGACAATTCCTGGCGAAATGTCCTCTGTCCCCATATGATAGGCAGAGACCATTGGTATGCCTTCTGTGTTTCTTCCCTTCAGACAATCTCGTACCTGCCAACTGCATGGGCTCTTCTTCCACAGGAGGTTCCGTTGGGGGGAAAGGTTGGGGGAAGAAAGTGGGGCATGGGAAGAACTGAGGGAGTTCTGTGAGGATGCTCCTGCTCAACTTGGCACTCATGCATATGTAGATTCATAGGTATACACAGCGCAATTAGGTCCTCCAAATTGGTAGGAATATCTTGGCAAGTAAGCTCATCCTTCAGACACTCAGATAGCCCCTGCCAGAAAATGGACCCTAGAGTCTGGTTATTCCAACCTGTCATGGCATCTTGAGTCCAGAGGGAATTACAGGCAGCTCAACAAAAGAGACAGCAACAGTCTGTGAGCTGCAAAGGGGCACAGAATAAGATTATCCTGTTCCAGGACACTAGGTTATGTGAGCTGTGAATCCATGCTAGGTTATGTGAGATGGGAGTCCATGCTAGGTTATGTGAGCTGTGAGTCCATGCTAGGTTATGTGAGCTGTGAATCCATGCTAGGTTATGTGAGCTGCGAGTTCCTGCTAGGTTATGTGAGCTGTGAATCCATGCTAGGCTATGTGAGCTGTGAGTCCATGCTAGGTTATGTGAGCTGTGAGTCCATGCTAGGTTATGTGAGCTGTGAATCCATGCTAGGTTATATGAGCTGTGAGTCCATGCTAGGTTATATGAGCTGTGAGTCCGTGCTAGGTTATATGAGCTGTGAGTCCATGCTAGGTTATATGAGCTGTGAGTCCATGCTAGGTTATATGAGCTGTGAGTCCATGCTAGGTTATATGAGCTGTGAGTCCATGCTAGGTTATATGAGCTGTGAGTCCATGCTAGGTCATGTGAGCTGTGAGTCCATGCTAGGTCATGTGACCTGTGAGTCCATGCTAGGTTATGTGAGCTGTGAGTCCATGCTAGATTATGTGAGCTGGGAGTCCATGCTAGGTCATGTGAGCTGTGAGTCCATGCTAGGTTATGTGAGCTGTGAGTCCATGCTAGGTTATATGAGCTGTGAGTCCATGCTAGGTTATATGAGCTGTGAGTCCATGCTAGGTTATGTGACCTGTGAGTCCATGCTAGGTTATGTGAGCTGTGAATCCATGCTAGGTTATGTGAGCTGTGAGTCCATGCTAGGTTATATGAGCTGTGAGTCCATGCTAGGTTATGTGAGCTGTGAGTCCATGCTAGGTCATGTGACCTTTGAGTCCATGCTAGGTTATGTGAGCTGTGAGTCCATGCTAGATTATGTGAGCTGCGAGTCCATGCTAGGTCATGTGAGCTGTGAGTCCATGCTAGGTTATGTGAGCTGTGAGTCCATGCTAGGTTATATGAGATGTGAGTCCATGCTAGGTTATATGAGCTGTGAGTCCATGCTAGGTTATGTGACCTGTGAGTCCATGCTAGGTTATATGAGCTGTGAGTCCATGCTAGGTCATGTGAGCTGTGAGTCCATGCTAGGTTATGTGAGCTGTGAGTCCATGCTAGGTTATGTGAGCTGTGAGTCCATGCTAGGTTATATGAGCTGTGAGTCCATGCTAGGTCATGTGAGCTGTGAGTCCATGCTAGGTTATGTGAGCTGTGAGTCCATGCTAGGTTATGTGAGCTGTGAGTCCATGCTGGGTTATATGAGCTGTGAGTCCATGCTAGGTTATGTGAGCTGTGAGTCCATGCTAGGTTATGTGAGCTGTGAGTCCATGCTAGGTTATGTGAGCTGTGAATCCATGCTAGGTTATATGAGCTGTGAGTCCATGCTAGGTCATGTGAGCTGTGAATCCATGCTAGGTTATGTGAGCTGTGAGTCCATGCTAGGTTATGTGAGCTGTGAGTCCATGCTAGGTCATGTGAGCTGTGAGTCCATGCTAGGTCATGTGAGCTGTGAGTCCATGCTAGGTCATGTGAGCTGTGAGTCCATGCTAGGTTATATGACCTGTGAGTCCATGCTAGGTTATGTGAGCTGTGAATCCATGCTAGGTCATGTGAGCTGTGAGTCCATGCTAGGTTATGTGAGCTGTGAGTCCATGCTAGGTTATGTTAGCTGTGAGTCCATGCTAGGTTATGTGACCTGTGAGTCCATGCTAGGTTATGTGAGCTGTGAGTCCATGCTAGGTCATGTGACCTGTGAGTCCATGCTAGGTCATGTGAGCTGGGAGTCCATGCTAGGTTATGTGAGCTGGGAGTCCATGCTAGGTTATGTGAGCTGGGAGTCTATGCTAGGTCATGTGAGCTGGGAGTCCATGCTAGGTTATGTGAGCTGGGAGTCCATGCTAGGTTATGTGAGCTGTGAGTCCATGCTAGGTTATGTGAGCTGGGAGTCCATGCTAGTGTAGCCCTTGTACCCCCGGGGTACTGAACTACACGTGCTGCTTTCACCTGTATGGCCAACAGTAGGCCTGAGCCTCCGCCACTGGGAGCCTGGGGTAACTTAGTATCTTGGTGCAGTGCCTCCACTGGCAAGGTATCCCAGCGGGGTGGGAGGAGTCCCCTGAACTGGAACCAATACACACACACAGTAATTACACACAGGTATATGATAACAGTATTTACTAAGCATAAAGTATAATTCCTTCACATAACACTTCTAGTAGATAGACATCCCACCATAACACCTCCTGGGTGAAACCCCAAAGTACTGGAGTGCCTGGGCACTTAACCCCTGAATGTCCACAAGCAAGTCCCTCCCCCAAAGAGTGTGTGTGGGATAGCGCGCTTCCCTGTGTTGGGGCCCGGTGGTGCACTTAGAAATACCTCCCTGGTTGTAGTCCAGACAAGGATAAACAATGGAGAAATCTTCAAATCAAAAGCGCGCTCCGCGCTTCTATCTGCTGCTATCCTCCCTCTTGGATCCTTAGGCGGATGCCTCTGGAGCGGCTTCCCGACTGGAGTGTACCCCTATAAATAATCTCTGTCTCTTTATATGAACAGTCTCCTCTGCACTGGCTGTACTTCCTTCAGGCAATGTCCTGCAGCATGTCTCATGCTATTGCTATAGTGGCAAGGGTTCCTAACATAGGGCCTTTCCCTACAGCATACACATAAAGCACTTCTACTTTGACTCAGGGGACTAACTCTGCCCTTGGGGAATAACCTCTGGCCTAGTCCCTGGAGCACAGCTCTGTGGATGCTACCTGCACCTTCAGGGTCCAGGTCTTAACTGACTGCTTCCTGTCCCAGCATGCAATACTCTTTTCTTGAGGAAAAACAAGAGAACAAGGCGCACAACGCACATTGTGAAGAACAGTCATAAAAGTGAATTTTACTAAAGGATAATAAGTTCTGCGTACATCAAAATAAAAACAATCAAGCAATGGATCAGTGGGGTTACCACACAGGGGGACAGCTGGGCACGTCACTCTTCACCCGATGTAGAGGAGGAAGCAGGGGACCAGCGGTCATCTGTCCAGACAGGAAGGTCCTCAACGTCTGTAGATAGCACTCACTCCGTCTCAGGGTGTTAGAATGGTAAGTCCACAGTGTATAGTCCTGCAAACAAGTCCCACAGCCGGGTATAGCAGCCTCTCGTGCGAAGTACTATGTACCTTGTTCTGCTTGGACTCTGTCCCTTGTTCTGCTTGGACTCTGTCCCTTGTTCTGCTTGGACTCTGTCCCTTGTTCTGCTTGGACTCTGCCATTGCCGCTGTGATTACCTGCTTGTGCTTGACCTGACAACTCCTGCCTGCCTCGACCTCGGAATTGGACTTAACTATCCCTGCCTGTCGCTTGCCTCGACCTCAGTATTGGACTTGACTACCCCTGCATCTCAGGCCTGTGATCCCAGACCAAGGACGCCTGTCACTGAACAGCTAATTAGCACATTACACAAGTGAATGGCAATCACAGAGTTCTGATGTCTAAATAATATACATTTGTATTGTTTTTATTGTATTATGTACTTTATATATGTTCTGTTTTTTTAATTGACACTGTGTTTGTATGACTTTAATAAGCAATTAGATGCACCTCCATGGATTGGTGCAGTAATATGACACCTTATCTTGGATTGGGGGTTGTTTGATATATAAGTATGTACTCTCCCCCAGTTGCATGTTTAACCCTGAAGAAGTAACTGTGTGTTACGAAACGCGTTGGAATGTGTAATTGCTCATTTTAATACCCCTTTGTTGCCAAGAATTTACTTGGTTCCGCTCCCCCTGTCCCCTGTGACAGCCCCCTCCGTTTTAACAATTCTGTGTCGCCGTGTGTGCTGTGCGTTGGAGCGGACGCTCCCCTGTGTACTGCAGTCGAGGAGTAATCCGTGACGTAATCGGCAGGCGCCCCACGAGGTGTAGTGGCGTGCTGTTGGCATTTGGCACTGGTGGCTCTGATGGAGGCTGCTATACCCGGCTGTGGGACTTGTTTGCAGGACTTTACACTGTGGACTTACCATTCTAACACCCTGAGACGGAGTGAGTGCTATCTACAGACGTTGAGGACCTTCCTGTCTGGACAGATGGCCGCTGGTCCCCTGCTTCCTCCTCTACATCGGGTGAAGAGTGACGTGCCCAGCTGTCCCCCTGTGTGGTAACCCCACTGATCCATTGTTTGATTGTTTTTATTTTGATGTACGCAGAACTTATTATCCTTTAGTAAAATTCACTTTTATAACTGTTCTTCACTATGTGCGTTGTGCGCCTTGTTCTCTTGTTTTTCCTCCAGTTCTAGGGGTGTCGAGCCACCCCTCAAGAAAGGCTGCAGACGCATTATTAGTGATACTTACACCTACAAGGTCTACAATATTGTTTATTTCACATTGAAATCACTGTGTGTGTCCCACCTTGCATTAGCTGCGCACTTTCACTTTTTTTGTAATACTCTTTCCTTGCCTTCCAGAGGAATCTTGCAGCCTTATTGGCTCCCTGGTATCAGGTGGTGTATCTGCCCCTGAGCATCATGGGGCTTGTAGTCCTGTCTAGAGCCTCTATCATTAGCAGCCTTGTGCGCTCTCTCTAATGGCCGCTGTTGTGCACCTTGCGCTTGCGCGAACCTAGTAATGGCCGCTGTACTTCGTAATGCACATGTACGCTCACAACCCAACATGGCGTCGCCCTGCGGAGGGAGCCGCCGGCGAGTCCGTCGCCACCCGCAACAGCCCCTGCATCGAAGGTAAGGGGGGGAAACTGGGGAGCGGGGGTCCGGAGTGGACCTGGCTACACTAGGTTATGTGAGCTGTGAATCCATGCTAGGTATCCTGGAACCAGGGTCACGTGGGATGTATGAATAGCTCCAGTTAGCTTAACTCATGCCTTCCCTCTTCCAAAGCACAACAAGTCCTTTTGTCTTTCTTAGTTTTATTGCAAAGTTAAGGAAACAAAGGGTTCTTGTAGATAGAGTAGTGTGGTAGAGAGGGCTTCTCTAGAAGTGCTGTGTATCACCGGGTAAGGCGTGTGTAAAAACAGAAAGGCCTTGCTGGGGCTATTAGTATGAAGGTGCTCACTCAGAGTCCAGGGTGAAAAGGAAGTAAGGGCTGAGTGTCACACAGGAAAGGTATGGGACTGAACTAACTGTCAGCAGGGACAGGGGGAAAAGCTGAGGTTGCTATAGCAACTCACTAACTAGAGCTGTGGAAGGAAATAATGAAACAATGTTGCCTTCACACATGCAGCTAGCTGCTGGGACAGAGGGAATTACTGGCAGCTGAACTAAGGAGACCGCAACAGTCTGTGAGCTGCAAAGGGGGGTCTTGTGGACAAGAGTTTAGCACCCCTGCTTTACAGATGCATCGGTCATTATTAAAACAAATCCCAGAGCCGTTTTCGTGTGCGCTGCTGTACTCCACGCGGCATTAACGCGGCCAATCGCCCCGGGCACACGTGTTTATCGCGGTTGCTTTGTTTGAATTGCATGGATTGTGTGCAATTAAATGCAATGAAATGAATGAATTGTAATGTGATCAGTACTGTGCTACTGTGTCACTTTCAGGTGTTTAAAAGCCAGAACATTAATTAAAATGCCGTTTTCTGCACTCGCCTGCACTCGCGTCTTAAGGCGGGACGGTTGGAAGAAATCCCGCGCCGTGACATGGGTATTCCGAGGTATACAACGCGTGACCTGTTCGTATAACAGCCTCTGCATCTACATATCACCTTATGAGGAGCGAAAGATAAAAGGATCAGCTTGGTGAGGAACCTTCGCAGTCTCTTCTGCAAGCGTGAGGAATTGGCAAATCTCCATGAGGAAGGTATAGTCTGAAGTTATATATAGCCTGTGCTCTTTGAATTATGGACACATGTTTAGTGCATTACTGTACATGGAAATGAAAGAAAAGTTCAAGAACTTCTTGCTTGGCCTTTAATTCCAATATGTATAAACAAGATGTGTGGAGTATTGGTGGGACAAACCTCCATGACGGTTCATGAAACTTGGTGAGTTTGAACATTCCTGAGTGGCACAGAAGTCACAAAGATAAGATGCAACGCCGACAACGAGGACCTTTCTTCAGGGAAGATTCACCAGTTTGGAAAGTTCTTAAGGAAATGTGAGGGATCTTTCACAAGGTGAACAGAAAACAGGTTCAAACATCTGTATTCGTGAGAGGTGCGTTGTTGGTGGATAAGTGCCACGTTTTCCTTCCTCTTCCACCGAACAATCATCTCAGTCATAATACCCATTTGCACGGCCAGGCCGTTTCAAAGTGGCCAACGGGTGGACTGGGCCTTTTCAAACTCGTTGCTTTTGAGGCTTTGCAAAGCTCTGAATGGAAAAGCAGTACAGAACTCTCCGGCTGCGAATGGGTTAAGCGAGATGCACATATAAACAGCTCCTATAAAAATAGCCCAGCCGTTGTGGTGCATAAAGCACACGCACATGCCAATTAGAAGTGATGCATTAAAGAGATTGGCACGGAGCCTGCCCTCTGCACACTGGAAGGGTAAGACATAAAACCCCAGGATCCAGCCGGAGTCACATCTTTTTGTTGACTGAATGCTGTGGAAATGGTGTTTTCTCTTTACATTCCATCTGGGCTCCGAGACACACTGCTACTGCGCCTGCTAAGGTGCTGCAGCCAGATGTTCCCCATCCTCTGGATTAACAATGCAAATGAATTCCTGACAGCCTTTAATTGTTGGAGTGATGGACAGCTGACGTGCTGTTATGTTGGTGTAAGGAAAGAAGCTGGCCTGCTCCCGAGAGAGTAGAGCCGGCTGATAGAAGTAGACAAGGAGGGCAAATTAGAAAATATGGATCACGGGGGGGAGAACACATATATTTTTTAACAATTCCAGATGCGGTACACACCAACACATCTGGATGCATACAGGAATGGAAAGAAGCATATCAGTGTGGTATATTCCAGCCTTTACGGAGATAACAATGATATTATAGTTCTCCTGGTATAAGGTAGAATTGAACACTAGTACTCTTTCACTCCCAGAAGAATTAGAAGTAGAGTTTTAACCCTCTGGAAAGTCAAGGTTCTGAATGAGTTGAACTCCGACATTCTGGCCTGGGCTATGTGGGGGACATGGTCCCCTTTCTTAGAGGTCACTAAGAAACTGCATATTCTTGTTGTCACATTACTAGAATTGGGGCTGTCAGATTGATGGTACTTAAAAAAAAAATGACATATTATAATCAAATACATTGATACAGAACGTGGGCACATATGGATAGATTTGGTATATAACTGTATACTATATGTAGATTTGATAGTATAACTGTATACTGATTGCTACCTTACTGCAATGTGCAAGGCATGGCCTATAGTGTTTTCTAATCTCATGAGGGCACACGTGTAAGCATACCCCATGGGTTATTTAGCAAAATACTCAAGACCTGTATGTCTGACTGCACTGCAAATAATACAGTCATCTTTCATCTTCAAGGTTGTGTACAAAGTGACATGTATACATGAGATATAAATATATTGTATAATATATATACGGTATTTTCACTTACCAGGTCAATCCTTTCCAAGATCATCGGTCTGTACCAGTCCTGGTAGTCCCAAAACCTAGGAGGTTGAAATGACCTCCAGCAAGCTCGGCTCAAAAGCCGTGAGATGAAGATGAGCCGCTGGTTCCCCTCCTGTCCTCCTAGTGTAGGCCGTATGGTCAGCAAGCTTGAGCTGGAGCTTGTGCTTGCTGTCATCCCAGTGCTTCTTTCGCATGTCCTTGGTTAAGGCAGTGTTGCCCAGGGCATTCATTCTGGGGAGGATCCAGTCCCAAATCCTTTGCTTCTCAGCAGTGCTTGTGCGTGAGCACGAAGCAGCCCCCACGTCGGTGTGGTTGTCCACTACTCCATTTATTAGGATCTCCGACTCCTCCTCTATGAACTTTAGGATTCTGATTCTACTTGCATCAGTACTAGTACAAGTACTAGTAGCATCAGTAGCAGCAGCAATAGCAGTACTAGTAGTAGCAGTAGCAGCAGTACCAGTACTAGTAGCATCAGTACCAGTGGAAGCAGTACCAGTCCCAATACTAGCAGTAGCATCAGTACCAGACCCAGTACTAGTAGCAGCAGCAGTAGCAGCCGTCCTAGTACTCATATCAGCAGCAGTAACAGTACCAGTACCAATAGCAGCAGCAGAGGTGGAAGCCTGCTCAACAGTTGACACTTGAAATGCCTAGCTGATATGGCTGAATGACTTCAGTATGTAATGTGTATTTATTTGAATTTAAACATGCTTGTGGGCATTAGGTTTAGGTATCAGATCTATAACTATATTAATATGAATGGGCATTATAATTTTGCTATCGCGCATGCGTGGTGTATCGGTTAACGCGTCTCTGCACAACGACAATCCCCGGTAACGCAGCTAAAGTAACAACGCTAATTTGCCGAACGGACGCTGTTTTTGCAGACCATTAGCTTTGTAGATACCCGTTAAACTGAGGAAAACGAACGGACGCTACCTCTTTATGTAACGTCATGATAATGGCCCAGATTTCATGGCCCAGATTTAATAGAGCTCTCTGGATTTACCCCTCCTCATCATCTCTCCCCTCATCATCAGCAGATCTCCTCCTCCTCATCAACATCAGATCTCCCCCTCATCAGCTCGCTCCCCCTCATCATCAGCTCTCCCCCTCAACATCAGCTGTCTCACCATCATCATCAGCTCTCCCCCTCAATAGCTCTTTCCCCATAATCATCATCAGCTCTCCCCCTCATCAGCACTCTCCCTCTCATCATCAGCTGTCCCCCTCATCAGCTCTCTCCCCCTCATCATCAGCTCTCCCCCTCATCAGCACTCTCCCTCTCATCATCAGCTTTCCCCCTCATCAGCTCTCTCCCCCTCATCATCAGTTCTCCTCCTCATCAGCTCTCTCCCCTCCATGCCTGCCGGTGGCAGGGGGAGATGATGGTACACGGTGGCAGGCCGCCAGCGTTGAGCAGAAGAGCAGCCGGCTGCTCTTCTGCTAAACGTGGGCGGCCCATTGCCACCACTGTGCGCCATCATCTCCCCCTCGTGCTGCTGCCCACAGGGGGAGAGCTATCCCCCAAAGAGCGCGGGCTGACCGGGCTGTAGCTACATCACTGGACCTTATAAGTGGAGGGGATACATCATCAAACTGAATTACTGTACAGTGGCTTTACAGTATGACACAGCTGGTATATCATGGGCCATGGCACGTCAAGGGTCCTATTGACTTAACAGATACATCAAGGCAAAAACGCTAGTTTTAAGGGAATTATCGAGCTAACCACTTCAACGGAGCAGTCGGCCTGATCCAAAACCTCCACTTCTGTTTGTTTCAGCTGGAGGGGAACGGGCATTGGTGGTCATGTGATCACAGCTGGAGGGGAACGGGCATTGGTGGTCATGTGATCACAGCTGGAGGGGAACGGGCAATGGTGGTCATGTGATCACAGCTGGAGGGGAACGGGCATTGGTGGTCATGTGATCACAGCTGGAGGGGAACGGGCATTGGTGGTCATGTGATCACAGCTGGAGGGGAACGGGCATTGGTGGTCATGTGATCACAGCTGGAGGGGAACGGGCATTGGTGGTCATGTGATCACAGCTGGAGGGGAACGGGCATTGGTGGTCATGTGATCACAGCTGGAGGGGAACGGTCATTGGTGGTCATGTGATCACAGCTGGAGGGGAACAGGCATTGGTGGTCATGTGAACACAGCTGGAGGGGAACGGGTATTGGTGGTCATGTGATCACAGCTGGAGGGGAACGGGCATTGGTGGTCATGTGATCACAGCTGGAGGGGAACGGGCATTGGTGGTCATGTGATCACAGCTGGAGGGGAACGAGCATTGGTGGTCATGTGATCACAGCTGGAGGGGAACGGGCATTGGTGGTCATGTGATCACAGCTGGAGGGGAACGGGCATTGGTGGTCATGTGATCACAGCTGGAGGGGAACGGGCATTGGTGGTCATGTGATCACAGCTGGAGGGGAATGGGCATTGGTGGTCATGTGATCACAGCTGGAGGGGAACGGGCATTGGTGGTCATGTGATCACAGCTGGAGGGGAACGGGCATTGGTGGTCATGTGATCACAGCTGGAGGGGAACGGGCATTGGTGGTCATGTGATCACAGCTGGAGGGGAACGAGCATTGGTGGTCATGTGATCACAGCTGGAGGGGAACGGGCATTGGTGGTCATGTGATCACAGCTGGAGGGGAACGAGCATTGGTGGTCATGTGATCACAGCTGGAGGGGAACGGGCATTGGTGGTCATGTGATCACAGCTGGAGGGGAACGGGCATTGGTGGTCATGTGATCACAGCTGGAGGGGAACGGGCATTGGTGGTCATGTGATCACAGCTGGAGGGGAACGGGCATTTGTGGTCATGTGATCACAGCTGGAGGGGAACGAGCATTGGTGGTCATGTGATCACAGCTGGAGGGGAACGGGTATTGGTGGTCATGTGATCACAGCTGGAGGGGAACGGGTATTCGTGGTCATGTGATCACAGCTGGAGGGGAACGGGCATTGGTGGTCATGTGATCACAGCTGGAGGGGAACAGTTATTGGTGGTCATGTGATCACAGCTGGAGAGGAACGGGCATTGGTGGTCATGGGATCACAGCTGATGGTAGGGGGTAACCAGGCTCTCAATAAATGTCAAGGCCAAGAATGGTTACCCCTAATCCGTGTACTGGGGGTGGAGTCTTTGTCACGGTTGTGCTCGCCACAAACCAGGGTCGGACCGCGTGGCTGAGGTGGGGTTGTATAAGCACCGACCTTAGACCACGCAGGCTGATCCGGATTGCGCAGTACGTAGTCATACATAGCAGGGTCGGGACTGGAGAGAGCAGCGTAGTCAATGGACGAGCCAGGTTCAGGGTAGGAGACATCAGGGTAAATGTTATCCAAGCGGAGTTTCGGTAACAGGAAGTCAACTAGGTCCCGCTTCAGCGTAATAGCTGAAGGGCGGGAGCGGGTTTTGCGCGTGTGGCGACTATGGCCCATGGTACCAGTCTCAGGAAGGGATAGGCAGACCGGAGTGGGCACACCGTCTGGCAGCACTGGTAAACCAGTGCTTCAGCGCAAGAGTCCAGAACGAGCCTGTGCAAGGAGAGAGAGAGCTACAGACCTCAGGATTCGTAGACCGGCCTCTGCTAAGGGAAGGGCAGCAGACCTCAGGAAACAGGGAGCTGAAGTAAAGACTGGAGCGTCCTCCGCTTCAGCACAGGAACCAGGACACGGCCTCTGCAATGGAGAGAGAGCAGCAGACCCCAGGAACCAGTAGACAGGCCTCAGCTGTGGAAGGACAGCAGGCCTCAGGAAACAGGAAGCTGAAGTAACACTGGAGAGTCCTCCGCTTTAGCACAGGAACCAGGATATGAACTAGGAACATGGGACAAGAACATGGAAACTTAACGAGAGATAACAAGCCTAGGGCTTGTGACAAAACACATGTGACATCCAGAAAGGATTATGCTCGGCAGAGAAGCATTGTGGGAAAGTTGTATTTAAAGGTCAGGAACCCAATAGCAGAAGGGGCGTGTGACAGCATTGCTCCAATAACTGAACCCAGGCTGGGACTGCAGTAATACTGTAGCTTGCACAGCTGCAGTAGATATCAGGGGGAGTGTTCCAGGACTGCAGAGGTCTGTAAGGCAAGGTAAGCAGTAAACTGAGGTGAGGATTCCTTACAGTCTTGCAGTACAGAGACTTTGGGGGGCATTCACTCACCGTTGGTGGACTTCAGCCTAGAATAGGTTCCAAGTATTCAGCCCGGTGACTGCCTATCGGCCGTGCAGCAGGATCTAAGGCTGTTTTTGGGAGTGCTGTCTGTCCAGCTCCTGTGTTGTTACCCGGGTGGTCTGAATGCTCACCTCAAAGACACTTATGTAAGTGCATTACTTTGTGTTTTATAATAATTAAAACAATCTACACTATATTTGCTTTGTTTTTCCTGTATATGGGATTCCCCTCCCTCTGTTTTTTCCTTGTGGATCATTTGGGAAGCGGTTTCAGTCGGTGTGAAGCACTTACCTGGATGATTCTGAGTTGGTTACTCTATATAACTGAACGGTTTCAGTCGGTGTGAAGCACTTACCTGGATGATTCTGCGTTGGTTACTCTATATAACTGAACGGTTTCAGTCGGTGTGAAGCACTTACCTGGATGATTCTGAGTTGGTTACTCTATATAACTGAACGGTTTCAGTCGGTGTGAAGCACTTACCTGGATGATTCTGAGTTGGTTACTCTATATAACTGAACGGCCTGTCTGTCACGTGGAACTCATGGGTCTAACATTCAACGATTAACCTAAACTGTTTCAGATTGACACACAGTGCTGCACTATTGCTTTTATTTATTTATTTTTATGTTCCTGGATGAAATTTGCGCCCCTGTATTTTCGCCATTACTGTATATGGACTGGGTTTGAGTCCTGTTTTGGGAGCTGCACTTTTTATCAAGGACAGTATACATTTTGTTTAGCACTATTCACGTTTAAGTAGTGTTATTTGCGCTTACACCTTTTTTCTTCACTGGGGTTCAAGAGTGTCAGCTCTTGAGCCCAGCAACTGCACATGTGTATGATGTATTGTGCGACAATAAATAATTTTTGTGCGTTTACCTTTCCAGGGATGCCAGCGAGAAGGGATTGCTGGGGCATGAGTTTCTAGGGTTTTTTTTGCGGAGGAATTGTTCTCAGAATGTGCCTAGGTAGTTGGGGTCCGGAGTTGTCAGTTCCCCTAAAAAAGTACCTAGGAATCATGCATGATTCTCGGACACATGTAGGCACATGTGTCCCAACAATATCTCCCCTTGAGAACGCTTGCGCGACTCACCGGTAGGGTTCCCTGCTTCAGCACAGCCCAGAAAGGTAAATGGGGCAAAGGGATGTAAAGTGCCCCCTGTAACTATAAGGGGTCCCTAGGTTAAGGGGGTTAATGCCAGGTAGCCCAGAACCTGTGTTGGGCTTCATGGGCACTCCAACCATAACTATTAGGTTTTGAGGGGACTCAGAGTCCAGTCCAAGTCTCTGAGATAGTGCCGGGAATAAAGGCTTGTAGAAAATAAAGGAGATTTTCCTCTATGCTTGTGACCTTCCAATACATTATTTTTGTATTATTTGGATCCCTCTCCTGGTCTTTTTTGGCTGTGCACGTCTCCCTCTTCTTCAGTCTTGAAGTGAGTGATTGTGAGTACATTATTTTCTATTGAATTCGACACTCCCAATTAAATAGACGGTGTGTGATTTTTTTCACATATCACCTGTTTTCAGGGATTATCTGTCATTGAAGCATGTCATGGATATACTCATACATATGATTATGGATTCACCCATCCTTCTGTTTACCTGGATTTAAGCATTATGTTTGACCTGTACTAAAGCACGCTTATCACACTCTACGTCTCTATAGTAGAAAATAAAGTGCCGGAGTTGAAAGCCACCAGAGTATGTCTGAGGTGTGAAAGCCATTTGGGCAGGAGGGAAGGGCTCAAATACCCACGTCCTGGGATGAATGACAGTTGTCCGGGCTGCCATTTGTCTTACCAGACCTGGAGGAACCTGTCCCAGAGGGTGGCATCTGAATAGTAAGGGACTAAGGTGGCAAACTTGCGCATGTCCCTTGGCAGATTCAGTTTCCCCGCTTACCTGGCTTTTCAGATCGGCTTCGCTCTGATTGGCCACCGAAAAAGTTCCCATGCTCTGATTGGCTGTAGTATTTTGTGAATGAACTCCAAAATACTATAAGAAACCCCTCAGTCAATCAGTTTGGAGATTCTCAGCGGCAGAACTGCGGTCTGGCTTTTTAAAATTGTTCTTGCGCAACTAGCAGAGCACCGACTTCAGAAAAGTCTGCCCGGAAAATATTCTACGTCCAGCTTTTTGGGACAAAGTTCTCAGAAAGGAACATAGCCGTCGCGGTTGGGATTTCAAGCCGATTTTAGTTCCATGGCGTTTGGTGCTATGTACCGGTCAAGGAAAAACTCTTATTTAGAGTTCATTACAGTTAGTTTTCTACCCCAGTCCCCAAGTAAGTGTGTCTTTTCGACTTTATTTTGTGATCCATTGTGTGTATTCCTAATTCTGTGAATAATCTCAATTTATTTCATTATCTTGTTTTGCTCAATATTTGATCCCGGTAAAAGGTGCACAATAAACCTTGTCTCCTGTGACAGTAGTGTCCCCTTCCCATCCCTCACTGAATAGGTCAAGTGGTCCCCGTACCCTGCGACCATATAGGAGCTCAAAGAGACAGTAGCCTGTACCTCTTGGTACCTCTCGATAGGCAAACAGCAAATGCTGCAGATGAGTCTCCCAGACTTTCCCTTCAGTCTCCATGAATGCCCAAAGCATCTGCTTCAGGGTACCATTGAACCTCTCACATAAACCGTTGGTCTGGGGGTGGTAAGGCGTCGTATGCTGGTGCTTCACCCCGCACGAATCCCAGAGACACTCTAGCAATTCTGACATGAATTTCCACCCTGGATCAGTGTCACGGGAGACCAGGTTTATCAACACCTTTTTATACCGGGATCATTGATTGAGCAAAGCAAGGAGGTAAAATAAATTGTAATTTATTTCAGAAAAAGACATAGACACAATGTAACACAATTTACACTGCTAACACACTTACTAGGAACGGGGCTAACGTATACATCTATCCTTTAAATGAAATTAGCAAAAATCACCTCTGTAGGAGCCTTTTCCAATGACCGGGAGGTACTCCCGAAAGTCCTGGAACTGTTTTCGGCATCCAATGCCAGCCGCGACCGCTACGTTCTCAAAAGCGGGACTTAGAAACTTTTCTGAGTTTAAAATCCTTGAAGCCGGCTCACGTCTATTCAGCACAGAGCATCTTTCAATTTGCCGCTGTTGGTTTGGCGCTTGGAATCTGCGCTTCTCATTGGCTGCAAAGTTTCTTATGGATTTCAGGGTCCCATTCACAAACCTCGACAGCCTATTAGACCGTGGAAATTCTCCTGCCAGCCAATCACCGATTTGCCGGTATTGTAAAGCCGGGGGGGCACCTCTTCCTCTTTGCATACTGAGCCCACCCGCTGTCCGGGCTCCACAGAGTCAGGGCTCTGGAAAATGGTGGCCATACAGCCTCTCCGTGCTGATCTCATCCAGAAACATGGTTACATAGGAGCTTGAGGCTTTCCCTCTAACTCCCAACTGGTCATATATAGGAGACATAATGTGTGTGTAACCCCTTCATTGCCAGGCAGGATGGCTATGCTGCACTCCCTTATCTTGTGAGGGCATTCCCACATGGTGTAAATAACCTCACAGGGTAATTAGCTGCCCTAAAACACATGTAACCACCCAGAGGGGGGTAAATTCCCTTGCTACAACCCTAGCCCATGTCAATCAAGGTTCCCCCCCCACCCTACCAATCTTATGCACACCCCCTCCCTGTCAGAAACCCATGCTGGACAAGGGGCCAGTTCTTTGCCGGTGGAAGGGAAGGGCAGATATAGCTCCATTCGCAGTGAAATGAGGCGGGGAATCTCAGCTCAGACATGTTTACCAAAAAAATATTCTGTAACAGCTTTTTTTTAAATACTTCTTTTGAAAATGGTTTCAGTTTCTGGATTTAACCCCTGAAATACCGGTTCATTTTGGTCCTAGGAGGAACGGCAACTTTAAACCTTGTTTATTCCTTGTAGTGTCTTGCCCCCCTTCCACCATGTGCTCCCCCCCTCCCACCCTGTGCTCCCCCCTCCCACCCTGTGCTCCCCCCTCCCACCATATGCACGCGCCCTCCCACCCTATGCTCACCCCCATCCCACCCTGTGCTCCCACCCTGTGCTCCCCTCCTCCCACCCTATGCACGCCCCCTCCCACCATGTGCACGCTCCCTCCCACCCTGTGCTCGCCCCCCTCCCACCCTGTGCTCCCCCCCCTCCCACCCTATGCACGCCCCCTCCCACCATGTGCACGCCCCCTCCCACCCTATGCTCGCCCCCCTCCCACCCTGTGCTCGCCCCCCTCCCACCCTGTAATGTGCTCCCCCCCTCCCACCCTATGTACGCCCCCTCCCACCATGTGCACGCCCCCTCCCACCCTATGCTTGCCCCCCTTCCCACCCTGTGCTCGACCCCCTCCCACCCTGTGCTCGCCCCTTCCCACCCTGTGCTCCCCCCTTCCCACCCTGTGCTCCCCCCCTCCCACCCTGTGCTCGCCCCTTCCCACCCTGTGCTCCCCCCTTCCCACCCTGTGCTCCCCCCTTCCCACCGTGCTCCCCCCTTCCCACCGTGCTCCCCCCTTCCCACCCTGTGCTCGACCCCCTCCCACCCTGTGCTCGCCCCTCCCACCCTGTGCTCGCCCCCCTCCCACCCTGTGCTCCCCCCTTCCCACCCTGTGCTCCCCCTCCCACCTGTGCTCCCCCCTTCCTACCCTGTGCTCCCCCTTCCCACCCTGTGCTCCCCCTCCCACCTGTGCTCCCCCCTTCCCACCCTGTGCTCCCCCCTTCCCACCCTTTGTTCCCCCCTTCCCACCCTGTGCTCCCCCCTTCCCACCCTGTGCTCCCCCTTCCCACCCTGTGCTCCCCCCTTCCCACCCTGTGCTCGCCCCACTCCAACCCTGTGCTTCCCCCCTCCCACCTTGTGCCCCCCCTCGCACCCTGTTCTCGCCCCCTCCCACCTTGTGCCCCCCCTCGCACCCTGTGCTCGCCCCCTCCCTCCCTGTGCTCGCCCCCTCCCACCTGTGCTCCTCCCTTCCCACCCTGTGCTCCCCCCTTCCCACCCTGTGCTCCCCATTCCCACCCTGTGCTCCCCCCTTCCCACCCTGTGCACGCCCCCTCCCACCCTGTGCCCCCCCACCCTGTTCTCCCCCCCTCCCACCCTGTGCTCCCCCCTTCCCACCCAATGCTCCCCCTTCCCACCCGGTGCTCCCCCACTCCCACCCTGTGCTCCCCCCCCTCCCACCCTATGCACGCCCCCTCCCACCCTGTGCTTCCCCCCCTCCCACCCTGTGCTCCCCCCCCTCACACCCTGTGCTCCCCTCTTCCCACCCTGTGCTCACCCCCTCCCACCCTGTGCTCATCCCACACCCACCCTATGCTCGCCCCCCTCCCACCCTGTGCTCGTCCCCCCCACACCCTGTGCTTGCCCCCCTCACACCCTGTGCCCCCCTTCCCAAACCGTGCTCCCCCTTCTCACCCTGTGCTCCCCTCCCACCCTGTGCTCCCCCCCTCCCACCCTATGCACGCCCCCTCCCACCCTGTGCTCCCCCCTCCCACCCTATGCACGCCCCCTCACACCCTGTGCTCCCCCCTATGCACGCCCCCTCCCACCCTATGCTCCCCCCTCCCACCCTATGCACGCCCCCTCCCACCCTGTGCTCCCCCCTATGCACGCCCCTCCCTGTCAGAGAACAATGTAGGACAAAGGACATAAATAACTGGAGCAGAGTCAGTGCACAGAACAGCGCCCCTTGTGTGCTATGAAGGTACTGCGAGCTGCAGAAGGAATCGGTAGAGATTTCACTTCTGGAATTTATTTGGGGCCTTAATGATAGTGAAGGAGCTGTACGTCCAAATCTCCCGGGTCCAAGTTACACAGAAGCAGGGTGTTTTTGCCTGTGATAGACCTGGTGCTGTGCTTGCCCCAGTTGTGAAGCTGGGAGACTTTGATATATTGCAGGGGTGGCCATCTCCAGTACTCAAAGGCCACCAACAGGTCAGATTTCCCGGATATCCCTGTTTCAGCACAGGTGGCTCAATCAGTGGCTCTGTAATTGACTGGCCAACTCCAGTCTTCAAGGGCCACCAACAGATTAGGGTTTCCAACTGACTGACTGACTGAGGCACCTGTGCTGAAGCAGGGATATCCTTAAAACCTGACCTGTTGGTGGATCTTGAAGACTGGAGTGGGCTACCCCTGATTATACTGTGTAACCCCCATGGACATTCATGAGATCACTGCTATAAAGTCCCTTATGGGTGAGACCTTCAGTTGGTTCCAGCTTGCCCCTGCATGGGGTAGGAAGTTTTGGAAATGTCTCCTCCTGGCTGGGAGTGAGACTTTTCCTCAGCCCCTCATGGGCTGAACACATAACCTAATCCAGCTAGGCCTCAGCATTACCCGCAGGCCAGTACCATCCAGAAGCCAGGGATCCACCCTACCAACGGTACCATCCAGAAGCCAGGGATCCACCCTACCAACTGTACCATCCAGAAGCCAGGGATCCACCCTACCAACTGTACCATCCAGAAGCCAGGGATCCACCCTACCAACTGTACCATCCAGAAGCCAGGGATCCACCCTACCAACTGTACCATCCAGAAGCCACGGATCCACCCTACCAACTGTACCATCCAGAAGCCAGGGATCCACCCTACCAACTGAGGCATACACTGCAACAACACCAGTGGTGGCGGCTGCTGTAATAAAGAACATCCTCGTTTGTACTTCTGGCTCCGCTGCAGTCTGTGTGGAGTAGTGTTAAACTACGAAATGCGTAGGATTATATTAACACCTGTGTCTAGTAGGTTATTGCTGCATTATTTTTTGGCATCATTGCGAGTCATTTCATTCCTGTGCCTTAATTTTTGTGGACTGTGACGTCATCATACGGCGCACTACGACGGAGCGACAGCATTTCTAACCAGAGAGACTCGTGTGTGTGACCGCTCCCGGCTTTTGCTGTGCCAGTTTCAGAGCACACTCTGTATGGTTAGGGTCCCCCTTACTGTTCAATCTGGGGACCGCTGCCGTGCCAAAACCATTGGAAAAACTTTGGACATTTTTAACACCATCTGACCGAAGGGAGGGTCTCTACAGAGGCGATATCATCATCTCCGGTACTGAGGAGGAATCCCAGGATGCCTGCCAGAGAGACCAGTTCCTGACTCCTGAACCCCTACTTGTCGAGTGGTAACTTGTGTGCTGTGCACACTCAATGCTTATGACCTAGCTGTTTGATGTACGCAGAATATTTATCCCTACTTTTTACACAATAATATTTTGATTTAATTCACTATTTGCGTTTTGCGCTGTTTTTTTGTTTACATTTCTTTAGTGTTTAGGGGGGTGCCGAGCCACCCCCTCATTTACGGCTGTAGACGTTATAATTAACCACTCGTCACGGTTATGTATAATTTTTTATTATCACATTGTGGTATTATGTGGTTTTAACTATTTAGTTTAAATTTAAGGGTTACACGCAGTACTCACCTGCTTTTATATAACTGTCACCGTCACTAGTAGTTATTTTGTTGCGCACTTTAAATTCTTTTTCACTTCTGTGTGGAGAGAGGTAGTGATATTAAGGACTGTCATATCCATGGGACACTTTCCTTTAAATAAATTCACCCTATTTGTACACAGTTATGCGCTATGCAGCTTGCGCTTTTTTGTGTTTTGTTCATATATATATATATATATATATATATATGTATATATATATATATTTATATATATATATATATTTATATATATATATACATATATATATATTAGCAGCCATGCTTCTAAGCAGATATGCTTTTAAGTATATATGTTTCAAGTATTTATGAAGTTTAAAAAGGAAGTTCAAAAAGAAGTGGAAAAGTGGACATCACCTACTGCTTCTGATTTCTGCTTTTGATCTACGTTGGAAAAGAGGATATCATCTATCTAAGACTGCACATCTCAACACTTAACTATTGATGTGATGCCGCCTTTATTTTTTATATTTGCTGCAACCGCACTTATTTTCAAATTATGCACTTCCTTCCACCAGTCTCCTTATGTCTCTAACTCTATTCATATATCTCCATCTCTCCTTTCTTCCCCACTTCTCAGTTCACATGAACTCCTTTCTTACCTGCGTCCTCTGTCACCACACAGCTATACCTCCTGCACTAAAACACACCCCTACAAATCATCCTCACACATCCTCTTTCTATCCATGCTTCTCCTCCTTGCTTCTGGGGATATCTCTCCCAATCCTGGTCCCTGCCTTATTTCTACTTGCTCTCGTCCTCGCCTTCCACATGCAACTTCTACTCCTTCTGGTGTTAACCCCTCCAACCTCATACCCATCCCCTGCCACCCTCCCTCCTCTCTCCCTTTCTCCTGTGCCCTTTGGAATGCTCGCTCCCTCTCTAACAAGTTCCTCTCTGTGCATGACTTCTTTCTCTCTCACTCCCTGCTTCTCTTTGCTATAACTGAGACCTGGCTCACTCAGTCTGACTCTGCTCTGGAAGCTGCCCTCTCTTATGGTGGCCTTTCCTTCTCCCACACTCCGCGCCTTGATGGCAGGGGTGGAGGTGTGGGGCTCCTGCTCTCCTCTCTCTGCCGTTACCGAACTATTCCTATTCCCCCCTCTCTTGCCTTTCCCTCCTTTGAGGTTCACACTTTCCAGATCTTCTCTCCTCTCCCTGTTCATGTGGCGGTCATGTATCGCCCACCTACCTCTACTCATCCCCCTTCTGCCTTTCTCTCTCACTTTGAATCCTGGCTCTCTTTCTTCCTCTCCTCAGACTCCCCTGTTCTTCTCCTTGGGGACTTCAATTGCCACATTGATGACCCCTCTCTCCCTTGGGCTTCCCGCTTTCTTTCTCTAACCTCTTCTTTTGGCCTTCAACAGTGGACTGCAGCCAGCACCCACAAGGATGGCCACTACTTAGACCTGGTTGTCACTAAAAACTTCTCTCTCTCTGATTTCTCCATTTCCCCTTTTCCTCTCTCTGACCATCACCTCATCTCATTCTCTCTATCTCGCTTCTCAACTTCTCCACCTCCATCTACACCCCGGTTCTGCAGAAACCTGCGCTCTATTCACTTACCTGACTTTGAGTCCACGTTACACTCCTCCCTCTCCTCTCTCAGATCTGCTACAGACCCTGACAAACTGGTCAGGAACTACAACTCTGCCTTGTCCTCCTCTCTTGATCTACATGCCTCGCTTTCTCTCTGCCGCACTCGCCCTTTTAACCCTAGACTCTGGTTAAATTCCCACACGCGCATGCTGCGTTCCTCCACTCGTTCCTCTGAACGCCTCTGGAGGAAATCTCATACTCTCGCAGACTTCCTTCACTACAAATTTATGCTATCCTGTTTCAACTCTGCCCTCTCGCAAGCTAAACAAGCCTACTTTTCTTCACTAATCAACATGCACAAGTCTAACCCACGCCGACTGTTCTCTGTCTTTGATACTCTACTCAAACCACCCTCCGCTGCCTCTCCTTCCTCCATCTCCGCTCAGGACTTTGCTGACTATTTTAAGGAAAAGGTGGAATCCATACGTCAGAACATCCCCTCTGTTTCTTCCTCCCATCCTACACCTCTTCCTAACTCTCCTCCTGCCTTCCTTGAGTCTTTTTCCACTGTCTCAGAGGAGGATGTGTCGCTGTTGATCGCCTCTTCTCCCTCTACCACTTGCCCTCTTGACCCCATTCCCTCCCATCTCATAAAACCTCTTGCTCCTACTATAATCCCTACGCTCACGCACATTTTTAACTCCTCCCTCTGCTCTGGAACCTTTCCATCCTCCTTCAAACATGCAACAGTCATACCATTACTCAAAAACAGCAAGCTTGACCCTACCTGTCTTTCTAACTATCGGCCTGTCTCCCTCCTGCCTTTTGCCTCTAAACTCCTTGAACGTCTTGTATTCGCTCGCTTGCTCCATTTTCTCAACACCTATTCTCTCCTAGACCCTCTACAATCTGGCTTCCGTACTGCTCACTCCACGGAAACAGCCCTCACTAAAATAACTGACGACCTCCATGCTGCCAAAGACAGAGGTCATTACACTCTGCTCATATTACTCGACCTCTCTGCAGCATTTGACACCGTGGACCACCCTCTTCTCCTTCACATTCTCCATACTCTTGGTATTCGGAACAAAGCTCTATCCTGGATCTCATCCTACCTCTCCCATCGTACTTTCAGTGTCTCTTCTGCTAATACCTCCTCCTCCTCTATTGATCTCTCTGTGGGGGTACCCCAGGGCTCTGTCCTGGGACCTCTTCTCTTTTCTCTGTATACACTCTCTCTAGGTGACCTAATAACATCTTTTGGGTTTAATTATCACCTCTATGCTGACGACACACAAATATATTTCTCAACACCCGACCTTACACCTACTGTACAAACCAAAGTTTCTGAATGTCTCTGCTATATCATCCTGTATGGCCCTCCGCCGCCTTAAACTCAACATGGCTAAAACAGAGCTCCTCATACTTCCTCCCAAACCTGGCCCTACTACCTCCTTCCACATTACTGTTGGAACTACGATCATTCACCCAGTAGCCCAAGCACGCTGCCTTGGGGTCACACTCGACTCCTCTCTCACATTTGCCCCTCACATTCAAAACATTTCTAAAACCTGTCGCTTTTTCCTCCGCAATATAACAAAGATACGCCCTTTCCTCTGTTGCTCGACTGCTAAAACTCTGACTCAGGCCCTCATTCTCTCCCGTCTTGATTACTGTAACCTCCTGCTGTCCGGCCTTCCTGCCTCTCACCTGTCTCCCCTACAATCTATCCTTAACGCTGCTGCCAGAATCACTCTACTCTTTCCTAGATCTGTCTCAGCATCTCCCCTCATGAAATCCCTCTCCTGGCTTCCGATCAAATCCCGCATCTCACACTCCATTCTTCTCCTCACTTTTAAAGCTTTACACTCTTCTGCCCCTCCTTACATCTCAGCCCTAATTTCTCGCTATGCACCATCCAGACTCTTGCGTTCTTCTCAAGGATGTCTTCTTTCTACCCCCTTTGTATCTAAAGCCCTCTCCCGCCTTAAACCTTTTTCATTGACTGCCCCTCACCTCTGGAATGCCCTTCCCCTCAGTACCCGACTAGCACCCTCTCTATCCACCTTTAAGACCCACCTTAAGACACACTTGCTTAAAGAAGCATATGAATAGCACTGTGGATATTCTGAACACATGGCACATAAAGCTTGGCCCCCTGCAGACGCACTTACCAGAACTCCCTCCTACTGTCTCTGTACGTTCTCCCTACCTACCAATTAGACTGTAAGCTCCTCGGAGCAGGGACTCCTCTTCCTTAATGTCTAAAGCACTTATTCCCATGATCTGTTATTTATATTATCTGTTATTTATTGGATTACCACATGTATTACTGCTGTGAAGCGCTATGTACACTAATGGCGCTATATAAATAAAGACATACAATACAATACAATATACATATACATACAGTACACACATTTTTCATAACATACATAACATTTTTCTAACAAAATACAATATGCTTGCTACAATAATATTAACCATGTATCCTTACCCCAAAAAGGGGTGGGTAGAGGCCTTTTGGTCGGGGAATGCGAAAGAGAGGTAAGTACAAGGCACCCGCCTCTTACATAGCCTACCCCTTCCCTCCTCCACTCCCCACCCCTTACTTAAGCCTTTCCCTTCAGAGCCCCCCAGGCCAAGAGTCATATCACCCACCCCCCATTGGTCAGGGTTTCCTTTACACATCCAACTTTTCCGCCCGCTGTTCAGAAGCAGAAAGCGCGCGAGCTCGATGCTTCCGCCCCTGTCCTTACTGTTCCCCCGCGTCAGGGAGACCGCTTTTATGCTACCGCAGCAGCCAGTAGAGTTAACCATTTTCTGCCACTTCTGCGGTTCATTGCAGGAGAGAGGCGAGATAAAGCAGCATTTAATTCTGCAGATTGCAGGCTAGAAAGGATTCGGCTGCTTCGCCGTGTCCCCCACACTATGTCACCCCTCTGTGCTTTTCTTATCGCACCGCGCTGACGTATCCTTGACAAGTATGAAGTTTGGGCCCCAGGGAAGAGGCCGGGTAGAAATAAGAACTTTTTTGGGTAACCCGCACTTGCCCTTTCCCTAAATCTTCCAGCAAGAATGCACTCAACATCCTGGAATGAAACACATGCTTCAGCTTAGGGTGTGTCCCTCTTCTCCGTGCTGATCTCATCCAGAAACATGGTCACAGAGGCGCTCGGGGCTTTCCCTCTGACTCCCAACGGGTCATATATAGGAGGCCTAATGCGTGTGTAACTCTTGCACTGCCAGGCAGGATGGCGATACTGCCCCCCCTTATCTTGTGAGGGCGTTCCCACATGGTGTAAATAACCTCACAGGGTAATTAGCTGCCCTAACACACATGTAACCACCCGGGGGGGCGGGGGGGGGGGGGTACATTCCCTTTCTGCTTTCTTCGGAAGTTAAGAACGGTTTTCTTTTCTGTGTGTAACAACCCTAGCCCATGTCAATCAAGGTTCCCCCTCACCTCCCCCCCCCCAATCTTATGCACACCCCCTCCCTGTCAGAAACCCATGTTGGACAAGGGGCCAGTTCTTTGCCGTGGAAGGGAAGGGCAGATATAGCTCCATTCGCAGTGAAAGGAGGCGGGGAATCTCAGCTCAGCCATGTTTACCAAAAAAATATTCTGTAACAGCTTTTTTTAAATTCTTCGCCCGGATTTAACCCCTGAAATACCGGTTCATTTTGGTCCTAGGAGAAACGGCAACTTGAAACCTTGTTTATTGCTTGTAGGGTCTTTATAGCAGTAATCTCATGGGGGTTAGACAGTATAATCAGGGGACTCCGGTCTTCGAGATCCACCAACAGGCCAGGTGTAAAGGATATCCCTGCTTCAGCACAGGTGCCTCAGTCTGTTGCTCAGTCGGAAACCCTAATTTGTTGGTGGCCCTTGAAGACTGGAGTTGGCCAGTCAATTACAGAACCACTGATTGAGCCACCTGTGCTGAAACAGGGATATCCGGGGAACCTGACCTGTTGGTGGCTTTTGAGTACTGGAGATGGCCACCCCTGCAGTATATCAAAGTCTCCCAGCTTCACAACTGGGGCAAGCACAGCACCAGGTTTATCACAGGCAAAAACACCCTGCTTCTGTGTAACTGGGACCCGGGAGGTTTGGACGTACAGCTCCCTCACTTTCATTAAGGCCCCAAATAAAATCCAGAAGTGAAATCTCCACCGATTCCTTCTGCAGCTCGCAGTACCTTCATAGCACACAAGGGGCGCTGTTCTGTGCACTGACACTGCTCCAGTTATTTATGTCCTTTGTCCTACATTGTTCTCTGACGGGGAGGGGGCATGCATAGGGTGGGAAGGGGGGAGCACAGGGTGGGAAGGGGGGAGCACAGGGTGGGAAGGGGGGAGCACAGGGTGGGAGGGGGGGAGCACAGGGTGGGAGGGGGGGAGCACAGGGTGGGAGGGGGGGAGCACAGGGTTGGAAGGGGGTGAGAACACGATTGGAGGGAGGCGAGCATGAAGTGGGAGGGGGTGAGCATGAAGTGGGAGGGGGTGAGAATAGAGTGGGATGTGGCAAGAACATGGTTGGAGGGGGGCGAGCACAGAGTGGAAAGGGGCGTGCACAGGGTGGGAGGGGGTGAGGATAGAGTGGGAGAGGGGTGAGGATAGAGTGGGAGGGGGGCGAGGATAGAGTGGGAGGGGGCGAGCACAGGGTGGGAGGGGGCGAGGACAGAGTGGGAGGGGGGCGAGGATAGAGTGGGAGGGGGCGTATAATATTACCGTACCCCTTATTAGTGCCCAGATACGTATTACCGTACCCCTTATGAGCGCCCAGATACAGGGGTGTGAAGCTATTTATTTTGTTATACTATAGTAGGGTTACCATAAGTCCATTTTCAAAAAAGAGGACACGAAAAGCCGGCCGCCCATGTGGAAGCGACGCACGGCCGGCACTCATCGCTCGCGCGTGCGAGGCCGACTTTCGGGGCAGTTTCACGTTCCGCGTTCCCGGACATTTGTCATTATTTAACAATCCCTCCCAGACGTGCGACCTCCAATCAAACAGCCGGACATGTCGGGGAGAATCCGGGCGTGCGGTAACCACGAGTAAAGAGTAATATAGCAACCCATCTCTACCCAAAGCCGTGGCATTATCAGCCTACCACTGACTTCAGGAGAGACCACTTCCCACTGCCACCACTGTTTGGGGGGGCGGGAGGATTCACACAACTCTACGCTTATCAGAGCTCGATCAGCGCTAACTCCCAGTCAGTACCAGTTCCCCCCACTGGGGGCTCTATAACCCACAGCCCGCCCTCACTTGCCGTGACAGGGAACTTTGTATCTTTGAATCAGACGTTTCCCTATTTAAACGAGACTTGACCAAGAGATTTTAACCGCTAATGGCCGCGTTCATAGTCAGCGCGACGGTGCATGCGCCGCAAACACAAGGCCGCGAGTCAATGGTTCCGGCCATAGAGCGCGCGGCGCGCTCGTGCACGATTGCGACGGCGCTGGCCAATTTGTCACCAGACAAAACTCTTTTCATTTGGTCGCGCGCAAGCCGGGCCACGTGCGAAGGTTCAGCCAATGAGGGCGGACCGCTCTCGTGACGTCACGGGCCACGCCCCCGCCGCGCCTCACCGTCGCCTTTCCGCCTCCACGTCCCGCAGGCCACGAATCGCCTCTGCAGCAGGCGAGCGCCACGCCATGCGGTCCGTCGCCCGCGCCTGCACTCTCCGAGGCCTAAGAACCAAAAACCAATGAGATTTGGGAGCGAGATTCTGGGAGATTTGCATTTAAACAGGTAATCCAAGCGCTTGTAATTGTTTTCCACATTGTACTGAAGCAGGGGGTCTACGGGGCTAAACCCCATTCATTTCAGCGCCGGGCACCCCCTGCTTCCAGAGATACAGCCCTCCACTACCAGGGTACACATTAAGTCCGCTTTTCAATGCTCCCGCGGACCAATAGGAAGCCGTGACATCATCCGACGCGTCTTCCTATTGGCCCGCGTATAGCTGAGCTTTAAAAAGCAGAGAGATACCGGCGCCCCCTTCCGAGGTCCGTGTCTCGGGAAGCAGGGGGTCCCTGGAGCTCAAACGATTGGGGTTCAGCTCCGAAGACCCCCCCGCTTCAATCCTGTGTAAAAAAAATACCATAAAAATAAATATTTACAAAATAAAGAGGAAGTGCTTGGGCTGCCCCTTTAAATGGACACGATTGATCCCCATCTAATGCTACAAATCAGTGAGACACTGACCAGGCTGGTAATATGCCTGGTTAACCAGTTCTGTGCCAGGTGGGTCTACAACGCATTGCATGCAATGACTGGCCGGCCCATTTTGGCACTGAAGGGGTTTAACTGAACACTGCCTCAGCAGGCGAGGTGTTAAAAGAGAAGAAATCCCCCAGCAGCCCTGGTGTTGTTTGGCACATATGGCCCATTACAATGTACGTTTTCCTCCCCTTGCTTGCAGCATATGGTGGCCATACATCGCGCACGTGCGCATAACAAGCTAGTCAGTCTATTAAATATATTAGCAATGTGCGAGCTGGCGCTGGGAGGACGCGTCCGGAGCCCAGGCTGTCCCGGGTTACTGAAACACGGGGGTAAAACGTGCAGCTGGCGTCGTTAATTCCCCACTGTGGCAGGGGGTGGGGGGGGGAATGTATTATCTGGATCACTTAAAGGGGACGACCACATAGGACTAAAGGCAGAGGGATCGGTTTGTCGTGTTACATGGTTATATAGTAAATGAGATGGAAAAAAGACATACTGTACGTCCATAGAGTTCAACAAATGTATGTGTGTGTGTTTCCATTAGTGGCAATAATGTATGTGTGTGTGTGTTTCTATTAGTGGCAATAATGTATGTGTGTGTGTTTCTATTAGTGGCAATAATGTATGTGTGTGTGTTTCTATTAGTGGCAATAATGTATGTGTGTGTGTTTCTATTAGTGGCAATAATGTATGTGTGTGTGTTTCTATTAGTGGCAATAATGTATGTGTGTGTGTTTCTATTAGTGGCAATAATGTATGTGTGTGTTTCTATTAGTGGCAATAATGTATGTGTGTGTATTTCTATTAGTGGCAATAATGTATGTGTGTGTGTTTCTATTCGTGGCAATAATGTATGTGTGTGTGTTTCTATTAGTGGCAATAATGTATGTGTGTGTTTCTATTTCTGGCAATAATGTATGTGTGTGTATTTGTATTAGTGGCAATAACGTATGAGTGTGTGTTTTTATTAGTGGCAATAATGTATATGTGTGTGTTTCTATTAGTGGCAATAATGTATGTGTGTGTATTTCTATTAATGGCAATAATGTTTGTGTGTGTTTTGTTAGTGGCAATAATGTATGTGTGTGTATTTCTATTAGTGGCAATAATGTATGTGTGTGTGTGTTTCTATAAGTGGCAATAATGTATGTGTGTGTATTTCTATAAGTGGCAATAATGTATGTGTGTGTATTTCTATTAGTGGCAATAATGTATGTGTGTGTGTGTTTCTATAAGTGGCAATAATGTATGTGTGTGTATTTCTATAAGTGGCAATAATGTACAGTATGCAGCACTTTGCAGAATGGACAATTCAATGAAGCAATTGTCATCAGAGATGGTCCGGTTCCGTTGGTCCGCGGATTTCAGCGGATCTATCTGAAAAAGGGCAGTTCCTGTTTTGCGGATTTATTATTATTATTATTATTATTACTAATACGCTCCGCAGATTCCGCCGCCCGTGGATGGATTTGTAGAATCCAATCAGTGGATTCAGTGATCTGCTGGTGGATTCGTAATAATCTGCCAAGGGATCGCGAATCTGCGGATTGGGTTGTACAAATCCATTAACAGTGTGTATGCAAACGCAGATTCTGATGGATCCGCGATTAAAACCGACCAAATGCGTCCGTGGATTTTACCCAGCGGAACGGATTGTGAGGGGGAAACGGATTGGGGGGGGGGGGGATTTGCCCGTCTCTATATGTGGAAAGAACATCAAGGCAAGAAAGGTAACCCCACTACCCCGGTGATCTTACAATCTAAGGCCCAAATCCACAAAGCTGTGGTATCTGCGGGCTCATAACGTGGTGTTATGTAAATCAGTAACGGAATATGTGTTTCATTAAAGTAATACAAGAAAAAAGACAGGTGAGGAACCCCCCCCCCCCCAGTAAATAACGCTATGTTAGTTTAATCCCACGTAACTGTGATCTTACACATATCCAGCGGAGTCGGATGTTTTGCCGCCACCAAGTGGCCGCTCGGCTTTCGACCGCAGATGGCCCTCCGCCGCAGCCGATCCGCGCTGAAATCCCCGCCACAGCCGATCCGCGCTGAAATCCCCGACACAGCCGATCCCCCACTGGAATCCCCACCGCAGCCGATCCTCCACTGGAATCCCCACTGCAGCCGATCTGCCGCTGGAATCCCCGCCACAGCCGATCTGCCGCTGGAATCCTCACCACAGCCAATGCACTGCTGGAATCCCCACCAGAGTCGATCCGCGGCTGGAATCCCCACGGCAGCCAAAACGCCACTGGAATCCCCACCGCAGCCGATCCGCTGCTGGAATCCCCACCGCAGCCAATCCACCGCTGGGATCTCCACCGCAGCCGATCCGCGGCTGGAATCCCCGTCACAGCCGATCCACTGCTGGAATTCCCGCCACAGCTGATCCACCGCTGGAATCCCCGCCACAGCTGATCCACCACTGGAATCCCCGCTACAGCCGATCCACTGCTGGAATCCCCGCCACAGCCGATCCACCGCTGGAATCCCCGTCACAGCTGATCCACCGCTGGAATCCCCACCACAGCTGATCCGCTGCTGGGATCTCGACCGCAGCCGATCCGCGGCTGGAATCCCCGCCACAGCCGATCCACTGCTGGAATCCCCGCCACAGCTGATCCACCGCTGGAATCCCCACGGCAGCCGATCCACCGCTGGGATCTCCACCGCAGCCGATCCGCGGCTGGAATCCCCGCCACAGACGATCCACTGCTGGAATCCCCGCCACAGCCGATCCACCGCTGGAATCCCCACGGCAGCCGATCCACCACTGGAATCCCCACTGCAGCCAATCTGCCGCTGGAATCCCCGCCACAGCCGATCTGCCGCTGGAATCCTCACCACAGCCAATGCACCGCTGGAATCCCCACCAGAGTCGATCCGCGGCTGGAATCCCCGCCACAGCCGATCCACTGCTGGAATCCCCACCGCAGCCGATCCGCGGCTGGAATCCCCGCCACAGCTGATCTACCGCTGGAATCCCCACCGCAGCCAATCCACCGCTGGGATCTCCACCGCAGCCGATCCGCGGCTGGAATCCCCGCCACAGCTGATCCACCGCTGGAATCCCCGCCACAGCTGATCCGCTGCTGGAATCCCCACCGCAGCCAATCCACCGCTGGGATCTCCACCGCAGCCGATCCGCGGCTGGAATCCCCACCGCAGCCGATCCGCGGCTGGAATCCCCGTCACAGCTGATCCACCGCTGGAATCCCCACCACAGCTGATCCGCTGCTGGAATCCCCACCGCAGCCGATCCGCGGCTGGAATCCCCGCCACAGCCGATCCACTGCTGGAATCCCCGCCACAGCTGATCCACCGCTGGAATCCCCGCCACAGCCGATCCACCGCTGGAATCCCCACGGCAGCCGATCCACCGCTGGGATCTCCACCGCAGCCGATCCGCGGCTGGAATCCCCGCCACAGCCGATCCACTGCTGGAATCCCCGCCACAGCTGATCCACTGCTGGAATCCCCGCCACAGCCGATCCACCGCTGGAATCCCCACGGCAGCCGATCCACCGCTGGGATCTCCACCGCAGCCGATCCGCGGCTGGAATCCCCACCACAGCCAATCCACCGCTGGAATCCCCACGGCAGCCGATCCACTGCTGGAATCCCCACTGCAGCCGATCCACCGCTGGAATCCCCACCACAGCCGATCCGCGGCTGGAATCCCCACCACAGCCAATCCACCGCTGGAATCCCCACCACAGTCAATCCACCGCTGGAATCCCCACGGCAGCCGATCCACCACTGGAATCCCCACCACAGCCAATCCACCGCTGGAATCCCCACCACAGCCAATCCACCGCTGGAATCCCCACCACAGCCAATCCACCGCTGGAATCCCCACGGCAGCCGATCCACCACTGGAATCCCCACCGCAGCCGATCCGCCGCTGGAATCCCCACCGCAGCCGATCCGCCGCTGGAATCCCCACCGCCTCTGATCCGCCGCTGGAATCCCCACCGCAGCCGATCCACCACTGGAATCCCCACCGCAGCCGATCCGCCGCTGGAATCCCCACCGCCTCTGATCCGCCACTGGAATCCCCACCGCCTCTGATCCGCCGCTGGAATCCCCACCGCAGCCGGCCACTTTAAAGGAAAGTTTTATACTGGTTAGGGTGGTTGGTAAATGTAAGGGGTTTTAGGGTAGGGGTTTAATTTAAAGGTTTTACCGGTTAGGGTAGGGGGTAAGTGTAAGAGGTTTTAGTGGTTAGGGTAGGGGGTTAATTTAGGTAGTATAGTGCTTATGGTAAGGTATTAGGGTAGGGGGTTTTAGGGTAGGGAGTTAGGGTAGGAGGTTATGGTAGTGGGTTTAGACACTTACCTTAGTGACGAAGCAGCCAGCGACGACAGGTCCTGGCAGTGGGGTGAGTCGTGGCGAAGCGCTGGTGGTCATTAGTGTCACGGGAGACCAGGACTTTGGAGACTTCTTTATATTTGTACCGGGATCATGCATTAGGCAAAACAAGGAAGTAAGAACAAAATGCAGTTTATTCGGGTAAACCCGTGTACGATTAATACACAAAATACAAGTAAAAGCACACTTACTGGGGGTCTGGGGGTGAAATCTAGGCTCTACTAGGTGCAGGGCGCCTGCTTCGGTGGGCTTACCCTAACCGGGATATACACCCGGGCTTCCTGGTACTCTTTTCGGCTTCAGTTAATGCATCGTTATATCAATAACTAGCTGATATACCCGGCGTTGCCCCGGATGTAAATCCGTAATAGGTAGTATTATGTATAAATAGGGGAACAATAGGATCACTATTTGTGGAAAGGTTGTATAATGATGTTGAAAAGAAACATGGAAGAAAATCTAATACGATGTTGTTTAAAAATGGTTTATTGTAAACACACCACAGTACAATGTATATTTTGGTGACATAAGTGATGTAAAAAAGTGAGGGGTGTGTCCCGCTAGGTTGTGAGCGGGTGTGAGGCGGCGGGTGGGTGTTCAGTACGGGTGGCGGGTGGGTAGTGAGTGATGGCTTTGGGTGGGGCCACCGCTAGGGTGTGAGCGGGTGTGAGGCGGCGGGTGTCTGGTGAGTGTGGGCGGCAGCCGGTCAGTAATGTCCGCGCAAAGGGGTGTGAGTGCGGCGGGTGGGTGTGAGGCGGGAGGCGCCGGGTGAGTAGTGAGTGGGTGCGGCAGCTGGTCAGTGATGTCGGTGCATAGAGGCGGCAGGTGTGTGTTGAGTGTGGCGGGTGGGTGAGAGGCGGCAGGTGTGTGTTGAGTGTGGCAGGTGGGTGAGAGGCGGCAGGTGTGTGTTGTGTGGCGAATGGGTGAGAGGCGGCAGGTGTGTGTTGAGTGTGGCAGGTGGGTGAGAGGCGGCAGGTGTGTGTTGAGTGTGGCGGTGGGTGAGAGGCGGCAGGTGTGTGTTGAGTGTGGCAGGTGGGTGACAGGCGGCAGGTGTGTGTTGAGTGTGGCGGGTGGGTGACAGGCGGCAGGTGTGTGTTGAGTGTGGCGGTGGGTGAGAGGCGGCAGGTGTGTGTTGAGTGTGGCAGGTGGGTGACAGGCGGCAGGTGTGTGTTGAGTGTGGCGGGTGGGTGACAGGCGGCAGGTGTGTGTTGAGTGTGGCAGGTGGTTGAGAGGCGGCACGTGTGTGTTGAGTGTGACGGGTGGGTGAGAGGCGGCAGCGGGGGGGGAGAAAGGCAGGGGCGGGGGGGAGAAAGGCGGGGGGAGAAAGGCAGGGGCGGGGGGGGAGAAAGGCAGGGGCGGGAGGGAGAAAGGCAGGGGCGGGGGGGAGAAGGGCGGGGGGGGAGAAAGGCAGGGGCGGGGGGGAGAAAGGCAGGGGCGGGGGGGGGGAGAAAGGCAGGGGTGAGGGGGGGGAAGGCAGGGGCAGGGGGGGGGAGGCAGGGGCGGGGGGGGAGGAAGGGGTGGGGGGCAAAGGCAGGGAGGGGGGGAGGGAGGGGTGGGGGGGAGTGAAGGCAGGGGCGGGGGGAGGGCAGCGGTGGAGGAGGGAAGGCAGGGGCGGCAAGGAGGGTGAGGGGGTGTCACTGTGTCTGTGTGTGTCTGTCGTGTGTGTGTGTGTCTGTTGTGTGTGTGTCTGTTGTGTGTGTGTCTGTTGTGTGTGTGTGTGGTGTGTGTGTGTGTCATGTGTGTGTATGTGTCATGTGTGTGTGTGTGTCATGTGTGTGTGTGTGTCATGTGTGTGTGTGTGTCGTGTGTGTGTGTGTCGTGTGTGTGTGTGTCTGTCTGTCGTGTGTGTCTGTCTGTCATGTGTGTGTCTGTCTGTCATGTGTGTCTGTCTGTCATGTGCGTGTCTGTCTGTCATGTGCGTGTCTGTCTGTCATGTGCGTGTCTGTCTGTCATGTGCGTGTCTGTCTGTCATGTGCGTGTGTGTCTGTCATGTGTGTGTGTGTGTCTGACTCTGTCATGTGTGTGTCTGTCTGTCATGTGTGTCTGTCTGTCATGTGCGTGTCTGTCTGTCGTGTGTGTGTCTGTCTGTCGTGTGTCTGTCTGTCATGTGTGTGTGTGTCTGTCATGTGTGTGTGTGTCTGTCATGTGTGTGTGTGTGTCTGACTCTGTCATGTGTGTGTGTCTGTCATGTGTCTGTGTCTGTCATGTGTCTGTGTCTGTCATGTGTCTGTGTCTGTCATGTGTCTGTGTCTGTGTCTGTCATGTGTCTGTGTCTGTCATGTGTGTGTGTGTCTGTGTGTGTCTGTCATGTGTGTGTGTGTCTGCCGTGTGTGTGTGTCTGTCATGTGTGTGTGTGTCTGTCATGTGTGTGTGTGTGTCATGTGTGTGTGTGTGTGTGTGTGTGTGTGTGTGTGTGTGTGTGTGTCTGCCATGTGTGTGTGTGTGTCTGTCATGTGTGTGTGTCTGTGTGTCTGTCATGTGTGTCACTGTATGTGTGTGTGTCACTGTATGTGTGTCAGGGGGGAGGTCAAAAACGGAGCTGGGTGGGTCACAAACGGAGCTGGGGGGGTCAAAAACGGAGCTGGGGGGGGAGGAATACTTACACGTCTCAGTTAAGCCTCCTCCCCCAGCAGTAGCACCAAGAGCACCATGGAGCATTTTGTCACCTCAGGCAGCAGCAGCAGCAGCAGCAATGTGACCGGGGTCCTATGGGGGGGGGGGAGGGCAGGACACACGGGGTGGGGGAGACACACCGGCCAATGAGAGCCGTGAGAGGGCGGGGCGGGCGGACCGATGTACCAATCAAATGGCCTACAGACACTCACAAACAAGATTTTCAATTATATAGATACAGATAGATAGATGTAGCACTCTGGATCTGGGCTTAAGTGGGATGTTGGGAGATTTACAAAGACTGTAGGGAAAGTATAAATGCAGTGCATGGCAGAGGGTGGCAGTGCATGGCAGAGGGTGGCAGTGCATGGCAGAGGGTGGCAGTGCATGGCAGAGGGTGGCAGTGCATGGCAGAGGGTGGCAGTGCATGGCAGAGGGTGGCAGTGCATGGCAAAGGATGGCAGTGCATGGCAGAGCATGGCAGAGGGTGGCTGTGCATGGCAGAGGGTGGCAGTGTGTGGCAATGCATGGCAGTGCATGGCAGAGGGTGGCAGAGAATGGTAGTGCATGGCAGAGGATGGCAGAGCATAGCAGAGGATGGCAGTGGGTGGCAGTGGGTGGCAGTGCTTGGCCAAGAGGCATATTTTTACCCTAATCCAGGTTTAGTGAATTTGGGCCTTTATCTCCACTGATAATTGAGATGGTCGTTTATAATCCATGTACAGATCTTTATTGATCGTCTATAGACAGAGCAATTGGGAAATACACAGAGTTTTAATGACCAAACTTTGGCAAAACTGATAATCTGCTGATATAGCTCCATTTATAATATTGATATAGGATTTAACCCATAGCCCAGTGTTACTGCTAAATTACATAAAGATCTTAACTCCCTTTCCTGGTAACACAAGCACTGGGAACAACTAATAATACAAGGCCGGAGCTTTACTGATATTGGTAACCCAAGCCCTGGGACCTACTAATAATACAAGGTCGGAGCGTAACCAATTCTGGTAACCCAAGCCCTGGAACCTACTAATAATACAAGGCCGGAGCTTTACCGATACTGGTAACCCAAGCCCTGGGACCTACTAATAATACAAGGCCGGAGCTTTACCGATACTGGTAACACATGGACTGAATGTCACCAGTAGACTATAGAATATGGCCCATTCACAATACATAAAGTATACTGCCACTATCAGTGGCTTCTCCTGGATCTAATCTGAAAATTATATTCTATATAAGATACTAATATATGGGTTTTATGCTACACAATTTAGTTTTCTTAAACAGTGAGCGCCACACACAGTGATACAAATGTAGCAGAACCTGTTGACCCTGTTAACGCAGCATATTAACACTGGCATGCTATTGAACTGTAGTATATTTTAAAATAATGGTTCTGGAGATAAAACACATGTTTTTGAACGCATTATTTTGTGCGTTAACCTGCGATACAGGGGGTAATACCGTCTGGTCCACACACTGTTTTCACCAAGAAAGCAATACACTAGATACATACTGTATACACTACTGTATACTGCGCTCTGGGGTAACAAATGCAAAGCCAAAGAACCTCTAAGATCCATACGCTCTCAGTCTCTGTAGCTGCCTCCTTCTGTCATTCAATAAATCCATCCGCTCCGCCTGGCCTCTAAGCATTGTACTCTTTGTAGTAGCCACCCTGATATTATTGTACCTGCTTCCATGCTAAGCTGTGGCCGATTGTATAAGCATAAGGAGTTAGTGCTCCAATCTAACACCGTGCACGTGACAGACATACAGTATTACATGCCCCCCCCATTAGTCTCTGGTAGAGAGGGAGGTCGGGGACGAGGGGGGTTATTGCAGCTCCAGCCACTTCTAAGAAGCCGCGCTAGCTGAATCCCATCTTGTGCTTTACCTTAACCACTTTCTTGGGATTTGGGAAAGATTATAACATACCACGAGCAAATAAACCTAATTCCCATAAACTCCGGATGCTAAGGTTTTAGCTTGATTGACGTCACGCGTTTTCAGGCTCCCTCTCCCCTCCTCGCGCTCCTCTCATTTCCTTCGACATGACGGCTTTATGGCCGAAACAGATGGCGAGGCTTAATTCCTTTCTGCAAGGTGAACTCAGCCTTTCCATGGAGTCTTGGCTACGATCGCATAATGTATTAAAGCACTTATATGTGATCAAGGTATTCCATGGAGTTTCTTTTTAGGTGGCAAATGTACAAATATACATTACAAATCAGGGCTTGTAAAGTCCGAAGTTCTGTGTTCTTTTCGGATGAGTGAGCTGGGAGTGTAGGAATGTGGTCAATGATTCCCGGGGCCTTCTAGTACAAAGAGGTCCACCATAGCATGATAAATGTGTAACATTGGGAGAGGAAATAATCAACTTGCGTATTGTTCTAAACCTCTTTCTGTTCTGAAGCAATCAAATAGTAATAATAATAATAATAATAATAGGATTTAATTATTATATAATATATTATATTATTTAATATAGTGCTTTTCTCCCAGTGGAACTCAAAGCATTTCGCAGTATAAAGACATTAATGTAGCCACTTCTGGGTTGCAATCCTTGTTACTCATCTTTAAACCCCCCTCAAATTATTGAAAAGGAAAGAGCGATGTTATTTTTCTCCAGGAATATGGGTGTTGTGCTTTAGCAGAGAAGTCCTGATGGTCACTAACGCAACGTTGACCCCTGACCGACCGATGTCCATATTCCGATGAAGATATTTTCGTAGTGGTACGTTGGCCTCTCCTAATGTTAATGAATACAGTGAAGATATCCATCCTTGCTGACTTGCACATTATACGAAACAGGCGGTCCCACCATGCGTTGGCTTGTTCTGGAGCCTGATGACATTGGTCTTATACCTCAATGATGACACATGGGGTTCCAGCCAGGGAGGGGCTAGTTTCCTGCATAAATCCAATGCCGTTTGGCCAGTCCCTTTGAGCCACTGATCAGTCTCAAAAAGGCTTATTTGTCAACAAATCTGACCCCCGGATTTCCCAAATCCCGAGGAGGAGGAGGGGTCACCTCAGACTATGTTTCATGTTTTCAAACCTGACCAGGTTGGATCCAATGACGGATTCTGTGGTATCCGCTCTGATTTTTTAGTACCGAATGCGCTGATGGATTTTGGTGTTCAGATCGGATTTGGTCTAAAATACTTCCGTGGATCGGATTTTGATAGGTTTGCCCAGGGGTAGCCAATTCCAGCCCTCAAGTTACAACTCCCCCCCGGTCTATTTTTCAGGATATCCCTGCTTCAGCACAGGTGGCTCAATCAGTTCCAGATTCAGCACAGGTGGATCAATCAGTCACAGCTTCAGCACAAGTGGTTCAAACAGTGGCTCAGTCATTGACTGAGCCACCTGTGCTGAAGAAGGAATTTCCTGAAAACCTGACCTGTTGGGGGGCCTTGAGGACTGGAGTTGGCCACTCCTGGGCTCGCCCATCTCTAGTTACAGCGATACAGTATATATACCACGTTCTCAGTAAGGAGGGATACTGGTATCACCCAGCGGGGAGCGATGTACTTAATCAGTGCTGTAAATGGGACTATGGCTGACACACCCCGTTTTGTCTCAGTGACGCAAACATACAGTAACTTCTATAGTTTTGCTGCACATACAGTTCTCACAGCCACGGTCTCTGCCACTCCCAGGAAAGGGCGCTAAGGGAAGCAGGATTTGGTTAGTGCAGGCACTCGAGGTTGGAAGTGATTGATTAATAGAGAACACCCCAGCAGCAGGGTGACCAGCGCAACATCATTTGGAACTGATAGGTAATAAAACAGATGTTGTGATGGACTTTATCCTCAGGAATGGGTCCTTGTGTGCATGTGGAAAGGTGACATTCACCAGCGTGTTTACTCCTTGTTAACATTTTGGGCTAACGTTGGTACCGGGAGGACATGGGCTATGTGCCTCTGTGCAGACGGCTTCTTGGTTATTTCATGTTATTCCTTCTTTTATTACACTTATAAATGATTACAGTACAAGCAAATTATATCTAAAACACACTTTCTGGATTGTTCTTTGCTTGATCCTGTTTACCACAACGATGATGATGTTAAACTGTGATGGACAATGGAGCAAACGATTTCCTTTGCATCAGTTTGCTCTGGATCTATATGTACGGAGCTGGTTATTTGAGCTTCTTAAGATTACATTGGCACAGCCCTGCCCTGCCCCGCGGGATTGATGCAAACTTTCATACAGCTCATTACACTACTGCTACAAGCAACTCCTCTCGTAACTGCTCTTAAACCACATCTCAAAACCCCTAACTGATACAAGGGGATTAAAACGGATGCAAAGTACCTATGATTCATTGATGCAGAAGTGACACAGAGTTACAATGGTTCAATGTGCGCCATTGTTGGAGCAATGTTTTAAATTTGCTCCAATGGAAACGCTTTATACTTATCCGCTTTGGTTGGCAATAATGATTATTACTAACCAGCCTTGGTGCTCTCACCTTTAATAAAATGCTATTCCAGGATATTTAAAAACAAAGCTTGAGGAATCCATGCAGACCTCTAATGTGTTACAAAATACAATGCATGTACAGCCCTTCTATACCAGTTACAGAGCCTATCACACTGCCACCCACAGAACAATCTCCCACTGGTCTACAGCCTTCTATACCAGTTACAGAGCCTATCACACGGCCACCCACAGAACAATCTCCCATGGGTCTACAGCCTTCTATACCAGTTACAGAGCCTATCACACGGCCTGCCACCCACAGAACAATCTCCCACGGGTAAACAGCCCTTCTATACCAGTTACAGAGCCTATCACACTGCCACCCACAGAACAATCTCCCACGGGTCTACAGCCCTTCTATACCAGTTACAGAGCCTGTCACACTGCACTGCCACCCACAGAACAATCTCCCACGGGCCTACAGCCTTCTATACCAGTTACAGAGCCTGTCACACTGCCACCCACAGAACAATCTTCCAAGGGTCTACAGCCTTCTATACCAGTTACAGAGCCTATTATACTGCACTGCCACCCACAGAACAATCTCCCACGGGTCTACAGCCTTCTATACCAGTTACAGAGCCTGTCACACTGCCACCCACAGAACAATCTTCCAAGGGTCTACAGCCTTCTATACCAGTTACAGAGCCTGTCACACGGCACTGCCACCCACAGAACAATCTTCCACTGGTCTACAGCCTTCTATACCAGTTACAGAGCCTGTCACACTGCCATCCACAGAACAATCTCCCACGGGTCTACAGCCTTCTATACCAGTTACAGAGCCTATTACACTGCACTGCCACCCACAGAACAATCTCCCACGGGTCTACAGCCCTTCTATACCAGTTACAGAGCCTATCACACGGCACTGCCACCCACAGAACAATCTCCCACGGGTCTACAGCCTTCTATACCAGTTACAGAGCCTATCACACGGCACTGCCACCCACAGAACAATCTCCCACGGGTCTACAGCCTTCTATACCAGTTACAGAGCCTGTCACACTGCCACCCACAGAACAATCTTCCAAGGGTCTACAGCCTTCTATACCAGTTACAGAGCCTGTCACATGGCACTGCCACCCACAGAACAATCTTCCACTGGTCTACAGCCTTCTATACCAGTTACAGAGCCTATCACACGGCCACCCACAGAACAATCTCCCACGGGCCTACAGCCTTCTATACCAGTTACAGAGCCTATCACACGGCACTGCCACCCACAGAACAATCTCCCACGGGTCTACAGCCTTCTATACCAGTTACAGAGCCTATCACACTGCCACCCACAGAACAATCTCCCACGGGTATACAGCCTTCTATACCAGTTACAGAGCCTGTCACACTGCCACCCACAGAACAATCTCCCACGGGTCTACAGCCCTTCTATACCAGTTACAGAGCCTGTCACACTGCACTGCCACCCACAGAACAATCTCCCACGGGTCTACAGCCCTTCTATACCAGTAACAGAGCCTATCACACTGCCACCCACAGAACAATCTCCCACGGGTCTACAGCCTTCTATACCAGTTACAGAGCCTATCACACGGCACTGCCATCCACAGAACAATCTTCCACGGGTCTATAGCCCTTCTATACCAGTTACAGAGCCTGTCACACTGCCACCCACAGAACAATCTCCCACGGGTCTACAGCCCTTCTATACCAGTTACAGAGCCTATCACACTGCCACCCACAGAACAATCTCCCACGGGTCTACAGCCTTCTATACCAGTTACAGAGCCTATCACACTGCACTGCCACCCACAGAACAATCTCCCACGGGTCTACAGCCTTCTATACCAGTTACAGAGCCTATCACACTGCCACCCACAGAACAAACTCCCACGGGTCTACAGCCCTTCTATACCAGTTACAGAGCCTATCACACTGCCTGCCACCCACAGAACAATCTCCCACGGGTCTACAGCCCTTCTATACCAGTTACAGAGCCTATCACACGGCACTGCCACCCACAGAACAATCTCCCACTGGTCTACAGCCCTTCTATACCAGTTACAGAGCCTATCACACTGCCACCCACAGAACAAACTCCCACGGGTCTACAGCCCTTCTATACCAGTTACAGAGCCTATCACACTGCCTGCCACCCACAGAACAATCTCCCACGGGTCTACAGACCTTCTATACCAGTTACAGAGCCTATCACACGGCACTGCCACCCACAGAACAATCTCCCACGGGTCTACAGCCCTTCTATACCAGTTACAGAGCCTATCACACTGCCACCCACAGAACAATCTCCCACGGGTCTACAGCCTTCTATACCAGTTACAGAGCCTATCACACGGCACTGCCACCCACAGAACAATCTCCCACGGGTCTACAGCCTTCTATACCAGTTACAGAGCCCATCACACTGCCACCCACAGAACAATCTCCCACGGGTCTACAGCCTTCTATACCAGTTACAGAGCCCATCACACTGCCACCCACAGAACAATCTCCCACGGGTCTACAGCCTTCTATACCAGTTACAGAGCCTATCACACTGCCACCCACAGAACAAACTCCCACGGGTCTACAGCCCTTCTATACCAGTTACAGAGCCTATCACACTGCCTGCCACCCACAGAACAATCTCCCACGGGTCTACAGCCCTTCTATACCAGTTACAGAGCCTATCACACTGCACTGCCACCCACAGAACAATCTCCCACTGGTCTACAGCCCTTCTATACCAGTTACAGAGCCTATCACACTGCCACCCACAGAACAAACTCCCACGGGTCTACAGCCTTCTATACCAGTTACAGAGCCTATCACACGGCCACCCACAGAACAATCTCCCACGGGTCTACAGCCTTTCTATACCAGTTACAGATCCTATCACACGGCACTGCCACCCACAGAACAATCTCCCACGGGTCTACAGCCTTCTATACCAGTTACAGAGCCCATCACACTGCCACCCACAGAACAATCTCCCACGGGTCTACAGCCTTCTATACCAGTTACAGAGCCTATCACACTGCCACCCACAGAACAAACTCCCACGGGTCTACAGCCCTTCTATACCAGTTACAGAGCCTATCACACTGCCTGCCACCCACAGAACAATCTCCCACGGGTCTACAGACCTTCTATACCAGTTACAGAGCCTATCACACGGCACTGCCACCCACAGAACAATCTCCCACGGGTCTACAGCCCTTCTATACCAGTTACAGAGCCTATCACACTGCCACCCACAGAACAATCTCCCACGGGTCTACAGCCCTTCTATACCAGTTACAGAGCCCATCACACTGCCACCCACAGAACAATCTCCCACGGGTCTACAGCCTTCTATACCAGTTACAGAGCCCATCACACTGCCACCCACAGAACAATCTCCCACGGGTCTACAGCCTTCTATACCAGTTACAGAGCCCATCACACTGCCACCCACAGAACAATCTCCCACGGGTCTACAGCCTTCTATACCAGTTACAGAGCCTATCACACTGCCACCCACAGAACAAACTCCCACGGGTCTACAGCCCTTCTATACCAGTTACAGAGCCTATTACACTGCCTGCCACCCACAGAACAATCTCCCACGGGTCTACAGCCCTTCTATACCAGTTACAGAGCCTATCACACTGCACTGCCACCCACAGAACAATCTCCCACTGGTCTACAGCCCTTCTATACCAGTTACAGAGCCTATCACACTGCCACCCACAGAACAAACTCCCACGGGTCTACAGCCTTCTATACCAGTTACAGAGCCTATCACACGGCCACCCATAGAACAATCTCCCACGGGTCTACAGCCTTTCTATACCAGTTACAGAGCCTATCACACGGCACTGCCACCCACAGAACAATCTCCCACGGGTCTACAGCCTTCTATACCAGTTACAGAGCCCATCACACTGCAACCCACAGAACAATCTCCCACGGGTCTACAGCCTTCTATACCAGTTACAGAGCCCATCACACTGCCACCCACAGAACAATCTCCCACGGGTCTACAGCCTTCTATACCAGTTACAGAGCCTATCACACTGCCACCCACAGAACAATCTCCCACGGGTCTACAGCCCTTCTATACCAGTTACAGAGCCTATCACACTGCCACCCACAGAACAATCTCCCACGGGTCTACAGCCCTTCTATACCAGTTACAGAGCCCATCACACTGCCACCCACAGAACAATCTCCCACGGGTCTACAGCCCTTCTATACCAGTTACAGAGCCTATCACACTGCCACCCACAGAACAATCTTCCAAGGGTCTACAGCCCTTCTATACCAGTTACAGAGCCCATCACACTGCCACCCACAGAACAATCTCCCACTGGTCTACAGCCCTTCTATACCAGTTACAGAGCCTATCACACGGCTACCCACAGAACAATCTCCCACTGGTCTACAGCCCTTCTATACCAGTTACAGAGCCTATCACACTGCACTGCCACCCACAGAACAATCTCCCACTGGTCTACAGCCCTTCTATACCAGTTACAGAGCCTATCACATTGCACTGCCACCCACAGAACAATCTCCCACTGGTCTACAGCCCTTCTATACCAGTTACAGAGCCTATCACACTGCACTGCCACCCACAGAACAATCTCCCACTGGTCTACAGCCCTTCTATACCAGTTACAGAGCCTATCACACTGCCACCCACAGAACAATCTCCCACGGGTCTACAGCCCTTCTATACCAGTTACAGAGCCTGTCACACGGCACTGCCACCCACAGAACAATCTCCCACGGGTCTACAGACCTTCTATACCAGTTACAGAGCCTATCACACGGCACTGCCACCCACAGAACAATCTCCCACGGGTCTACAGCCCTTCTATACCAGTTACAGAGCCCATCACACTGCCACCCACAGAACAATCTCCCACGGGTCTACAGCCTTCTATACCAGTTACAGAGCCCATCACACTGCCACCCACAGAACAATCTCCCACGGGTCTACAGCCTTCTATACCAGTTACAGAGCCCATCACACTGCCACCCACAGAACAATCTCCCACGGGTCTACAGCCTTCTATACCAGTTACAGAGCCTATCACACTGCCACCCACAGAACAAACTCCCACGGGTCTACAGCCCTTCTATACCAGTTACAGAGCCTATTACACTGCCTTCCACCCACAGAACAATCTCCCACGGGTCTACAGCCCTTCTATACCAGTTACAGAGCCTATCACACTGCACTGCCACCCACAGAACAATCTCCCACTGGTCTACAGCCCTTCTATACCAGTTACAGAGCCTATCACACTGCCACCCACAGAACAAACTCCCACGGGTCTACAGCCTTCTATACCAGTTACAGAGCCTATCACACGGCCACCCATAGAACAATCTCCCACGGGTCTACAGCCTTTCTATACCAGTTACAGAGCCTATCACACGGCACTGCCACCCACAGAACAATCTCCCACGGGTCTACAGCCTTCTATACCAGTTACAGAGCCCATCACACTGCAACCCACAGAACAATCTCCCACGGGTCTACAGCCTTCTATACCAGTTACAGAGCCCATCACACTGCCACCCACAGAACAATCTCCCACGGGTCTACAGCCTTCTATACCAGTTACAGAGCCTATCACACTGCCACCCACAGAACAATCTCCCACGGGTCTACAGCCCTTCTATACCAGTTACAGAGCCTATCACACTGCCACCCACAGAACAATCTCCCACGGGTCTACAGCCCTTCTATACCAGTTACAGAGCCCATCACACTGCCACCCACAGAACAATCTCCCACGGGTCTACAGCCCTTCTATACCAGTTACAGAGCCTATCACACTGCCACCCACAGAACAATCTTCCAAGGGTCTACAGCCCTTCTATACCAGTTACAGAGCCCATCACACTGCCACCCACAGAACAATCTCCCACTGGTCTACAGCCCTTCTATACCAGTTACAGAGCCTATCACACGGCTACCCACACAACAATCTCCCACTGGTCTACAGCCCTTCTATACCAGTTACAGAGCCTATCACACTGCACTGCCACCCACAGAACAATCTCCCACTGGTCTACAGCCCTTCTATACCAGTTACAGAGCCTATCACATTGCACTGCCACCCACAGAACAATCTCCCACTGGTCTATAGCCCTTCTATACCAGTTACAGAGCCTATCACACTGCACTGCCACCCACAGAACAATCTCCCACTGGTCTACAGCCCTTCTATACCAGTTACAGAGCCTATCACACTGCCACCCACAGAACAATCTCCCACGGGTCTACAGCCCTTCTATACCAGTTACAGAGCCCATCACACTGCCACCCACAGAACAATCTCCCACGGGTCTACAGCCCTTCTATACCAGTTACAGAGCCTATCACACTGCACTGCCATCCACAGAACAATCTCCCACGGGTCTACAGCCCTTCTATACCAGTTACAGAGCCCATCACACGGCACTGCCACCCACAGAACAATCTCCCACGGGTCTACAGCCCTTCTATACCAGTTACAGAGCCTATCACACGGCCACCCACAGAACAATCTCCCACGGGTCTACAGCCCTTCTATACCAGTTACAGAGCCTATCACACGGCACTGCCACCCACAGAACAATCTCCCACGGGTGTATTCCACAGCACAATGTGCCTTGAGATATTTCAATTCCAAGGCTGTGGTTAAGTGCCTCATTGAACCACTCCAGAATACCATGTACAAGCTCATGTTTCCTCTGTTTTCCTCACCCAGAAGAATCCTGTCCATGGATAGCGGTAACAAAAAAACAACATGTGGTCCACGTGTTGTGGAGAAGAGCTTTGACCTAACAATCGGCCTCTTCTGGATACTACCAGGATTTCAGCTCTCTTTTGACAGCCCTTCAGAGCTCTCTTAGCTACAATGCATGTCAGTCTAACCTGACTTTGTCATAGCATACAGCTATAATGAGGCCATGAATAATTAGCTAACATTATGGGCTGTAACTGATATTGCACTATTATTGCCTGCTCTAAAAGCACCATCACGGTATAATCACGAGTGCCTGCATAACTGTGGCAATGGGAGTCTTTATATACATACTAAATAATGCATGGCCTAAAAAACAATGTCAATGGCGAATAGTTTCATCTAGCAGCGTGGTGAGACGTAGACCACAAGTGCAAACACTGCCTTTGTTCATTCTCAGTATTATGTTACTGTGTTAGTTTTGTAATTTCAGAATTCCTAGCATGACAAATCCATGATTTTCCATCTCATTTGGTCTAACGAAATCACACGCATTCCCTCACACAATGACAGCGCAGAAACAGGGAAAGTCTTTGCGAATTGAAGACCGGGTATAAGTGAGAGAGATTTGGTCTGAGAGGGACACAGGAGAGGGGCGGAGGAGTGCAAGGCATGGAAGGAGAGCCCTGGAGAGGGTGTAGGATGTGGGAACGAGGAGGAGGCTTCTTTGAGGGAGGCAGCTGGAAATGACACAGAAATAGAATATGCAAAATAGTTGATATTTACTCACAACGTTGAGATATATACAACAAATGTATTCAACATAGTGCTTACCTATGAGTGGAGAAGTCTCCCAGGGGGTTAGATGCTGGATTCAAACCTTGCTCTTTAGCAATATAAAGACACCGACCAGTGACTATTTAATTTACTGAACAATAGTCTTTGACACAGTGCTTTATTTTTGTACTACATATGGTTCTCCATTCATAGTGCTTTATTGTTGTACTATATATGGTTCTCCATTGATAGTGCGTATCTATATTGAATACATTTGTTGTATATATTTCTATCAGTAAATATCAAATATTTTGCATATTCTATTTGTATGTCATTTCTCGCAAAATGAGTGTGGGGAACCAGTACTACCTCTAGGGATTTGAGGGTCCCCTTTCTTTGTTACCTTCGCACCTATACCTAGTACCTCCTAATGTCCGTAGTGGCGGTGCTGTCTGTTACTCCCATTCTCTAATGTTCTGCTGAAGAAGGATGACAAGTACAATGCACTGAGACTTTCCAGATATTGTTCACTCTGGCTGATAATCCATTCATTTTGTGGGTATCTCCCTACCGTACCAAATATGTAATATGTTTCAATGTAAAGCAACACTGCGTATGACTTAATGCTTCAAATGATCTAAAGATCTTTCTTAGTTGAATACAAAGACAACAAAACATTACTCTGGCTGGCCAAGAATTATTTATTTATTTATTTATAAAATCTGTTACCAGGAAGTAATACATTGAGAGTTACCGCTCATTTTCAAGTATGTCCTGGGCACAGAGTAAAACAAATAATACATGGTTACAAGTACAGTTACATAAATGAACAGGGTATACATTATATACAAGACATTGCGTGCACAGTTAAAGAAAATATATATATACTAGCTGATATACCCGGCGTTGCCCGGGATGTAAATGCGTAATAGGTAATATTATTTATAAATGGTGGAACAATAGGTGACTGTTTGTTGTAAAGGTTGGATAATAATATTGAAAAGAAAGATGGAAGAAAATGTAATACGATGTTGTATAAAAATGGTTTATTGTAACCACACCACAGTACAATGTATATTTTGGTGCCATAAGTGATGTAAAAATGTGAGGCGTGTGTCCTGCTAGGGTGTGAGGCGGCGGGTGGCGCGTGGGGAGTGGGGGTCCTGCTAGGGTGTGAGGCGGCGGGTGGCGCGTGAGTGCTGTCTGCGAGTGTGGGTCCTGCTAGGGTGTGAGGCGGTGGGTGGCGCGTGAGTGCTGTCTGCGAGTGTGGGTCCTGCTAGGGTGTGAGGCGGCGGGGGGCGCGTGGGTTGTGAGTGCTGTCTGCGAGTGGGTGTCCTGCTAGGGTGTGAGGGGGGCAAGGGGTGGAGGAGGGGGGCAAGGGTTAGAGGAGGGGGGCAAGGGTTAGAGGAGGGGGCAAGGGTTAGAGGAGGGGGGCAAGGGTTAGAGGAGGGGGGGGGAGGGTTAGAGGAGGGGGGGGAAGGGTTAGAGGAGGGGGGGGAAGGGTTAGAGGAGGGGGGGAAGGGATAGAGGAGGGGGGGGAAGGGTTAGAGGAGGGGGGGAAGGGTTAGAGGAGGGGGGGAAGGGTTAGAGGAGGGGGGGGAAGGGTTAGAGGAGGGGGGGGAAGGGTTAGAGGAGGGGGGGAAGGGTTAGAGGAGGGGGGGGAAGGGTTAGAGGAGGGGGGGGAAGGGTTAGAGGAGGGGGGGGAAGGGTTAGAGGAGGGGGGGAAGGGTTAGAGGAGGGGGGGGAAGGGTTAGAGGAGGGGGGGAAGGGTTAGAGGAGGGGGGGGAAGGGATAGAGGAGGGGGGGAAGGGTTAGAGGAGGGGGGAAGGGTTAGAGGAGGGGGGGAAGGGTTAGAGGAGGGGGGGGAAGGGTTAGAGGAGGGGGGGGAAGGGTTAGAGGAGGGGGGGAAGGGTTAGAGGAGGGGGGGGAAGGGTTAGAGGAGGGGGGGAAGGGTTAGAGGAGGGGGGGGAAGGGTTAGAGGAGGGGGGGAAGGGTTAGAGGAGGGGGGGGAAGGGTTAGAGGAGGGGGGGAGGGTTAGAGGAGGGGGGGGGAAGGGTTAGAGGAGGGGGGGAAGGGTTAGAGGAGGGGGGGAAGGGTTAGAGGAGGGGGGGAAGGGTTAGAGGAGGGGGGGGGGAAGGGTTAGAGGAGGGGGGGAAGGGTTAGAGGAGGGGGGGGAAGGGTTAGAGGAGGGGGGGAAGGGTTAGAGGAGGGGGGGGAAGGGTTAGAGGAGGGGGGGAAGGGTTAGAGGAGGGGGGGGGAAGGGTTAGAGGAGGGGGGGAAGGGTTAGAGGAGGGGGGAAGGGGTGGAAGTGTGGGAGGGGATGGGAGGGGAAAGGGGCGGATGGGAGGGGAAAGGGGCGGAGGGGAGCGGGGTGGTGGAGGGGAGCGGGGTGGTGGAGGGGAGCGGAGGGGGGGTGGTAGAGGGGGGGTGGTGGAGGGGAGCGGAGGGGGGGGGTGGAGCGGAGGGGGGGAGGTGGTTGGAAGGGGGGGGAGGCGGTGGGAAGGGGGGGAGGCGGTGGGAAGGGGGGAAGGGGGGTGGAGGGGGATGAGGGGGGTGGAGGGGGATGAGGGGGGTGGAGGGGGATGAGGGGGGTGGAGGGGGATGAGGGGGGGGAGGGGGGGAGGGGGGGGAGGGGGGAGGGGGGGAGGGGGGGAGGGGGGAGGGGGGGAGGGGGGGGAGAGGAGGGGGAGGGGGGGAAGGGGGAGGGGGGGGAGGGGGGGGGAAGGGGGGAGGGGGGGGAAGGGGGGATGGGGGGGAGGGGGGGAAGGGGGGATGGGGGGGAGGGGGGGGGGAGGGGGGGGGAGGGGGGAGGGGGGGGAAGGGGGAAGGAGGGGGGGGAAGGGGGGAGGAGGGGGGGAAGGGGGGGGAGGAGGGGGGGGAAGGGGGGGGGGGGGAGGAGGGGGGGGAAGGGGGGGGAAGGGGGGGAGGGGGGGGAAGGGGGGAGGAAGGGGGGGAGGGGGGGGAAGGGGGGAGGAGGGGGGGGAAGGGGGGAGGGGGAAGGGGGGAGGAGGAAGGGGGGGAAGGGGGGAGGAGGAAGGGGGGGGAAGGGGAGGGGAGGGGGTGGGAAGGGGGAGGGGAGGGGGTGGGAAGGGGGGACGGGGAGGGGGTGGGAAGGGGGGAGGGGAGGGGGTGGGAAGGGGGGTGGGGAGGGGATGGTAAGGGGGGGCGGGGAGGGGGTGGGAAGGGGGAGGCGGTGGGAAGGGGGGGGGAGGCGGTGGGAAGGGGGGGGAGGCGGTGGGAAGGGGGGGGGGAGGTGGTGGGAAGAGGGGGGGGAGGCGGTGGTAAGGGGGGGGAGGCGGTGGTAAGGGGGGGGTGGTGGTGGGAAGGGGGGGGAGGCGGAGGGAAGGGGGGGGAGGCGGTGGGAAGGGGGGGGAGGTGGTGGGAAGGGGGGGAGGCGGTGGGAAGGGGGGGAGGCGGTGGGAAGGGGGGGAGAGGTGGGAAAGGGGGGAACGGGGGGGGCAGTGGACAGGAGGGGGGGGCAGTGGACAGGAGGGGGGGGCAGTGGACAGGAGGGGGGGGGGGCAGTGGACAGGAGGGGGGGCAGTGGACAGGAGGGGGGGGGGCAGTGGACAGGAGGGGGGGGCAGTGGACAGGAGGGGGGGCAGTGGACAGGAGAGGGGGGGGCAGTGGACAGGAGGGGGGGGGGCAGTGGACAGGAGGGGGGGGGCAGTGGACAGGAGGGGGGGGGGCAGTGGACAGGAGGGGGGGGCAGTGGACAGGAGGGGTGTGGCAGTGGACAGGAGGGGGGGGGCAGTGGACAGGAGGGGGGGCAGTGGACAGGAGGGGGGGGCAGTGGACAGGAGGGGGGGCAGTGGACAGGAGGGGGGGGGCAGTGGACAGGAGGGGGGGGGAAGTGGACAGGAGGGGGGGGAGGAGGGGAGCGGGGTGGTGGAGGGGAGCGGAGGGGGGGTGGTGGAGGGGGGGTGGTGGAGGGGGGGTGGTGGAGGGGAGCGGAGGGGGGGTGGTGGAGGGGAGCGGAGGGGGGGAGGTGGTGGGAAGGGGGGGGGAGGCGGTGGGAAGGGGGGGGGCAGTGGACAGGAGGGGGGGGGCAGTGGACAGGAGGGGGGGCAGTGGACAGGAGGGGGGGGCAGTGGACAGGAGGGGGGGGCAGTGGACAGGAGGGGGGGCAGTGGACAGGAGAGGGGGGGGCAGTGGACAGGAGGGGGGGGGCAGTGGACAGGAGGGGGGGGGCAGTGGACAGGAGGGGGGGGGGCAGTGGACAGGAGGGGGGGGCAGTGGACAGGAGGGGGGGGGCAGTGGACAGGAGGGGGGGGGCAGTGGACAGGAGGGGGGGCAGTGGACAGGAGGGGGGGGCAGTGGACAGGAGGGGGGGGCAGTGGACAGGAGGGGGGGGGCAGTGGACAGGAGGGGGGGGGAAGTGGACAGGAGGGGGGGGAGGAGGGGAGCGGGGTGGTGGAGGGGAGCGGAGGGGGGGTGGTGGAGGGGGGGTGGTGGAGGGGGGGGTGGTGGAGGGGAGCGGAGGGGGGGTGGTGGAGGGGAGCGGAGGGGGGGAGGTGGTGGGAAGGGGGGGGGAGGCGGTGGGAAGGGGGGGAGGCAGTGGGAAGGGGGGAGGCGGTGGGAAGGGGGGAAGGGGGGTGGAGGGGGATGAGGGGGGTGGAGGGGGATGAGGGGGGGGAGGGGGGGAAGGGGGGAGGAGGGGGGGGAAGGGGGGAGGAGGGGGGGGAAGGGGGGAGGAGGGGGGGGAAGGGGGGAGGAGGAAGGGGGGGAGGAGGAAAGGGGGGGGGAGGGGGGGGGAAGGGGGGAGGGGAGGGGGTGGGAAGGGGGGGCGGGGAGGGGGTGGGAAGGGGGAGGGAGGCGGTGGAAAGGGGGGGGGAGGCGGTGGGAAGGGGGGGGGGAGGCGGTGGTAAGGGGGGGGAGGCGGTGGGAAGGGGGGGGGAGGCGGTGGGAAGGGGGGGGAGGCGGTGGGAAGGGGGGGAGGCGGTGAGAAGGGGGGGAGGTGGTGGGAAGGGGGGGGGCGGCGGTGGGAAGGGGGGGGGAGGCGGTGGGAAGGGGGGGGGGAGGCGGTGGGAAGGGGGGGGAGGCGGTGGGAAGGGGGGGAGGCGGTGAGAAGGGGGGGAGGCGGTGGGAAGGGGGGGAGAGGTGGGAAAGGGGGGAACGGGGGGGCAGTGGACAGGAGGGGGGGGCAGTGGACAGGACGGGGGGCAGTGGACAGGAGGGGGGGGCAGTGGACAGGAGGGGGGGGGCAGTGGACAGGAGGGGGGGGGCAGTGGACAGGAGGGGGGGGCAGTGGACAGGAGGCGGGGGCAGTGGACAGGAGGGGCGGGGCAGTGGACAGGAGGGGGGGGCAGTGGACAGGAGGGGGGGCAGTGGACAGGAGGGGGGGCAGTGGAGGGGGTGGGAAGGGGGAGGGAGGCGGTGGAAGGGGGGGGGGAGGCGGTGGTAAGGGGGGGAGGCGGTGGTAAGGGGGGGGTGGTGGTGGGAAGGGGGGGGGAGGCGGAGGGAAGGGGGGGGAGGCGGTGGGAAGGGGGGGGAGGTGGTGGGAAGGGGGGGAGGCGGTGGGAAGGGGGGGGAGGCGGTGGGAAGGGGGGGAGAGGTGGGAAAGGGGGGAACGGGGGGGGCAGTGGACAGGAGGGGGGGGGCAGTGGACAGGAGGGGGGGGCAGTGGACAGGAGGGGGGGCAGTGGACAGGAGAGGGGGGGGCAGTGGACAGGAGGGGGGGGGCAGTGGACAGGAGGGGGGGGGCAGTGGACAGGAGGGGGGGGGGGCAGTGGACAGGAGGGGGGGGCAGTGGACAGGAGGGGGGGGCAGTGGACAGGAGGGGGGGGCAGTGGACAGGAGGGGGGGCAGTGGACAGGAGGGGGGGGCAGTGGACAGGAGGGGGGGCAGTGGACAGGAGGGGGGGGGCAGTGGACAGGAGGGGGGGGGAGTGGACAGGAGGGGGGGGAGGAGGGGAGCGGGGTGGTGGAGGGGAGCGGAGGGGGGGTGGTGGAGGGGGGGTGGTGGAGGGGGGGTGGTGGAGGGGAGCGGAGGGGGGGTGGTGGAGGGGAGCGGAGGGGGGGAGGTGGTGGGAAGGGGGGGGGAGGCGGTGGGAAGGGGGGGAGGCAGTGGGAAGGGGGGAGGCGGTGGGAAGGGGGGAAGGGGGGTGGAGGGGGATGAGGGGGGTGGAGGGGGATGAGGGGGGGGAGGGGGGGAAGGGGGGAGGAGGGGGGGGGAAGGGGGGAGGAGGGGGGGGAAGGGGGGAGGAGGAAGGGGGGGAGGAGGAAAGGGGGGGGGAGGGGGGGGGAAGGGGGGAGGGGAGGGGGTGGGAAGGGGGGGCGGGGAGGGGGTGGGAAGGGGGAGGGAGGCGGTGGAAAGGGGGGGGAAGGCGGTGGGAAGGGGGGGGGGAGGCGGTGGTAAGGGGGGGGAGGCGGTGGGAAGGGGGGGGGAGGCGGTGGGAAGGGGGGGGAGGCGGTGGGAAGGGGGGGAGGCGGTGAGAAGGGGGGGAGGTGGTGGGAAGGGGGGGGCGGCGGTGGGAAGGGGGGGGAGGCGGTGGGAAGGGGGGGGGAGGCGGTGGGAAGGGGGGGGAGGCGGTGGGAAGGGGGGGAGGCGGTGAGAAGGGGGGGAGGCGGTGGGAAGGGGGGGAGAGGTGGGAAAGGGGGGAACGGGGGGGCAGTGGACAGGAGGGGGGGGCAGTGGACAGGACGGGGGGCAGTGGACAGGAGGGGGGGGGCAGTGGACAGGAGGGGGGGGGCAGTGGACAGGAGGGGGGGGCAGTGGACAGGAGGCGGGGGCAGTGGACAGGAGGGGCGGGGCAGTGGACAGGAGGGGGGGCAGTGGACAGGAGGGGGGGCAGTGGACAGGAGGGGGGGCAGTGGACAGGAGGGGGGGGCAGTGGACAGGAGGGGGGGAGTGGACAGGAGGAGGGGGCAGTGGACAGGAGGGGGGGGCAGTGGACAGGAGGGGGGGGGGCAGTGGACAGGAGGGGGGGGCAGTGGACAGGAGGGGGGGGGGCAGTGGACAGGAGGGGGGGGCAGTGGACAGGAGGGGGGGGGAGTGGACAGGAGGGGGGGGCAGTGTACAGGAGGGGGGGGGGCAGTGGACAGGAGGGGGGGGGCAGTGGACAGGAGGGGGGGGCAGTGGACAGGAGGGGGGGGCAGTGGACAGGAGGGGGGGGCAGTGGACAGGAGGGGGGGCAGTGGACAGGAGGGGGGGGCAGTGGACAGGAGAGGGGGGGCAGTGGACAGGAGTGGGGGGGGCAGTGGACAGGAGTGGGGGGCTTTGGACAGGAGGGGGGGGCTGTGGACAGGAGGGGGGGGCTGTGGACAGGAGGGGGGGGCTGTGGACAGGAGGGGGGGCAGTGGACAGGAGGGGGGGCAGTGGACAGGAGGGGGGGGGCAGTGGACAGGAGGGGGGGGGGCAGTGGACAGGAGGGGGGGGGCAGTGGACAGGAGGGGGGGCAGTGGACAGGGGGGGGGGCAGTGGACAGGAGGGGGGGCAGTGGACAGGAGGGGGGGCAGTGGACAGGAGGGGGGGCAGTGGACAGGAGGGGGGCAGTGGACAGGAGAGGGGGGGGCAGTGGACAGGAGAGGGGGGGGCAGTGGACAGGAGAGGGGGGGGCAGTGGACAGGAGAGGGGGGGCTTTGGACAGGAGGGGGGGGCTGTGGACAGGAGGGGGGGCAGTGGACAGGAGGGGGGGGCAGTGGACAGGAGGGGGGGGCAGTGGACAGGAGGGGGGGCAGTGGACAGGAGGGGGGGCAGTGGACAGGAGGGGGGGGCAGTGGACAGGAGGGGGGGCAGTGGACAGGAGGGGAGCAGTGTCACACACACACACACACACACACACACACACACACACACACACACACACACACACACACACACACACACACACACACACACACACACACACACACACACACACACACACACACACACACCTCAGTCCTGTGATGCGCCCTTTCTCAGTTCCGTGCGGCGCCGCAGGTGGGGGGGAGGTGGGGGAGCGACACACGCGACACCTACCTGTACTTCCGGCCGCCGCCATCTTCTCACTCGGCGCCGCGAGGGAGGAAGGGGGTCCGCCATCTTAGGCGCCGCGTGGCAGCCTGTTCCCCCGCCGGGGATGGAGTGGAGCGGGAGGGGACGGAGTGGAGCGGGAGGGGACGGAGTGGAGCGGGAGGGGACGGAGTGGAGCGGGAGGGGACGGAGTGGAGCGGGAAGGGACGGAGCGGAGCGGGAGGGAGGTGAGTGGAGCGGGAGGGAGGTGAGTGGAGCGCGAGGGAATGGAGCGGGAGGGAGTGGTGTGTAGCGGGAGGGAGGTGAGTGGAGCGGGAGGGAATGGAGCGCGAGGGAATGGAGCGGGAGGGACGTGAGTGGAGCGGGGGAGGGAATGGAGCGCGAGGGAGGAAGGGGGTCCGCCATCTTAGGCGCCGCGTGGCAGCCTGCCTGTTCCCCCGCCGGGGAGGGAATGGTGTGTAGCGGGAGGGAGTGGTGTGTAGCGGGAGGGAGGTAAGTGGAGCGGGAGGGAGGTGAGCACCGGGGAGGGGGGGAGGTGAGTGTGATGGGGGGGAGAGGACAGAGATATATATGTGTGTGTTTTTTTTTTTTTTTTGGACCTTTGGCCCGTCACTCCGCCTCAGGCCAATGAGAGGTGTGGGGGGCCGGCCAAGGGGGTGGTGTGAGTGTGTGAGCCCAATGAGAGGTGTGCGGGGGCGGGCGGGCCAAGGGACCAATGAGATTGCCGCTAGGGACGCAGACATACAGTGCTTTCAGAAATATATAGTAGATGAGCGTATGAAACAGTTACAAACCAGGTTAAAATGTGAGACAGCCTTAGATTTGAAAGAACTTAAACTGGTGGCAGATGTGAGAGTCTCTGGTAGGTTGTTCCAGTTTTGGGGTGCACGGAAGGAGAAGGAGGAACGTCCGGATACTTTGTTGAGCCTTGGGACCATGAATAGTCTTTTGGAGTCTGATCTCAGGTGATAAGTGCTGCAGGTGGTAGGGGTGAGGAGCTTGTTCGGGTAGCTGGGTAGCTTGCCCATGAAGAATTTAAAGGCAAGACAGGAAAGGTGAACTTTGCGCCTAGACTCTAGTGTTGACCAATCTAGTTCTTTGAGCATTTCGCAGTGATGTGTGTTGTAGTTGCATTGGAGAACAAAATGACAAATTGAATTGTAGAGGGTGTCAAGTTTGCTAAGGTGGGTTTGAGGAGCCGAGCCATATATTATGTCTCCATAGTCAATAATTGGCATTAGCATCTGCTGTGCGATACGCTTTCTGACCAGGAAACATAGGGAGGATTTGTTCCTGTAAAGTACTCCTATTTTGGCATAGGTCTTGGATGTCAGGGTATCAATGTGCATCCCGAATGTTAAGTGGGAGTCAAACCATAAGCCCAGGTATTTAAAACTAGTGACAGGTGTTAGGGTGGTGTTAGCGTTGGTTCGAATCAGGAGCTCAGTCACTGGAAGCTTTACATATGTAGTCTTGGTCCCAAATACCATTGTTACAGTCTTGTCAGTGTTTAAAAACAGTTTGTTTTGGGAAATCCAGTTTTCGAGTCTCAAAAAGTCAGACTGAAGTATGGGTTGAAGGTCAGAGAGGCTATGACTGTGTGCATATAGGATTGTGTCATCTGCATAGATGTGTATTGAGGCTTCCTTACAAGCTGTGGGAAGATCATTAATGAACACTGAGAAGAGTAGGGGCCCCAGAACAGAGCCTTGCGGGACACCACAGGTGATATCCAGGGGGTTGGAGTTAGAGCCTGAGATGGACACATGTTGGGATATTCCTGATAGGTAGGACTGAAACCAGTTTAAAGCATGTTTCCCTATTCCAGAGCTCTGGAGTTTGTTAAGCAGGATAGCGTGATCGACTGTGTCAAAAGCCTTTGCAAAATCTAGGAATACTGCACCAGTGAGTTGTCCCCGTTCCATTCCACACTGAATTTCATTGCAAACTTTTAGCAGGGTAGTTACGGTGGAGTGTTTGGGGCGAAACCCAGATTGGAATTGGCTAGGGAAATTTGTCTTGGTGTAGAAATCGCTTAATTGGGAGTGGACACATTTTTCCATGACTTTGGATAGAATTGGGAGAAGTGAGATTGGCCTGTAGTTTGAGACAGTGTTTTTATCCCCACTTTTGAAGATTGGGATAACTCTGGCAGTTTTCAAGGTCTTAGGGATATGGCCTGCAGACAGGATAGAGTTGACTATGGACGCAATTGGTTTGGCAATGGCTGGGGTTTGGCAATTGCCCTGGTTAACCATGAGTGTCCACAGTCAATCAGTGCCCCACCAGGAAACTCATTATCGGGGGAAGGACTCTGTGGGGGGGGGGGAGGGGGGAGTAAAACTGCATGTATAGGTTATTTGACCCTTCCTACATAGTTTCCCCCAGTCTTCAGCACAATCAGCGACTGAGCCACTGATTGTGCCACCATTGCTGAAGGCAGTGCTTGGTAGCACTTGAGAAAACAATCAGAAAAATCTATATTTCCGGGTATCCTGTAAGAAATAGGATGTTTGACCTGGCTTGTGTAGAAATACTCAGCAGAATTGTACATTGCAGCAGCAGGGAGGTTAAGATCCCATTATGAGGAATGGCTGTATATTATAGTTGGCATCACTATACCATACACATGCAGCATGGTCATTCAGAGCAGTACAGCAATTTTGTTCTCTCAAACAAACAGAGCATGTTGGCGTGAATCCAAGAGATTCTGACAAATAGTTTAAACGAGAGCACACATCCACTTCCAGAGGCCAGAATATCCCCCCAGCTGCAGAACAATCAATTGTATCAGGCCATCTATCCAAGAGAGGTATAGGATAATATTCCAGCCTTCTCCGGGTTTCGGAGACCGCAGCGGGGTTCACAGCTGTTCCAGACTTGTCATCGCTCAGCACATTAGCAAAGTTTCATCTTCTCGAAATGTCGGATTTAAAAACATAAATCAGACGAGTGCAAAAGGCAGACTTCCGCACTTTCACTAATACAAACCATGCTAACCTGCTTACCGCTCTTCTGTGGAGTCAGCAATAATCTGCACCGTTATGTATGAAAGGACAACAGGGCATTTGTTTGAAAATATCAGAGGGTCATTCAACAAAGTCTCCCAGCTGCAAAACGGGGGCCGATAATCAGCATCATGTTTCTGAGGTTGGAAAGTTCAAGTTGCTTTTACTGACTTTCCTTTGTACGTCACATATTAATATTACTGAGAAACATATATATATATAAATATATATATATATATATATATATATATATATATATATATATATACATAGACTCCTTACCAGGTAAATCCAGGATCCCAGGACCACAAAGCAAGGAAGAGACAGCACACTCAGGAATATCAAAAACCGTGTATTAAGAAGAAAAAGCTGGCACAATCACCGACGTTTCGGTCCTAGACACAGGACCTTTCTCAAGGGAGTGCTCCCTTGATAAAGGTCCTGTGTCTAGGACCGAAACGTCGGTGATTGTGCCAGCTTTTTCTTCTTAATACACGTTTTTTGATATTCCTGAGTGTGCTGTCTCTTCCTTGCTTTGTGGTCCTGGGATCCTGGATTTACCTGGTAAGGAGTCTATTTATGCATACTTCCTGTATGGAACAAGCACCTATTTTTGCTTTACGTGTGTGCCATCTGCCTATGTATATATATAGATATATATATCTGCAAAGAAAGAAGCGCAAAAAATAACCTCCTATGTTGAAGTATGTCTTTATAAAGTATAAATCAACACAATAAAAACTCCATAGTGGACACTCACAAACGTGTCTAAGTAAGCGCGCATATGTAGAGCAAAAATTGGCCTCTCAGTCCTGCGTCCCTAGCTTTGCACACCTCCGTTCCGCATTCCGATCTTGGCATGCATCTGTTCCGTGTCCCGAGCTTGGCACACCTCTGTTCCGCATCCCGAGCTTGGCACACCTCTGTTCTGCGTCCCGATCTTGGCACACCTCCGTTCCGCATTCCGATCTTGACACACCTCTATTCTGTATTCCAAGCTTGGCACACTTCCATTCCGTGTCCCGAGTTTGGCACACCTCCATTTCGCATCCCGAGCTTGGCACACCCCCGTTCTATGTTCCGAGTTTGGCCACCTCCATTCCGTGTCCCGAGCTTGGCACACCTCCGTTCCGCATCCCAGTCTTGGCACACCTCCGTTTCGCATCCAGAGCTTGGCACACCACCATTCTATGTTACGAGTTTGGCACACCTCCATTCCGTGTCCCGAGCTTGGCACACCTCCATTCTGCGTCCCGAGCTTGGCACACCTCTGTTCCACGTCCTGAGCATGGCACACCTCCGTTCCATGTCCCGATCTTTGCACACCTCCGTTTTTTGTCCCAATCTTGGCACACCTCTGTTCCATGTCCGATCTTGGCAAACCTCCATTCTGTGTCCCAAGCTTTGCACACCTCTGTTCCACTTCCCGAGCTTGGCACACCTCCGTTCCATGTCCTGGTCTTGAAACACCTCCATTCCGTGTCTTAAGCTTGGCACACCTCCGTTCCGAGTCCTGATCTTGGCACACCTCCGTTCCAAGTCCCGAGCTTGGCACACCTCTGTTCTGAATCCTGATCGTGGCACACCTCCGTTCCATGTCCCGAGTTTGGCACACCTCCATTCCACGTTGCGGTCTTGAAACACCTCCGTTCCAAGTCCTGATCTTGGCACACCTCCGTTCTACGCCCCAAGCTTGACACACCTCCGTTCCACGTCCCGAGCTTGAAACACCTCCGTTCCAAGTCCTGATCTTGGCACACCTCCGTCTGTCCTCAGCTCCTCTCTCCGTGAGCCTCAGATCTTCTGGATAATGCCCTGGTGATGTCACTGGGGACTACGGATGCTCTGGTTGGTCAAAAGCCCAACACATGTTTCTCAGATTGTTCCTCTGCTTCATCGGGGTATAGTGGTGTGTGATTCCTCATAGGTATATATGGTGTTGAGAAGCTTTAATGTGAAATGCCCCCATCTTTCAATGTATGTATGTATACATGTGTGTTTGTATGTATGTTTGTATGTTTTTATGTATTGTGGTGCCATCGCTGTCCTCTAGGGGCTGAATAGGGCAGTTATATGACTTTGCAGCTCTCATAGAGTTAGTCCTCTCTGGCATGGCTGTTCAACTGCTGGCTAATTAATCAGGAAGTGCCTTAAAAGTATGGAAGCAGCAAGACACTGAGAGACAGTTTTCCCCAGAGAAGGGGGGGAGACAGAGGAGCTCCCCAGCTACCAGGAGCTGGTTAAAGAAGTATGAGAGACGCTGCTGTTACCTTATTGCTTATGCTAGGGCATGTTTTGGGCTGACAACTGGCTTAGCTGGCAGCTGGGTTAGTAAGGGTTGGAGCTGAGAAGGCAGTTAGCTTTCCTAATGGAAATAGGATTTGTTTTTATTATTTGGTTTTCTTAAAAGGACGGTGGGCCTATTCATATTATTTATCCCTGTAAATAAACCCCAAGTATAAAGACATACAGCGTTTCCTGCCACATTTGGGATAAAAGAGACTGCAATGTGGTGTCGGCATCACAATATGGTGGAGAATGCGGGCAGTCCCTAAGGCAGAAGCAGCGGAAACTGTGGGTTTGAAGATAAATGCGGGGATTTAAAATGGCCGCCCAACTGAAGTGGAAAGCAAGCAAAGTTTGTCCCAATGTGTAGGACCAGTTGTGCTTACAGCATGCATAGAGAATGTGTGAAGTGTGGATGCAATAGCACCCAGAAGTCAGAAGATTTAAAGGTACTGAACTCAAGCAGAAAACCATTTTTTTTCCCTGAAGCGAGTGAATTTGCAGCTAGCAAATGGTGTGTATAAATGAAATAGCGCCTCCAGTAGTTCAAGGTGAAGAATACACCTGAAGGTAGAAAATGGAGGATACGATGTGTTTTATGTGTAATATGCCTGGCCACACAAAACAATGTCCTTTCAGGAATGAGTATCCTGGCATGGGCCCACAAAAGGAACCGCACCCGGGATGTTTTTGGTGTGAAAAGTGGAAACACACCAAAGACTGTCCCTTCAGGCAGGGTGGTGACGCTGATGATGATGACGGTGATGATGAGAGAGAATGTGTGCCCAGTATTGCTACTTTAAAGCCGAAGTTACAGCGGAGCCGTGATGAGAATATTGCTATGTTAATGCAGAGTTTGCAACAGATGACGATGTCCCTACACCAGACCCGAGATGAGCTACAGACCAGAGCGTTTGGCGCAATAGTCACGGGAACGATGACACGCCTAGAGATGACAGAGGCTGCCGCTACCACCGTGTGCAGAGAGCCGAGCGAACCAGAGAAAACAAGTCCTGACTGGAGACTATGCTATGAGATGTCCCAGAGAGAGGTGCAAAACTTAAACACAGACTTAGAAGTTTTGCAGCAAGAGGCTCGCACGCTCAAAACAGAGCTGGAATTCTCACGCCAGGAGGTCTGTGAATTGAAGGATGCTGAGGATGAGATCTTGACTCGTCTAGTAATGGTAAAAAGAGCAAATACAAGCCTGGGACAGAAAAATTCAGACTTGACTGACCAGATCAGTAAAGTTGCTAAGAAGCTTCACCAAGCAGGGAAAGTGGAGAAGCAATTGATCCTGGACAAGCTAGAGGTGCAGGAAGCACTGCAGAATGCAGAGAGGATGCAACATGTCTCCCTGGAGCAGCACACACAAGCAGCGCACCTATGGCAGAGCCAGCTGCAAGAGCTACATACAAGTCTGCAAGCGGCCAAGGAGAAGCAGCGAGTGATACAGGAATGGCTGAGCACCCAGTATGTCCCTACAGAACAGCATGAGGAGCTGAGGGCCACGCTGTGCACCACAAGAGCATCGCTGGGGGCGGAGCTTAGGTGCCAGATGACTCTATATGAGAGGGAGCGCGAGAAGGTCCAGAGACTGGAGCAAGAGCTGGAGAAGCAGAGAGGCAACTCCATCTCCATAAGTCAGTTTGCCAAGGAGAAAGAAGCCTGGAAAACAGAAGCAGCGGCGATACTGGCGACAAAAACTGCAGAGCTCCAAAAGATGAAGGAGGCGCTGACGCAAGCCCAGAGCAAGCACCGTGAAGGGGTGAGGGCCCTGAGAGGGGACTTGCAGGATCAAATTGAAGAGCTGCAGACGCAGATTGCTGCGTGAAAAATACAGCTCGCCAAGAGGGAAGAGGTGACCGTCCGTCAGGTGGCTTGTCTGACATTGCGCTATGATACCGAGATGGCCGATACCCGCAACCTGCTGAACCACACGGCCAATGAGAGGGCCCGACTGCAGCTGGAGCTGGACAAGGTCTGGGAGGAGCACCGGCAGTTGCAGGTCAGAAATAGAGGAAAAGAAACAGATTTAAGCCTTGCGCTGAACCTGCTAGGAGATGTGGAGTTGCGATTTAACGCCAAAGAAGATGAACTGGCAGCTGCACTGAGTGAAAAAAGAAATGCAGAAGGACTGCTTCATGACCTGAGGAAGGACCTGGAGTCTGAGCGTGCTGGCCGCAAGATGGCAGAGAAACAAAAGCGTGATCTGGACGAGATACTCGAGGCTCTGAAGACTGAGCAGGACGCTACGTTGGACTCTAATGCTGGACATCAGGAGCTTTCTCAGCTGAAGTTGGAGAAAGAGGTTACCACCCTAAGATAGACACTTGGGTCACAGAAGCGGTCCATGGAAAAGAGGACGGTAGAGATAAAGCAAGTGTGGCGCACCAGGAAGCGTGACTGCAATACCGTTGCAGTGTTACATCTACTGTCCGCAAGGAACGGAATGGGAAGACCAAGGTGCGATGTAGTAGCACAGTAATAAGCCAGTTGTACTGCAGTATCCATGGGACCCATAGTGGATTCCTTGCAAGGAAGGCAGCCTCTGTGAAGAGACAGCCGCGAATGAGACGGAAGTGTGCCCGTGATCGTAAGAGGAGAAAGATCGCACAGATGGCACAAGACACGGAGATAGTGAGGTACCAGTCTTCAGGCCCAGATGGCCTGGTAATTACCCCAAAAAGAAAATGTCTAAATTGGAAGGCAAGAAAAAAAAGGGGGGGAGGGAAAGGCCGATGTCTGACAAGGAGTTGGGTGCACAGGAATAGTGCACAGGCCGCTCACAGGATAATGTTCCGCTGGGGGGAGGGATATGTGTCTTGAAACACCTCCGTTCCAAGTCCTGATCTTGGCACACCTCCGTCTGTCCTCAGCTCCTCTCTCCATGAGCCTCAGATCTTCTGGATAATGCCCTGGTGACGTCACTGGGGACTACGGATGCTCCGGTTGGTCAAAAGCCCAACACATGTTTCTCAGATTGTTCCTCTGCTTCTTCGGGGTATAGTGGTGTGTGATTCCTCATAGGTATATATGGTGTTGAGAAGCTTTAATGTGAAATGCCCCCATCTTTCAATGTATGTATGTAAGCATGTATGTTTGTATGTATGTATGTATGTATTGTGGTGCCATCGCTGTCCTCTAGGGGCTGAATAGGGCAGTTATATGACTTTGCAGCTCTCAAAGAGTTAATCCTCTCTGGCATGGCTGTTCACCTGCTGGCTAATTAATCAGGAAAAGCCTTAAAAGTATGGAAGCAGCAAGACACTGAGAGACAGTTTTCCCCAGAGAAGGGGGGGAGACAGAGGAGCGCCCCAGCTACAAGGAGCTGGCGAAAGAAGTCTGAGAGACACTGCTGAGACTGTGCTGAAGCAGTGACATCGCCGGCTGGACTTACAGACAAGCACAACCCTTTCTATTGTTTACAAAGACTGCTGTTACCTTATTGCTTATGCTAGGGCATGTTTTGGACTGACAACTGGCTTAGCTGGCAGCCGGGTTAGTAAGGGTTGGAGCTGAGAAGTCAGTTAGCTTTCCTAATGGAAATAGGATTTGAGTTTATTATTTGGTTTTCTTAAAAGGATGGTGGGCCTATTCATATTATTTATCCCTGTAAATAAACCCCAAGTATAAAGACATACAGCGTTTCCTGCCTCATTTGGGATAAAAGAGACTGCAATATGGTGTCGGCATCACAGTATGTATGTATGCCTTTGTTTAAATAGCGCCATTTTGTTGGATCATTTAAAATAGTAGACACTCCAGTCAATCATTATCTGCTGATTACACACTTTTAGCATTACACAAATACAAATGAACAAAGATAGACACAAAACAGTTCATTCTAAACACATACAAATTGTATCCCAAAGTACGGACAGCATGATAAGGAAAAAAACAAACATAACTCTCAGAACAAAAATTAAATAAAACTAATTTAACCTATAGCAATATGAAATATACTAAAGTATCCTAAAATATAGGAGCAGTCTTTAAGGACTTTCTCTTACATTGATTCTTGCCTTGAACTTTGAAAGTTGTGGGTTTATTTTTTTGTGCCATCTTTATCTGTATTTCTGTTTCTATTTTCATATTTATTTTCACACTTGCTGTGCATTCATGCTTGTATTTGCAATTTTGGGAATATCCCTTTGAGCGCTAGTTATTGTGTGTATATACTGTATGTATATACTTTATATATATATGTAACATGGTATGTCCCATTATACCTCTCTTTCCCACATAGTATATCTGTTATGTAAGTCCTGTTAGCTCCAGGCAGAACCAGGTTAATTTATGGGCCAGAGACCCCCCCCCCCTTATGCTCCACTTGTAAGTGAAGGAAGTAAGGTGGTGACTCATGGCCTGTGTACGGCCTATCAGAGATAGGTACACAGGCGGCACACTTTATCCGAGTGCGGCTCATTCCGCAAGCCGGGAAATGTCCCGGCTTGCGAGCCGCACTCCCTCAGCGTGCCGCGCATCACTGATGCGCAGTCACGCATCATCGGGTGCCTGGGCCGCCTGTACGCGTGCCCAGGGCTCCCCGAGGGAGCCCTGGTGTCGCGTGGATGTCACGACGGCGGCGGGACGTTCCGGGGGACCCGGCGGACCCGGTAAGGAGAGGGGGAAGCTCCGATCGGCGGGCCTCTCCTCCGAGGCTTTGGCGCGCGCCCTGCACCCTCCGGCGCGCGCCAGGTTACTGCTGCGGCCGAGAACGGGCAAATGCTCGAATAAACTCGGCCGTAGCAGTACAGTCCATGAGCCCGCTCCTTCCAGAGACTTCAAAGGGGGAGTAGCAAAGTTAGATTAGTCTTGCTCTGCCCGCAAAAGGAGAGAACATGGGCTGTCAGAATCTCCCATGGCGCGGATGAGCTGGCCTACCCCAGGCCATAAGGCTTGGGGACCATCAAGACCCCGTACTATCGGGGTACGCATCATCCAGAAGTCCTGGGACTTTGAATATCAACATCTATGCTGTAAGAAGAACTGCTGCAGTATGTCCAATAAATATATCTGTTCACTATACCTCTGCCTGGGTGTCAGTTCCTGGGCAGGAGGGGTAAAGAGTGTTATAGTGGGAACTGATGTCATGCACCCCAGGAGCCCATCACAGCTGGAGGCGCTGAAGCACTGATGATATAGAACCAGAAAACCCCAAAAGCCTGTCTTGTTGCCCCTTACCATCGCGGCTACTCAGCTCTCATGAACCAGCAGGTATGCCTCAGCACACAAATATTAATAACAGCAGTGGATCTCCCGGGGAGGGGGGGGGGGGGAAGTGTTATATATACATATATATATATGTATGTGTGTATCAGTACCGTGTTAGCCAAGCATAATAATCAAAAATGAATACAGTGTAGACGATACCGTTCTGTGGCTAACGAAATGCTTTAAGTCACTACCCCGACACAATAGAACTCTCTTCCCATGAGTGCTAAAGGTCATGTCTATACATACTGCGCTATACTGTATATATGCACACACAGCTGTCCCCTACACATACAAATACTCTATATAATTCCATCCCTATATACTAATAAGGACCACATAGTATCGCACACACTTTTAGTAATGCAACACCCTCTCACAGAGGGAGGGATGGGCTCTGGTCACATTCCAAGGTGCACTGTTTTTGAGTAAACCCCTTGCCTGCTTTATTCAATGTACATAGTAGTGACATAGTTACATTGTCCTGTTGCATGACCCAATGTCGGCCAAGTTTTAGCTGTCGGACAGATGGCCTCACATTTGACTCTAGAATACTTTGGTATACAGAGGAATTCATGGTCGACTCCATGACTGCAAGGTTACCAGGTCCTGTGGCTGCAAAACAAGCCCAAATCATCACCCCTCCACAACCATGCTTGACAGTTGGTATGAGGTGTTTGTGCTGATATGCAGTGTTTGGTTTTCGCCAAACATGGCGCTGTGTATTATGGCCAAACATCTCCACTTTGGTCTCGTCTGTCCAAAGGACATTGTTCCAGAAGTCTTGTGGTTTGTTCAGGTGCAACTTTGCAAACCTAAGTCATGCTGCCATCTTGTTTTTAGAGAGAAGAGGCTTTCTCCTGGCAACCCTTCCAAACAAACCATACTTGTTCAGTCTTTTTTCTAATTGTACTGTCATGAACTTTAACATTTAACATGCCACCTGAGGCCTGTAGAGTCTGAGATGTAACTCTTGTTTTGTTTGCAATTTCTCCGAGCATTGCACGGTCTAACCTTGGGGTGAATTTGCTGGGACGTCCACTCCTGGGAAGATTGGCAACTGTCTTGAATGTTTTCCACTTTTGAATAATCGTTCTCACTGTAGAATGATGGACTTTAAATTGTTTGGATATGGCCTTATAACCCTGCCCAGATTGATGGGCAGCAACAATTGCTTCTCTAAGATCATTGCTGATGTCTTTCATCCTTGGCTTCAGCAAAGTGCTAAAACTTCGGCTTTTATAGAGGTGGTCACACTTGCTGATGATCAATTAATCAAGGGCATTTGATTAGCAGCACCTGCCTGCTTCTTAGCATCCTAATTCCTATGGAAGCAGCAAGGGTGTACTTAGTTTTTCACACATAGCTTCTCCATTTTGGCTTTATTTTGTTAAATAAATCATGACACGGTGTAATATGTCATATGTTGTTGTTCATTTGAGGTTGTATTTACCTAATTTTAAGACCTGCTAAGGAACAGATGATTGTTATTACAGTATGTCCTGATATGTAAAACCAAAGAATTCAAAGAGAGTGTACTTTCTTTTTCACACCACTGTGTGTGTGTATATATATATATATATATACACAGTATATATATATATATATATATATATATATATATATATATATGTATATATATATGTATGTATATATATATATATGTATATATATATAGTGATACCATCAGGTATCTCTAGGTGCTGGGAGAGTGCAGTACGTGTGCTTTCCAGTCTACACAGAATTAATCTTCCCCAGAGTAGCCAGTAACAGTAACAGCTGCTGCATAATTAATCAGAATGGACTCCTTTTGTGAACAAGGTAGTGTTTAAGGCAAACACAGAGAGTCAATGCTGAGAGTCACAAAGTGAGAGATTGCTGTTCAGAGAGGGGGACAGAGAAGTGCTCCCCAGCTAAAGAAGGAAGGCTGGCTAAAGAAGACTCCGTACACCTGCCTCCTACAGCGATGCATCCTATCAGAACCTACTTAGTGATACGCCTCCTGCTGTGATTCGTCACAACTTCCTGTAAATACTCAGCAGAGCCAGAGGCTCATCGGCTGAGCATGATCTCTGTTTGTGCGTGTGCCTCTCCACAGTCTGTTCTGTTCCAGCCTTGTCTGCCTTGCCTTGTTACTTGACCCTGCTTGCCTTCGGACTCCGCTCTTCTTCTCTCCTGACCTGGCTTCGTTTGACCATCTGCATCTCTCCATCACTGACCTTGGCTTACTCTCAACGATCCGTACCTCTCTAATCTGGACCTCGGCTAAAGCACCCACAACGAATCGTACCCCTCCACTACTGACCCCGGCAAGTATCACGACCATTCTCAACTCTACGACCCTGACTCGGCTACCTCGACTACTCTACACTCCAGACGGGCTCATGCGGCTGTGGGTTGGCGTTATATATATTACCCCACCTTAGCAGCGTGGTCCCATCTTGTTTGTGGTGAGCACACCGTCACAGAGTGCTCATTTGCATGTCATTACCCAGAATCCCTTGCAGCAGTGGACGCATTGTATGCTAAGAGATGATGGGGAAAGGCAGGGTTGCAGACATGACTGAGATCTGAATGTCCTCACAACGTAGTCATTTTAGTTGCTGAACTTTTTCTTAAACATTTCAAAACCAAATTCAGGGTACAGAATTAAAGAAGGATAAGAGAGTGTCAACATGACAGAATAATTACCATAACAAGAGGGTGGATTAGACTACAGGGAATATGCACAGAGAACAGGAGCACCTTTCCCTGCTGAGAGACCAGTGTTGCTTCACGATGGAGGATGGAGGTGGAAGACCAAAATGAAGAAAGGTAAGGAAGAAAGATTAAAAGATGAGAAGGGAGCCTGAACTCAGCCAATCCTAAACAGACCTGTCAATTCTCATGACCTTGCTGTAACTCTTGTTAATTTAATGTCAGTGTCACAGGAGACCAGGACTATCACATCAGGGATCAATTGGCCAGACAGGAACACAGACTTTATCAAATTAATTTATTGGAAAAAGAAATATCCACAACTATTTACAGTTACACAACACAACACACACACTTACAACTGGGAAACTGGGATACCCTATAAATCTGGGTGCAGGGACCTCTCTAAAGAGATTTCCCCTGTTCTTCCTGTATGGTCCTCTGCAGCTTCTCCCAGTTACTCATAGCTTCCTTCCAGCTGCTGCAGCTAAAGAACGCTGAGCTCACAGCTAAAGCTGAGCTGATCTTAACTCATCTAGCTAGGAGTCTCCCTCCCCCCAGGTGTTTGCCATATGACCCCGCCTCTGATTGATGGGGGGAAATGCAACAACAAACACAGTTACAGTACATGCAAAGCGTTACTTGGGAAGGGCACAGACCACTCTGCAACATCCCATCTCAACATCCCATTAACCCCTGGTTCCTGAAGTGCTGGAACCAGGCTTACAATCTTAATATATAAAATCAAATGGTTAGTGAGGTTAGTGCTATCTGCGGTGAATCTGATTGGTCCTCAGCCTCTGGCCAATCAGATTGCTGTGTGTGACGTCACCCAACTGCCACTCTCTTCCCCCTCGGCTCGCCGCTCGCCAGACACACACACACACACACACACACACACACACACACACACACACACACACACAATCACCGCTCCAAATCACCCCTCCCCAGCGGCATCACCTCTCCCCCCTCCCCCCTCCAAATCACCTCTCCCCGCTCCCCCCTCCAAATCACCTCTCCCCCTCCCCGCTCCAAATCACCTCTCCCCGCTCCAAATCACCTCTCCCCGCTCCCCCCTCCAAATCACCTCTCCCCCCTCCAAATCACCTCTCCCCGCTCCAAATCACCTCTCCCCCTCCCCGCTCCAAATCACCTCTCCCCGCTCCAAATCACCCCTCCCCGCTCCAAATCACCTCTCCCCCCTCCCCCTCCAAATCACCTCTCCCCGCTCCCCCCTCCAAATCACCTCTCCCCGCTCCAAATCACCTCTCACCCCTCCCCCCTCCAAATCACCTCTCCCCGCTCCCCCCTCCAAATCACCTCTCCCCCTCCCCGCTCCAAATCACCTCTCCCCGCTCCAAATAACCTCTCCCCCCTCCCCGCTCCAAATCACCTCTCCCCCCTCCCCGCTCCAAATCACCTCTCCCCACTCCAAATCACCTCTCCCCCCCTCCCCGCTCCAACTCACCTCTCCCTCTCCCCAGCGGCATCACCTCTCCCCCTCCCCGCTCCAAATCACCTCTCCCCCCTCCCCCCTCCAAATCACCTCTCCCCGCTCCCCCCTCCAAATCACCTCTCCCCCTCCCCGCTCCCCGCTCCAAATCACCTCTCCCCGCTCCAAATCACCTCTCCCCCCCTCCCCGCTCCAAATCACCTCTCCCCCCTCCCCGCTCCAAATCACCTCTCCCCGCTCCAAATCACCTCTCCCCCCCTCCCCGCTCCAACTCACCTCTCCCTCTCCCCAGCGGCATCACCTCTCCCCCTCCCCAAATCACCTCTCCCCCTCCCCGCTCCAAATCACCTCTCCCCCTCCCCGCTCCAAATCACCTCTCCCCCCTCCCCAGCAGCGCTCAAACTCACCTCTCCCCCTCCCCAGCGGCATCACATCTCCCCCTCCCCGCTCCAAATCCCCTCTCCCCGCTCCAAATCACCTCTCCCCCCCCCGGTGGGGGAACAGGCAGCTGCCACACGGCGCGTAAGATGGCGGACCCCCTTCCTCCCTCGCGGCGCCGAGTCAGAAGATGGCGGCGGCCGGAAGTACAGGTAGGTGTCGCTCCCCCACCTCCGACGCCAAACGGAAGTAAGAAAGGGCGCATCAACTGAGACGTGTGTGTGTGTGTGTGTCACTGCCCACTGCCCCCCCTCCTGTCCACTGCCCCCCCCTCCTGTCCACTGCCCCCCCTCCAGTCCACTGCCCCCCACTCCTGTCCACTGCCCCCCACTCCTGTCCACTGCCCCCCACTCCTGTCCACTGCCCCCCCCTCCTGTCCACTGCCCCCCCTCCTGTCCACTGCCCCCCCCTCCTGTCCACTGCCCCCCCTCCTGTCCACTGCCCCCCTCCTGTCCACTGCCCCCCCTCATGTCTACTGCCCCCCCTCATGTCCACTGCCCCCCCTCCTGTCCACTGCCCCCCCCCCTCCTGTCCACTGCCCCCCTCCTGTCCACTGCCCCCCCTCCTGTCCACTGCCCCCCCCTCCTGTCCTCTACCCCCCCCTCCTGTCCTCTACCCCCCCTCCTGTCCACTACCCCCCCCTCCTGTACACCGCCCCCCCTCCTGTCCACCGCCCCCCCTCCTGTCCACCGCCCCCCCCCCCTCCTGTCCACCGCCCCCCCTCCTGTCCAACGCCCCCCCTCCTGTCCACCGCCCCCCTCCTGTCCACCTCCCCCTCTCCTGTCCACCGCCCCCCCCCTCTCCTGTCCACCTCCCCCCCCTCCTGTCCACCTCCTCCCCCTCTCCTGTCCACTGCCCCCCTCCTGTCCAGCCCCCCCCCTCCTGTCCACCCCCCTCCTGTCCACTGCCCCCCCTCCTGTTCACTGCCCCCCCTCCTGTCCACTGCCCCCCCTCCTGTCCACTGCCCCCCCTTTCCTGTCCACTGCCCCCCTCCTGTCCACTGCCCCCTTCCTGTCCACCGCCCCCCCCCCTCCTGTCCACCTCCCCCCCCCCTCCTGTCCACCTCCCCCCCCCTCCTGTCCACCTCACCCCCCTCTCCTGTCACTGCCCCCCCTTCCTGTCCACTGCCCCCTCCTCTCCACTGCCCCCTCCTGTCCACCGCCCCCCCCTCCTGTCCACCTCCCCCCCTCTCCTGTCCACCTCCCCCCTCTCCTGTCCACTGCCCCCCTCCTGTCCACCCCCCCTCCTGTCCACCCCCCCCTCCTGTCCACCCCCCCTCCTGTCCACCTCCCCCCCCTCTCCTGTCCACTGCCGTCCCTCCTGTCCACTGTCCGTCCCTCCTGTCCACTGTCCGTCCCTCCTGTCCACTGTCCCGTCCCTCCTGTCCACTGTCCGTCCCCCCCCCTCCTACCCCCACTTCCTGTCCACTGTCCGTCCCTCCTGTCCACTGTCCCCCCATCCTGTCCACTGTCCGTCCCCCCCCTCCTGTCCACTGTCCGTCCCCAACCCCTCCTGTCCACTGTTCATCCCCCCCCCCTCCTGTCCACTGTTCGTCCCTCCCCTCTGGGGAACACGGAGAAAGAGGGAGAGAGAAGGGAGCGGGAAATTTTACTCACGGCCAACGCCAGGTCTCTCTCCCCCTCGCCGCTACAACTCACCTCTCTCCCTCCCCGCCGCCGCTCCAACTGGAACAGATGGCGGCGCCCGGAAGGACCCCCTTCCTCCCTCGCGGCACCCAGTGAGAAGATGGCGGCGCCCGGAAGTACAGGTAGGTGTCGCGTGTGTCGCTCCCCCCACTTCCCCACCCCCCCACTTCTCCCCCCCCCCCACCTACCCCCCCCACCTCCCAGAGCATGCTCTCTACGGCTCAACATCCCCGAGGAGCAGGAGGAGGGCGGCAGGGACTTAATGCTGCTAGGTGAGGAAATGCAGGGGGAGGAATCCATGCCTTTGAGGTGCCCCCCACCCTGCCTTTGACGCCCCCCCTGCCTTTGACGCAACCCTCCCCTCTCCCTTTGACACCCCCCCTCCCTTTGACGCCCCCCCCCTCCCTTTGACGCACCTCCCTCCCTTTGACACCCCCCCCCCTGCCTTTGACGCCCCCCCCCCTGCCTCCGGGCAACGCTGGGTATACACACACCTCTCCTCCCCCCCATCACACTCACCTCCCTCTCTGGCGCTGACTCACCTCCCCTCCCCGGCGCTCACTCCCCCTGCCTTTCACGCCCCCCCTCCCTGCCTCCGGCCAACGCCGGGTATACACACACACACCACACCTCCTACACCCCCATCACACTCACCTCACCTCCCCGCCGCTCATTTACCTCCCTGGCGCTGACCCACCTCCCCTCCCTGCCACTTACTCACCTCCCCTCCCCGCCGCTGACTCACCTCCCCTCCCCTGACTCCCCTCCTGGTGCTCCCCTCCCCGGCGCTCCACTCACATCACCTCCCACACACTAACTGACACACACACACGCTGACTGACGCACACACACACGCACACTAACTGACGCGCGCACACACACTGACTGACACACACACACTTGACTGACCACACACACACATACACTGCTCACACACACACACTAACTGACGCGCGCACACACACACACACTGACTGACACACACACACACACACACTGACTGACACACACACCGACTGACACACACACACCGACTGACACACACACACACACCCCCACACACACTGAGATGCCGCACGCGCACACACACCCACACAAACACACTGACTGCCGCACGCGCACACACACACTGACTGACTGCCGCATGCACGCACACACTGACTGAGGCACACACAAACCCTGACTGACGCACGCACGCACACTCTGACTGAGGCACACACACACGCACACACTGACACACGCTACATGAAGCTGTAAAGGAGGGAGGGGGGGGACTGGATTGATGTGAATGGGGGACAAACAGAGAGAGGGGGGAGGAGAGAGAGAGAGGGAACGGAACATTACATCCCGGGCAACCGCCGGGTCTCTCAGCTAGTACATATATATATACAAACATAATACAGAGTATTACTGACAGGGAGGGGTAATGGCAGGATTCACCTTTATTAAAAGCAGCCACATCTACCCCGACCGTCACAGTCAGTCTCACTGATTATACTCCAATAGTCTCACTAATAAAGATACATACTCATAATAATAATAATAATATTATGTTTCTTATATAGTGCTTACAGTGTGTAGATCAGTGCTATAAGCACCAGTAGAGACCCCCCTGCTTCGCCCTTCACCTTCACACGTCTCCTCTGTCCCACGGAGGGGAAAGTCAAACACCTGAGCAGATGATGCGAGCCAGAATATTGTTGTGCTGAAATCTAAAACTATTCTCTCTCTGGTTTCCGTGCTCAGAATGTTTTCTTTCCTATTTTATTTTCTGTGTATCGCTTCCCAACCTTCAGTAATTAACACCCTGGGCCACTTATCGGCAAAGCACTTAGCCCTGAGCCAGGCTGCCTGGCAACCTACTAATTATACCATGAAAAGCTCATCTGGAGGGCCTGCTGACTGACAGTTACACCTATTCTCTTAATTGCCCTTGGTGAGGGAGTCCCTCTGGGGAGAGCATGAGATAGAGGAGGCTGTTAACCCCCCCTCCCTGCTCTCCCATCACAAAGCTTGGGCAAATATAGCAGGTTTTTTAAACTTGTTTTTGTTTGAAATAATTTGCAGCATTGATCAATGCGGAGCTGGGAGCAGCAGCAGGTACAACGCCCTAATAACTGTGACACGAACCTCAGCAACGGGGCCAACTCCTCGTTTAACACCAAATAAATACAAGATGTGACACAGCAGTAACGTACATCAAGGGCATATTCTGCAGTTCTGTACAAATATAACAGTAATTGGGTCACCTGGTACAGCAGCAAGTGCTGTTTGAAATAAAAGCAATGGGGATTAAGCAAGGAAGGAAGGAAATAATGCAAAGGCTCCGGGGGGTGGGAGGGGGGGGGGGCAGACCTGAAGTCTTCACCCGAGTTACAGGCCGCAGTTGGTGATGGGGTGTGCCTGCCCAAGTTGACCAAAGAGGGGATAACGAGTTGCAGGGTGCATCACCTGATTGGCCCTGGGGATGTGGGGGAGGGGGGTAAAGGCCAAGTTTCCGGGTACCACACCTGACTTTAGGGCACACAGTCACGCTCTAACTTCTGCGACAGGCCGGGTCCTCGCCTCTGCCAGGCCAGGTTCAACTATCACAGCTCTTCCCACTTGTTGGCCGTGGAAACACGTGAAGGAAGATAGGGGGACAGGAGGGGGAGAAGTTATATACTTTGTAAACATAAGATCCTTATGTGGCCCCTGTCAGAAGGGAACAGGTTCATTATAGCTCCGCCTCATATAAACGTCTGGTGAGTTCTAGCTATGGGGTGGGCGGTAAGAGGTTATACATACCATGGAAAATCCTTTTCTACTTAGGAACAACCAGGAGGGCAAACTAGGAGACAGAGCAGTGACATGACGGAGCAGTGGCGTGACAGAGCAGTGACGTGACGGAGCAGTGACGTGACGGAGCAGTGACGTGACGGAGCAGTGACGTGACGGAGCCAGTGACGTGACGGAGCAGTGACGTGACGGAGCAGTTGAGTAACGGAGCAGTAGGGGTCCAGAAAGCCGAGTCCGGGAGACTTTCACCCTCTGTACGTGGCCAGCACAGTAAAGGGAAGATCTGCCACGGGCAGATACCCCAGTCCACCTGCATACCAAGTCTGTCTTCTGTCATCCCTGGGGAGCCCATGCCTGTATGCTCCTGTCAGCAGGAACCCGAGAGCCTTTTATCAGGAGAAGTTTTGCTGTATTCAATAAAGGACTGCTCTGCTATAATGTAAGTGTAACGCCTTTTCCCACGGCCAATAGAAGATGGGGCTACACCAAATATACTGATGTATGTTGGGGGGTTGTGCAAAGTGCAACAGACGCTCAGCGGCTCTCTTTACCTTGGTTCTCAGGGAGCTGATGTCTGTGCCGGCTGGTATGGCAAGCAAAGAAACAATAGGCACCGGGAACTTTTACAGTATGTATATTAGTCAGGGCCGGCAACGGGGCCCGTTACAAATGAAAGGAGCCCATAGCGCCCGACCCCATAGCGCACCCCCTCCCCCCCGAACCCATAGCGTACCTACCACAGAAAAATATCTTTTAGCGCGCAACATTTACTTAACTGTTTTCTTATTGTTATACAGAAAAAAACATTACAATTCAACCTGTCTATTTTTATATTTTCAACAAAAGACATGTGACTGCCTGCCTGGTGAGTGGGTGGGTGACTGCCTGCCTGGGTGAGTGGGTGGGTGACTGCCTGCCTGGGTGAGTGGGTGGGGGTGACTGCCTGCCTGGGTGAGTGGGTGGGTGACTGCCTGCCTGGGTGAGTGGGTGGTGACTGCCTGCCTGGGTGAGTGGGTGGGTGACTGCCTGCCTGGGTGAGTGGGTGGGTGAATGACAGTGACTGGATGGGTGAATGACAGTAGAATGACGGTGGGTGGGTGAATGACGATGGGTGGGTGAATAACGGTGCGTTAATAACGGTGGGTGGGTGGGTGAATGACAGTGGGTGGGTGGATGAATAACAGTGGGTGGGTGAATGACGGGGTGAATGACGGTGGATGGGTGGATGACGGTGGGCGGGTGGATGGGTGAATGTGGGTGGGTGGGTGAATGAGGGTAGATGGGTGGGTGGGTTGGTGAATGACAGTTGAATGACAGTGGATGGGTGGGTGGGTGAATGACGGTGGGTGGGTGGGTGAACGATGGTGGGTGGGTGAATGACAGTGGGTGGGTAGGTGAATGACGATGGGTGAATGACAGTGGGTGGGTGAATGACAGTGGGTGAATGACAGTGGGTGGGTGGGCGAATGACAGTTTTGAATGACAGTTTAATGACAGTGGGTGGGTGAATGACAGTGGGTGGGTGGGATGAATGACAGTTTAATGACAGTGGGTGGGTGAATGACAGTTTGGGATGAATGACAGTTTAATGACAGTGGGTGGGATGAATGACAGTTTAATGACAGTGGGTGGGATGAATGACAGTTTAATGACAGTGGGTGGCTGAATGATGGTGGGTGACAGTCAGTGACTGGGTGGGTGGCAGTGACTGGGTGGGAGACAGTGACTGGCTGCGTGACAGTCAGTGACTGGGTGGGAGACAGTGACTGGGTGGGTGACAGTGACTGGGTGTGTGACAGTCAGTGACTGGGTGGGTGACAGTCAGTGACTGGGTGGGTGACAGTCAGTGACTGAGAGAGAGTGACTGGGAGACAGTGACTGGGTGGGTGGCAGTGACTGGGTGGGTGACAGTGACTGGGTGGGTGGCAGTGACTGGGTGGGTGGCAGTGACTGGGTGGGAGGCAGTGACTGGGTGGGTGGCAGTGACTGGGTGGGTGACAGTGGCTGGGTGGCAGTGACTGGGTGGGTGACAGTGACTAGGTGGGTGGCAGTGACTGGGTGGGTGGCAGTGACTGGGAGACAGTGACTGGGTGGGAGACATTGATTGGGTGACAGTGGGTGGGTGGGTGACAGTCAGTGACTGGGTGGGTGACAGTGACAGTGGGTGATAGTGACTGGATGGGAGACAGTGACTGGGTGGGAGACAGTGACTGGGTGACAGTGGGTGGGTGGGTGACAGTCAGTGACTGGGTGGGTGACAGTGAGAGTGGGTGACAGTGACAGTGGGTGACAGTGACTGGGTGGGGTGACTTACCTTGACCGGGTGGGTGACAGTCAGTGACTGGGTGGGTGACAGTGGCTGGGTGGCAGGGACTGGGTGGGTGACAGTGACTAGGTGGGTGGCAGTGACTGGGTGGGTGGCAGTGACTGGGAGACAGTGACTGGGTGGGTGACAGTGACTGGATGGGAGACATTGACTGGGTGACAGTGGGTAGGTGGGTGACAGTCAGTGACTGGGTGGGTGACAGTGACAGTGGGTGACAGTGGGTGGGTGGGTGACAGTCAGTGACTGGGTGGGTGACAGTGACAGTGGGTGACAGTGACTGGGTGGGGTGACTTACCTTGACCGGGTGGGTGACAGTCAGTGACTGGGTGGGTGACAGTCAGTGACTGGGTGGGTGACAGTCAGTGATTGGGTGGGTGACAGTGACAGTGGGTGACAGTGACAGTGGGTGACAGTGACTGGGTGGGGTGACTTACCTTGACCAGGTGGGTGCAGCTTGCCGCCGGACGCTTCCCCCTCCTGCCCCCGATAACCCCGCGGCAGCTGCCTTGGACGGGAGGTGGTGAAATCCAATTCTGTCATGCGCTCTGGCATACAGCTGCAGAAAATGACACACTGGAGTGTCAGTGGACTGACAGTGTGGAACAGTGGTCGGAGGGCGCAGGGGGGCCACAACTGGGGTCAGGGCTCAGGGGCACAATGCTTACCCCTGTCAGCTCATCCGTCCTAGATCCCAGCCCTCCTTGGCTCGTGTTCCGTTGCGTGCGTCTGAATAGGGTAAGCAGATGGATAGGGGTGAAAACCGGCGCCAGGGATGTGAGGTGTCTCAGAACTCGTCAAGGGGTCCCTAGGTTAAGGGGGGTGCCCAGTTAATGCCCAGGTGACCCAGAACCTGTATAGGGGTTTTGGGGTACTCCATTATACATAAGGTTGTGAGGATTTTTAAAAGTGTAAGTCTAGTTTATAGTGTGTGGGGAATATGGCTAGTAGAAATAAAGTGCTGCTTTTTATTCTTTTCCCCATACCAGAAAGACTTAGGATATTTTCAAAGTGTATATTTTTATTTAGCAGTGTGTTTTAAAACATACTGTATATGCTTGTGCACGGTATTATGAGCTGGGTCTTTCCGGACCAATGTTCTGAGTGAGTCACTGGGCTACCAGCTTAGTGCCAGTGAGTCTACCCAGACATCGGACATGAAAGCCACCAGAGGTTGCCAGGTATGAAGAGCATTTGGGCAGGAAGCTTAGGCTTGAGTGCCCACGTCCTGGGATGAATGGACGGCCATCGGGACTACCATTTTCCCCAGTAGACTGTGAGTAGCCTAAACCTGCGAGTGGCTTCTGCATACCAAGTGACAGAGCTGGCATTCTTGCACATGCCCTTGACTGATTCAGAAGATCCGCTTGCCCGGCTTCAGAAGACTGGCATCGCTCTGATTGGCTGGTAGGAAAGTTCCCACGCTGGGATTGGCTGGAGTTTTTCATGAATGAACGGCGAAATACTATAAGAATCCCTCAGCCAATCCGGAGAGCAGATTCTAAACGCCAGAACAGCAGCGGCAAATTTGAAACGACCAAAAGATGCTCCGAAAGAAATAGCAAAGACACCGGCTTCAGAAATCCAGCTTTTTGTGGCCAAGTTCTACAAACTGAACGTAGCGGTCGTGGCTGGGATTGCAAGCCGAATTTATTTTCAGGACGTTTGGAGCTAACTCCCGGTGAAGTGATTTCAGCACCTCTGGAGGAAGGACAGCGGTGGCGTCAGGAACTTCCTGCCGATTTAAGTTCCAGGACATTTTATGCTAAGTCCTGGTCAACTAAAGACTCTTGTTTTGTGTTATATTAAGCTCGGAAAGTCTAGTTGTTTGCCCCAGGTCACCAGTAAGTGTGTCTTTTTTATGTAGTTTGTGTTCCACTGTGTGTATGCCTTTTCATGCGAATACATTTAAATTAATTTCACTTATCTTGTATGATCCTGATAAAAAGGTGTAAATTCCTGGTCTCCTGTGACACTGTGTAGGTGAGGTCCACATCCTCTGGGTCCACATGAGAGCCGCGGTTGGGGCACTAGGTCCCTCTGATTTATAACCCACTCCCCTTCCCTGCTGTGTCACTTAGACATGTGACTATTCCAGCACTTTCTAGACTATATGACGTAAACAGGCCCTTGCCTGAGTACTATGCAACATTGTAACAGATACAGATTCTGCTGGGAGTTAACTCTTAACTCCCCATTAACCATTAAATTGAGTAGACTCCCACAGGGGTGCTACAAAAGGAAAGCCCCTGGCACCTTTGTTACTGCCTAGCCAAAATCCTGAAGGTAGCAGCACCGACACCGTAATCACCCCAATATTACCCTTATCAGGCTTTACGTGGTTTGTCCAAGCACATATTCCACCCATTTATCGTGCAAATAGCTCAGATAATCACCAGAGGCGCTATTTGCTGCAATAAAGTGTGGGGCAAATTGCGTGATAAACATTGGTAATGGATACAATGTTATTTTCTTGCAGAATCCAGAGTATATTGGTAATAATAATTTAAAAATCTGCAAAACGCGAATCCCCCTTTTTGAGATTGATCCGCAGAAAACCGTGGACCAAAGGAACCGGCCGATCCCCTGCGGACCCAAATCCACCGAAAAACTGTGCCCAACTCAATTCCTCATGTAACCCCACCTTTCCCAGCTTAAAAGTAGTTGTTCCATGTAATGTGTCTCAACTCCCCTGTAAATAATGTACTGGAAAGACTTGTAAACCCGTGTGTATGCAACAAAAAAGATTGAAACAAAAAAAAAGGAGTTGTTCCAGTGAAATACTGTGTATAGTGCAAGTGAAATACTGTGTATAGTGCAGGTGTTATGCACAGACTCTTATTACATTATCTCAGGGTGCTGGTGTCCGGCGGGCTGGTTTTTGTAAGCTTTAATGTAGCGTGAAGATGGTAATAAAGAGGGCTAGGAACATTATGCCACAAACAGGACTGGTTTTATTGACAGTCATTCTTACACACAGCTTCCCTGCGATTCATACAGTTGGACCAGGGAGGTACACATGGCTTTTGTCATCCTTTTCATAGCTCCCACAGTGGCAGGAACATACCCTCCATTAACTCAATACCAGGAGTTATTTCCAGATCCCCACTAGGGCTAGGTTCAGGGGGCGCACTCAATCTAGCCTCCCATTACTGGTCATCCTGCGCAGGGTTCTTTCTAACCCCTATAACTGGGGATCTGCAGTGGAAACACGGTTGGGGAAATACCTATGTGTACTCCCCCCACCAGTAAGTCATGGTTCTAGGTCTCCCACGCTTTGAGTGACCACGCACTGTCCTCCTAATGGCAAAGAATGAGAAGTGGCATTTCCACTTGACAGTGGTCCATCTAAGCTAACACATAACAGGGTGAGACCCCCTCCCCTATACCTCCTGGGATCTAAGGCCAGAATCCCCCACCCCCAATATTTATACTAAATGGGGAAATAACGGGTTACCATAGTTACAGGGGAGTGGTTTGGCTCCTTTGAACTACTCCCACCCTTGAAGACAGAGTAGGTTTCTTCTAGAATGGGGCGGGGCTTAAATTTCAGCCAGCACCCCATACAAGGGTATATATATATATATATATATACACACACATATACACACACAGTTGAACCCCGCTATAACGTGGTCCTCTGGGTCCACAGAATGAGACCGCGTTATAAAAGAACAAAACAAGCATTTGCCAAAAAATGCATTGCTGTCACTGTATTTATCTATAGCCCTAAAGGGGCATAGATAAACACATTGACAGTCTATGGGCAAGCAACAAAATAAAAATGTAAAAATACAATCAAAATACCTGAAAATGAAATGTACATATATTCAATGTTTTTCTTACCTTTAGATGTCTTGAAAGCAGAGAGAAGGATACTCAGCGCTCGCGCCGCAGATGTTGAAATTGGAAAATCCCTTTGCTGCACGTGCATGGAGCGTCTCCCCAGACGCTCCCACTTCAAAGGTGATCCCCCCTAAAAGGGGGGAGGGCACCCTGAGAAACAGAAAAGAAAAAATGCACAAATGCGCACCAGGGATGGGATTAGTATTATTTATTATTAAAAAATACACATAAACAGCTGAGAGGATCCAAACCCTCCTCAGCTAAATGGGTTAAACTGCCCAGATACATAAACCATACATATGGACTCTAAAAATAGAGTACCTTAAACAGTAAAAAACACACAATAAAAATCAACATTCAATGTTATAAATAATACACAAACAAATAAAATAGCAACAGCCCAAGGTAATTTAAGTTAAAACCGCCATAGAGGACTATAGTACAGCCAACAGGGGGAAACGAACACTCACACTGGGGCAGAGGTGGGGGTCCACGGATGACCGCACAGGATCCGGATCGCGGCACCGCAGAAGATAAAAAAACCCCACTTGTGCCTCAGGCAGGCTCCGTCTCAGCCTCTCAGCAAACACGCGCAGGATGACCTGTCGTGACCTCTACGCGTTTCGCACCACGTGCTTCGTCAGGAGATCCTTGACCCTCCGATTCCAGATGTATCTGGAAGCTCTCAATTCGTGACGCAATGATCCTTAACTTCAGGTAACTTATAGTCTTCTTTCTATTGTACTCATTTCATCCCGCGGGAACGTGTAGATGTAGTCAGCCCCGGTGTCTCTGGCACCAGCACAAGCTGTGGGAACAGAACCGCGGCTGACACATCACCGGAGCATTAACACAGTGGGAGGTCTGATCCGGAACCATGGACGTGGTGTCCAGCGATGTCGTGGCCGGCACTGTCTGGTACCAAAGACATTCATTTCAAATATTTATTTGGTGAGAAAATAATCAACATCCACATAAACATTGCCATATTGTGTTCTGAGATTTGGATCTGGAAGTGATTCCTTTCAGGAGAACCTGTTAGTAAATCAGAGTCACAAGACATTTTCGTTCATTATCTCTATATGAATCCACAGTGAAAACCCCAGACACGGTGCAAACATATTGGCGTTTATAAGCGTGGTTCTTTTACTGTCTGTAAATATGGAATGTGACCATCTGTGACAGAGCGGCCTTGTAGATGTGGTCAGGAAGGAAGTCACACACCACTTCCTTGTAATGAAAGTCCTTTATTCCCCGTGTCAATGTATGACAATGTATAAGTCCCATAATATACTCATAGACCTATATAATATACAGTATGTCTATGATACTGTGATACTATGTCTATGACGTGTCTATAATACCGTTAGTGGTACTGCCTTATATGTAAATGGCCGCCTGTATTGATCAGGGAGGCCATGAGTTAGTGGGGAGAAGAAGCTTGAAGATGATGTCTGGAGAGTGCGGGAGAGCTTTGGCATGATATGTGCGAGTTGCGCCGCGCTTATAGTCCTTGCTACGGAGACAGCGATGCTGACGTCACGCTGCGGTCGCTGAAAAATCAAATGTAATTGACTTCCAGCGATTGCGACCATGCCATTACTCCGTCGCGCTGTAGCGTCGCTCCGACATTATGCGCGTGCGGCGGATTCAATACATTTGTTTTGACGCGCCATCGTGTCGCTGGGACTATAAGCGCGGCCTTAGAATCAGTGTGCGGATATTGAGAGACAATCTTCACTCCCAATTGAGAATGCGCTTTGGCAAAAACTTGAAATCGGAAGATGTAGGCCGTGAATTTGCTAAGAAAAAGCTGCAAAGTTAATATTTAATGTATATTTACTTAAGTCAGAGCTAATATCATTAATCTACATTCAGATATCCAATTCTCTATGTGGTACTATTGTGAGATGCTGGTTCGCTGCTTAGTATTCATTCTTGATTATTCCACTTTCCATAATATCTCACTGTTTTATTTAACGTTGCATGCATGTATGTGTATATATATATATATATATATATATATATATATATATATTTATATACACATATATGTGTGTGTGTGTGTGTGTATATATATATATATATATAGCAACTGTAAATATTACTGTATGTTCATTTGCAGGTCTTAGACAGGTCTGCAACCCTGTCTTTCACCATTATCGCCCAGCACACAGCGCTTCCACTGCAGCAAGGGATTCTGGGAAATTACATGCAAATGAGCACACAGTACCACCTTTTGTCTCATGCTCGTATTACACGAACAAATCCTTAGCAATGCATACTGCTTTAAACACAGCTTTTAGACAGTGGCTGGGATGAGATGCAAAGCCAGTATGTATATATACTTCAACATTTGTAGATGTATTATTATAATAAAAAGGTTTTGTAAAGTAATTCAATAAAAGCAAATGATTACGTTTTATCTTCACATTTTTGAGTCATCTGAGATTTTTGGGGGCCTAAATCTTTTTCGGAAGCTCCTGGGAGCTTTGTGGCCCCCGGGCACTACCCGTTGTGCGGATAATCCAGTCCTGTTTTCTTGGTTATATTATGCTCACCGTTTTGTGTTTACTGCTGAGAAGGATTATTAGGTCTTGGCAACCTGCCCATTCATAGTGATACTTTTGTTACATACGGTTGGCTGGTTAAATGTTATATTCTGGTTTATTGTAGTATTTTTTAACATAATTAGTTTTGTATGTGCAGGCAATGTGGGATGTTTTTAGTAGTTATTTGGTCCTAGTCTCCTAATGCCCTGTCCTGTGTGAATCAATTTGTACTTTTTACATTTTAGCTTCTACCATCTCTGCTTGGAGTCTGTCCAGAGAACCCACTACCCTTTCAGTAAAGTACTTCCTCACATTTAACCCGAGCCTCATACGCTCCGGTTCCAGAGCATCACTCTCCTTCTTACAGTATAGGGGTCTTTGCATGTTAAGGTATCAAAGGCCCACTGAGAAACCAACTGTTTAGACCCACTATTAGGTTATAATGGACTAACGGTTATAATAGGGTTTGCACTTATGCCTAAATAGACAACCTCAGGTAAGCATTCACACTGTATACATCCATATATACATACACAGGTAGCACATGTACCCCCACCCTCTAGGAGATACAAGTTGCGGCTACTAGCTGTTGTGGTGCGGCATAGCTGTGAGGGTTCAGGAGAGCTGAGAGTTCTGCGATGGGGTAGAGAGCAGGATAGGCTTTTGCTGTCATCTTGGGATCTTGGCTCGGTATCAGTGCCTCCAGCTTCTTTGGGCTCCAAAGAGATTGGAGGCAGTCCCCTCTGAAGCACATCTCTCATACACCACACGCACTGACTCAGTCCAGGCAGGTGTAAAATAGTAACTAATGGGCTTTGTTGCAGTCACTGCATAGATGGTATTACAGCGGTGCAGGGTCTCAGATGATCCCTGGCATCTGGATGGTGCTTGCTCATGTGTCTGGAGCCTTGATTCAGACCAGTCAGCCCTGTGGCCTGACAGACCTCTCCCCTCCCACTCCCTGTAGGAACTCCCATCCTCTCCTTAGGAAGGATGGGAACAGACTGATTAAATTTGTCTCTTCCCTTCTGAGGAACCAGAAGGGGCGGGCTCAGGGTCTGTACCTACACCAGATAGGCTGTTACAAGGCCATGAGTCACCACCACACTTCAGTCACTCAGAAGGGAACATAAGGGGAGACAAAAGACCACAGGATTACCTGTCACAGCCCTTGACTGCTAGGGACTTAAGTGACAGGGAGGAGAGACGAGCAGAAAATACTAAGCATGCTACACACACACACACACTCTAATATGCGTGCACCCAAAATCACATAAATGTGCATATCAATATAATTATAGATCCAGAGCAAACTTCGGCCGTGCTTATACCGAAAACTGCAGACCGCGCGCAACTGCGCAGCTCAATAACAGATTGCAACAATGCAATGCAAGTTTACATACCGCGCGCAGACACGAACTGCCGGGCGGCAGACAGGAGAACAGACTTTGGTTTTTGTTTTCAGCAAGCGACGGCCACGTCACGTGAGCGGTTCAGCCAATGAGGGCGATCCACTCATGGCCACGCCCCCCTGTCGCCTCCGGCTGCCTCCCGCCTACAGCGCACATGCCGGTCGGACGCATTGCAATGATGACGTCACGAGATCGCGCGCACGCCCAGCCGGAGCTGGTATAATCAAAGCCTTACTCAGGTGGGCACATCCATGAACTGATAAACGAAGCGCAAACTCCCTCTCCCTGCAGCCGTCTTCACTCACATAACGCCACAGACAGATTTCAGGAGTCTCCCGGTCATTCCAGGAGACACGGTCTCAAGGCCTTCACAGGCCCCCTGATGTTAAGCTTCAGAGGGGATTTGCCGGGTACCTTGTGGGCCAATCCGAGCCTGTTGTGAAGTAAAGAGTCTATTCATTAGGCGTAGGCTTACCTTGTACCTTGACCCATTAAAGCTAAGTGTTACATGCTAGAAATGACTCAGCATTCATTTAAAGAACAGATAATGCATTATGGATCATGTAACATGATACAAAGTCCCCAAAGACTCTATTAAAGTCTGTGAGATCACTGAGGCAAAGTGCTGTATGTGTACTTGCTGACTTCAAACAGGCCTGGATTCACATATAAAATGCCCTGTTCTGACAGGACCTGTTTGGCTTAACATACAGGCAGGTAGACACCTTCAAAAAGCAGGCGAGACGAACCCCAAGAGGTGTATTTGTTCCGGGACACTGAAGAAGGACATCTCTTTATTGTGCATATTATCAGCTCCAATTCCCTCCACACTGCAGACCCGTGGTATGCAAACAACACAGAGTAATCCCACCCACCACCATATCCCACCACCAGCTCCTCCTCCTCCTGGCTTTCCTTAAGTGACCCTATTATCAGTGATGCAACGGTGACACCAAATACTAGCCCAGTAAGAGTTAACAGCTGTTTGAGCCCCAGCTAATCTGCTCAGTTTACTAACTTTGACACCATGGAAACCGGCTGTTAAATATACCAGAGGAGAAGTGCAGGCCTCACTGATGAGGATTCCCATGGGAAACCGGAGAAGGTTATTTCCCTGGTTGCAGAGCGCTCAGCTGGAACTAATCACGGTTTGTTAGCAGGATGCTTAGCATCAAATTACCCCAGGCTGAAAGTGAGACGGGGAGCCAGGTCTTCTCCGCCGCCGCACGGCCTCCTGTTCACGTTTAGCATAAGCCATGGGAGCAAGAAACGGCAATAACCACAGAAATGTGATTCTGGATCTCTCATGCAGCGAAGCAATTACTGTCCTTGCCTGAGATCTGTTGTCGGAGTGCGTGGTGGGTTTATTAAAATGTGTTTTCTAACCTCTGCTACTGAAATCAGAAACTCATTGCTGGTCACTTATGTAACGGTTGTACCCCCACCCAATCTCATATTGGCCCCTATGTGAGGAAACTGTCCCATGTTACAGGTGTAGCGGTTGTACCCCAGGGGTACGGTACTACTGGTACTGCTTTCACCTGTTTGGATAACCGAAGGCCTGAGCCTCTGCCACTGGGAGCCTGGGGTGTACTTACACTCGGTGCTGCGCCTCCACTGATGAGGGATCCCAACGGGGTGGGAGTATGCCCTTATCAGAACCCACATATACAATACCACACGTGATTGGATAAACAGTATTTACTGACCGGAATGATAAGAACTCTTAGCATATAACCAACATAGTATTACCCTGCATACACAGCATTACATCATCACGCATATGAAACTGAGTGTGTGCTTATAATCAGTCCTGGATCACCTTAGTCCCTGGTGTACCACTGTGCCAGGGCACTTAACCTATTAGTGTCCACCAGCTATGGATAGAGTATGTGTGTGTGGGACAGCGCTTCCCTGTGTTGGGGCCCGTTGGTGCACTTTAACGTGATACCTTCCTGGTTATGGTCCTAACCAGGAGAATCCTTGGTAACTCTGCAACACCGCCACGTGATCCCACGCCGTGCTGCGCTGCTCTCTGCAGAAGGGGTGAACACTCTGACTCCACAGGGGAGGGATCCCCAGCCGGATGATCCTCTGCACGCTGTCTCTGCTATGGAGCAGATGCCACACCAGCACTCTCAGGCTGTGCTGGTAATCAGGCAATGTCCTGCAGCATTCCTCTCTCAAACTATATGAAAAGGTCCCTGCATTAAGGCCTTCCCTATACAGCTCTATCAGCGCCTCTACAGTGACTCAGGGAACTAACTGGGCCCTGGGGAATTGAACTCTGGCCTAGTCCCTGGAGCACAGCTGCGTGGACCTAACCTGCAGCTTCAGGCTCCTGGTCTTCACTGCCTGCTTCCTCTCCCAGCAGGCAATAGTCCTTCCTGCTTTTTAAGGAGAATCCTGCAGCCTCACTGGTTCCCTGGTATCAGGTGGTGTCACTGCCCCTGAGCATCATGGGGATTGTAGTCCTGCCTACAGCCTTTTACATAGGGAGCCTTGTGCTCTCCCTCTAATGGCCACCACTCTGCACCACACGCTATTCCAACTCCTCTAATGGCCGCCGCAAGGTGCCCCTTGCCTGCCTTTCTCGCAAGGACCCATTGCTTGCGCTCGCCGCTACTGCGCATGTGCAACTCTGCGAAGTGCGCTCGCACAGCCAACATGGTGGCCCTCCGCCGCGGAAATCACCACTGACTCCGCCGCCCCTCCAGCACACACACTAGGCAGCGAGAGGGAAAGCAGAAGCACAGGGAGACCGGGGCGGTACCTGGCTACACATGCAATGTAGTGTGGTGCACCTGCTGGCTTACAGGACTCCTGAGTCTCCCGCTTGATGGTATAGGGGAATACACCAGGACTGGCTCATGAGGTAGTGCTGAGATCTACTCACTTTTGGTACAGCGCCTCCATCTCTTCCAGGTCCCCACGACAGCAGGGAGGAGTCTCTGGAAGAGAACCCCTGGGTGCAGCTTCTCCCTGAATGACTCCAGTCTCAGGCAAAAAGGTTCTTTCATTCAAGGCAATCTTTATTGACATCTTCACTGGCAGACTACCCCAGCGGCCGGTCTTTAGCCGCACATATTCAAGGTTGCCCACCTCAAGGAAGTCCCTGGACACCACTCCTAGTCAGGGCCCTAGAAGCTGTCCTTGCTCTTCCCCTACTCTCTAATAGAATAAGGGGAATAGTCTGCCCACCTCTCCCCTAAGGGAGGGCCACAATCCTTGCCAGAGCCCTGGCACTGTGTTGGGTCGGACAGTCACACACTGCAACTCTTCTCTGCAGCACATCACACTGCCACCACTTGAACAGACTGCAGACTGACAGAGAGCTAACTTTAGGAAGTGATGCGTAATATATAGCTCCAGTAGGCACCACCCCTGTGTCACTGTAAGTGGACACAGAGCATGATGTCACTTCCTTCACTACACATTACACCTCACAGGTGATGAGGGCAAACCTCATGATTACTCCTGGCAAACCTACCCTCTTAACAGGGTTTACTGTACAGGAGGAGAGAGGCACGTAACCCCAAAATTACACAGGGCTACACTTAGAAAGAACACAGGGGTTAATGTTGTTATAGCAGCTTCGTGTTTGTAGACCCGACCCTGTACGCAGATAAAACTACAGGCGATACAGGGTATTGGCACAGTACAGGCATAAGAAAAGTAAGCATACAGTAATACAGGGAAGAATGAGGCTGTGGCCCCGCTGGCGCTGACTGCGCTCATGCTTGAGAGCGGTAATGTAACCAGCTCTCCAACCATGAGCTCCGGGTGTCCTGGCTATTCTGCAAGCGCGCGCGTTGGGGCATCTTGAGCGTGCTTCAAACTTTTGTTTGTCTCCCCAAGCTTGGGAGAGCGTGCATGCCCGTGTGAGCGGGGACGGGACAATTTAAATTGTAGGAACTAAACTCAGCAAGCGCAGCGCACTCAGCACGCTCAGCGCTAGCGTGGCCGCAGCCTAAGGAAGAAAGAGGCTTAACACACAATGACACTTCCAGCCCAGTGGGGAATTGGTGGCATTCTTACCTGAAAAAGGGAGGGAGGATATTCAGAATATTAGCGTGTCACATATTAGTACATTAGCGTGTCACATATTAGTACATTAAGGTTGTCACATATTAGTACATTAGCGTGTCACATATAGTACATTAGCGTGTCACATATTAGTACATTAGCGTGTCACATATTAGTACATTAGCGTGTCACATATTAGTACATTAGCGTGTCACATATTAGTACATTAGCGTGTCACATATTAGTACATTAGCGTGTCACATATTAGTACATTAGCGTGTCACATATTAGTACATTAGCGTGTCACATATTAGTACATTAGCGTGTCACATATTCGTACATTAGCGTGTCACATATAGTACATTAGCAGGTCACATATTAGTACATTAGCGTGTCACATATTAGTACATTAGCGTGTCACATATTAGTACATTAGCAGGTCACATATTAGTACATTAGCGTGTCACATATTAGTACATTAGCGTGTCACATATTAGTACATTAGCGTGTCACATATTAGTACATTAGCGTGTAACATATTAGTACATTAGCGTGTCACATATTAGTACATTAGCGTGTCACATATTAGTACATTAGCGTGTCACATATTAGTACATTAGCGTGTCACATATTAGTACATTAGCAGGTCACATATTAGTACATTAGCGTGTCACATATTAGTACATTAGCGTGTCACATATTAGTACATTAGCGTGTCACATATTAGTACATTAGCGTGTCACATATTAGTACAATAGCGTGTCACATATTAGTACATTAGCGTGTCACATATTAGTACATTAGCGTGTCACATATTAGTACATTAGCGTGTCACATATTTGTACATTAGCAGGTCACATATTAGTACAATAGCGTGTCACATATTAGTACATTAGCGTGTCACATATTCGTACTTTAGCAGGTCACATATTAGTACATTAGCGTGTCACATATTAGTACATTAGCGTGTCACATATTCGTACATTAGCGTGTCACATATTCGTACATTAGCAGGTCACATATTAGTACAATAGCGTGTCACATATTAGTACATTAGCGTGTCACATATTAGTACAATAGCGTGTCACATAATAGTACATTAGCGTGTCACATATTAGTACATTAGCGTGTCACATATTCGTACATTAGCGTGTCACATATTCGTACATTAGCAGGTCACATATTAGTACAATAGCGTGTCACATATTAGTACAAAAGCGTGTCACATAATAGTACATTAGCGTGTCACATATTAGTACATTAGCGTGTCACATATTAGTACATTAGCGTGTCACATATTAGTACATTAGCAGGTCACATATTAGTACATTAGCGTGTCACATATTAGTACATTAGCAGGTCACATATTAGTACATTAGCGTGTCACATATTAGTACATTAGCAGGTCACATATTAGTACATTAGCGTGTCACATATTAGTACATTAGCGTGTCACATATTAGTACATTAGCGTGTCACATATTAGTACATTAGCGTGTCACATATTAGTACATTAGCGTGTCACATATTCGTACATTAGCAGGTCACATATTAGTACAATAGCGTGTCACATATTAGTACATTAGCAGGTCACATATTAGTACAATAGCGTGTCACATATTAGTACATTAGCGTGTCACATATTAGTACATTAGCGTGTCACATATTAGTACATTAGCAGGTCACATATTAGTACATTAGCGTGTCACATATTAGTACATTAGCAGGTCACATATTAGTACATTAGCGTGTCACATATTAGTACATTAGCGTGTCACATATTAGTACATTAGCGTGTCACATATTAGTACATTAGCGTGTCACATATTAGTACATTAGCGTGTCACATATTAGTACATTAGCGTGTCACATATTAGTACATTAGCAGGTCACATATTAGTACATTAGCGTGTCACATATTAGTACATTAGCGTGTCACATATTAGTACAATAGCGTGTCACATATTAGTACATTAGCAGGTCACATATTAGTACATTAGCAGGTCACATATTAGTACATTAGCGTGTCACATATTAGTACAATAGCGTGTCACATATTAGTACATTAGCGTGTCCCATATTAGTACATTAGCGTGTCACATATTAGTACATTAGCGTGTCACATATTCGTACATTAGCGTGTCACATATAGTACATTAGCAGGTCACATATTAGTACATTAGCGTGTCACATATTAGTACATTAGCGTGTCACATATTAGTACATTAGCAGGTCACATATTAGTACATTAGCGTGTCACATATAGTACATTAGCGTGTCACATATTAGTACATTAGCGTGTCACATATAGTACATTAGCGTGTCACATATTCGTACATTAGCGTGTCACATATAGTACATTAGCGTGTCACATATTCGTACATTAGCAGGTCACATATTAGTACATTAGCAGGTCACATATTAGTACATTAGCGTGTCACATATTAGTACAATAGCGTGTCACATATTAGTACATTAGCAGGTCACATATTAGTACATTAGCAGGTCACATATTAGTACATTAGCGTGTCACATATTAGTACAATAGCGTGTCACATATTAGTACATTAGCGTGTCCCATATTAGTACATTAGCGTGTCACATATTAGTACATTAGCGTGTCACATATTAGTACATTAGCGTGTCACATATAGTACATTAGCGTGTCACATATTCGTACATTAGCGTGTCACATATAGTACATTAGCGTGTCACATATTCGTACATTAGCGTGTCACATATTAGTACAATAGCGTGTCACATATTAGTACATTAGCGTGTCACATAATAGTACATTAGCGTGTCACATATTAGTACATTAGCGTGTCACATAATAGTACATTAGCGTGTCACATATTAGTACAATAGCGTGTCACATAATAGTACATTAGCGTGTCACATATTAGTACATTAGCGTGTCACATATTAGTACATTAGCGTGTCACATATTAGTACAATAGTGTGTCACATATTAGTACATTAGCGTGTCACATAATAGTACATTAGCGTGTCACATATTAGTACATTAGCGTGTCACATATTAGTACATTAGGGTGTCACATATTAGTACATTAGCGTGTCACATATTAGTACATTAGCGTGTCACATATTAGTACATTAGCGTGTCACATATTAGTACATTAGCGTGTCACATATTAGTACATTAGCGTGTCACATATTAGTACATTAGCGTGTCACATATTAGTACATTAGCGTGTCACATATTAGTACATTAGCGTGTCACATATTAGTACATTAGCGTGTCACATATTAGTACAATAGCGTGTCACATATTAGTACATTAGCGTGTCACATAATAGTACATTAGCGTGTCACATATTAGTACATTAGCGTGTCACATATTAGTACATTAGCGTGTCACATATTAGTACATTAGCGTGTCACATATTAGTACATTAGCGTGTCACATATTAGTACATTAGCGTGTCACATATTAGTACATTAGCGTGTCACATATTAGTACATTAGCGTGTCACATATTAGTACATTAGCAGGTCACATATTAGTACATTAGCGTGTCACATATTAGTACATTAGCGTGTCACATATTAGTACAATAGCGTGTCACATATTAGTACATTAGCAGGTCACATATTAGTACATTAGCAGGTCACATATTAGTACATTAGCGTGTCACATATTAGTACAATAGCGTGTCACATATTAGTACATTAGCGTGTCCCATATTAGTACATTAGCGTGTCACATATTAGTACATTAGCGTGTCACATATTAGTACATTAGCGTGTCACATATTCGTACATTAGCAGGTCACATATAGTACATTAGCAGGTCACATATTAGTACATTAGCGTGTCACATATTAGTACATTAGCGTGTCACATATTAGTACATTAGCAGGTCACATATTAGTACATTAGCGTGTCACATATAGTACATTAGCGTGTCACATATTAGTACATTAGCGTGTCACATATAGTACATTAGCGTGTCACATATTCGTACATTAGCGTGTCACATATAGTACATTAGCGTGTCACATATTCGTACATTAGCAGGTCACATATTAGTACATTAGCAGGTCACATATTAGTACATTAGCGTGTCACATATTAGTACAATAGCGTGTCACATATTAGTACATTAGCAGGTCACATATTAGTACATTAGCAGGTCACATATTAGTACATTAGCGTGTCACATATTAGTACAATAGCGTGTCACATATTAGTACATTAGCGTGTCCCACATTAGTACATTAGCGTGTCACATATTAGTACATTAGCGTGTCACATATTAGTACATTAGCGTGTCACATATTCGTACATTAGCGTGTCACATAATTCGTACATTAGCAGGTCACATATTAGTACATTAGCGTGTCACATATTAGTACATTAGCTTGTCACATATTAGTACATTAGCAGGTCACATATTAGTACATTAGCGTGTCACATATAGTACATTAGCGTGTCACATATTAGTACATTAGCGTGTCACATATAGTACATTAGCGTGTCACATATTCGTACATTAGCGTGTCACATATAGTACATTAGCGTGTCACATATTCGTACATTAGCGTGTCACATATTAGTACAATAGCGTGTCACATATTAGTACATTAGCGTGTCACATAATAGTACATTAGCGTGTCACATATTAGTACATTAGCGTGTCACATAATAGTACATTAGCGTGTCACATATTAGTACAATAGCGTGTCACATAATAGTACATTAGCGTGTCACATATTAGTACATTAGCGTGTCACATATTAGTACATTAGCGTGTCACATATTAGTACAATAGTGTGTCACATAGTACATTAGCGTGTCACATAATAGTACATTAGCGTGTCACATATTAGTACATTAGCGTGTCACATATTAGTACATTAGCGTGTCACATATTAGTACATTAGCGTGTCACATATTAGTACATTAGCGTGTCACATATTAGTACATTAGCGTGTCACATATTAGTACATTAGCGTGTCACATATTAGTACATTAGCGTGTCACATATTAGTACATTAGCGTGTCACATATTAGTACATTAGCGTGTCACATATTAGTACATTAGCGTGTCACATATTAGTACATTAGCGTGTCACATATTAGTACATTAGCGTGTCACATATTAGTACAATAGCGTGTCACATATTAGTACATTAGCGTGTCACATAATAGTACATTAGCGTGTCACATATTAGTACATTAGCGTGTCACATATTAGTACATTAGCGTGTCACATATTAGTACATTAGCGTGTCACATATTAGTACATTAGCGTGTCACATATTAGTACATTAGCGTGTCACATATTAGTACATTAGCGTGTCACATATTAGTACATTAGCGTGTCACATATTAGTACATTAGCGTGTCACATATTAGTACATTAGCGTGTCACATATTAGTACATTAGCGTGTCACATATTAGTACATTAGAGAAGGTTGTGGATTGAGTTGTGTGACCACTTTATCTTAATGCTTCACAATAATTATGTTGTCAGCATGTTTCAGTAAGGGCTGTTGGTGAACGGCTGTTTCACAGATTGTGTTCAGTACTAATCAAATGATTATGCAAATAACGGCAATATTTGTCTTTGGCACCAATATTCACCAGTGTTTCTCAGCTTTGTTACATTCCATTGGCCGCCCAAGTTGTCATGAAGATGATCTCGATTTTTGAGGGTTGGCAGTTTTTTTTTTTGATGTTACATTTTTATTGCTAACTTTTCCCCCAGCAGCGAATGTCCTTAATTTGCCAAGTTCATGGACTTACACAAAGGTTTTCCCATCAGCAGTAGATCGTGTAATTAGCACAGTGGCAAGGTCCGACAAAATATTCATCAAGCCCGTCCTGCTACTTGCCCTCAACTAATTATTGCCCCGGGGGGCAATATCCGGGAAATTCCCACAATTATTTCTGAGTCACACCTTTCTTCAATTTATCTGTAGCACTGGCAGTTAGAGCAGGGGTGCGCAAACTTACCTTAATGCACCCCCCCTGTCTGCTCTCCGGCTCGCGCCTCCCCCCTTCATGGCTCCGGCAACGTAACATCACATGACCCCGCCGCGTCATTTGACACCGGTTGCCATAAAGACGTGACGCTGGAACCAAGGTAAGTAAAAAGTTACAGAGGCCTCGTGCGATCCCCGGCATGTGTTTGAAATACCTTTGGGGAAACACGGGGCCTATATAACAGCCACGCCCCCCCCCCCCCGATAATCTCGTGCACCCCTTAGTTAGAGTCTCTACCTAACAACCACCACCAGACTTGCCCATGAAAGACTTGCCCCTAAATGCACCGTGGCAATGCAAGTCCTGGACTCCATGTGCTGCAGCTTAATAAAGCAGCTGCTCTGTTTGCTTCGCCTTCCTGTCCACTGCCAGAGACAGGTAAGTACTATATGAAGTGCCTAAGCACTCGTGCCCGCTTTCTGTCATGTCACTTTCTGGTGTATGTTCCTTCTCACTCATGTCACCATTTCCGCCCTGACAAAAGTTTTTAGACCAACTCGCTGTGAGCGCTCATTTGCCTGTCATTACCCAGAATCCCTGGCTGCAGGGGAAGCAGTGTTTGCTAAGCGATAATGGGGGAACCAGGGTTGCAAAGCCGTCTAAAACATGCAAATATACCACCAGTGGTATTTTTATTTGCTGTTTTTAAGACTGATAAATCTTCATTATTTTCATCCTTGTGGAGGTCTTTGCATGTATGGCAGCGCGGGTCTGAATGTTACATCTTTATACTAAAATATAACATCTTTTTCCAGGCAGAAAATTTTATCTTCTATGTCACTGCATATGACATCCCGGGACAGAGAGGGGCGTAGGCTAAAATGTGGATTTGCCAGCATAGATACAGTTAGGAAAGGCTTAGGGTGACTTAGGGTGAGTTCCTAGAACAGGAGGATGGATCTCAATGTATAGTGGACTAGAGGTATTGTAGAAGATAGGATGTTAACTCCAGTTTGTGGGGTAGACTAAGACAGGACCGTAGTGGACTCCAGTATCCGATCAAGATGCGGAGGAGATGAGCTACGGGAAACAGTAGCCACACTTACTGGGGCTATAGTGAGATAACTGTGTCCCAGAGAGGGGTAGATAAGGAAGCATCATACTCCATGTCCAGCACCTGTATTTTGCCCCGGTTTGCCTGCACTTGCAGTACCTTCCAATTGGAGAATTGCAGAAATAACGAGGAGATAGTTACATGGTGGACTTTTCCTCATGCGATGGATCATTAGCATCTAGGACCATCAGTGTATTCCTCTTACGTGCGGTAACATCTCCTCAGCGGAAGTATAACGCACTCTGCCAAACGCAGGCACAAGGAAGAAAGGTAATCAACTCTTTTGATTCACCCTGTCACCTCCAAGAGGGGCCCGTGGGGCAAGTTCTCCACCTGGGGCAGGAATGCTGTCATGTTCCCCTAGGAATCCCGTAGCTCCCTTCAATAACTACAGTGTAAAGTACTAAACACTTTGTTGTATGGCAGCTGGTCTGATGGAGAAGAATAGCATGAGCATATGACTTTTTTTTTAAACGTTTTTTTATTATAGAGGAATGAATATGTTTGTGTATGAAGCAGCTTAATGTGCCATATATATTATTCCATGACTCATTTTCCCTGTACATAAATCAGTACGGTGACAAGTTGCACTTGCAGTGATGCAGTTGTACCTTTCAGTAATACATCTTGGATGTGTGCTACAAAGGTTTTTATTACATGTGAAGAACATGTGCTGAGAGGACACTCCAAGTGGTCACATTGGCGCTGCTCAACTCGTGTCCTCAAGCCTCCCCTCCCCCACCAAGGATTTCGGGATCTCCCAGCTTCAGCACACGTGGCTCAATCAGGGGCTCAGTCAAACACTGCGCCACCTGAAGCAAGGACTGATTGAGCCCCCTGTGCTGAAGCAGCGACTGATTGAGCCACCTGTGCTGAAGCAGGGATATCCTGAAAACCTGACCTGTTCTCATCTTACAGATGTTCAGTGAAAGTCACCAACCCTGGCATCGTGACGGCCATTATAACATGCACCGAGCCCCATATTAACCAAGAGAGGCGACTCTAACAGGCCCCTTCTGTCCTGGGAGGCACATTATAACCCATCCACGTGACACTGCCGCTTCCTATTGGACAAAACAAAATAGAATATATTTTCTTTTGTTCTGCACAGTTTCTATCTGACATAGGTAGTCAGCCTTACATTTATTGGCAGCCGCCCTTCACTGATTTATTGTGATCATTTGGGCCACTCACTGATTATACACTTTCATTGTTAGCGCTACGTTATCCTGTTTTGCACTACAGCTTCCTGTTGGAATAGCGATACCAGTAGATATTTTTCATTGTTTTGGCATACAAAAATAACACGTTAGATATCTCGAAACAGTGGGGTCCCCAGAACTTGGAATAGCACCGTTTACCACCAGGGGAACACCAGATTCTGATTCTAACCATTTAAATGTTTTTTTATTTATTATACCAATGATGCAGGGGGTTGTCACGGGAGACCAGGCAAAATACACCTTTATACTGGGATCTTATCATTGAGCAAAGCCAATAAGTAAAATAAATTGTAATTTATTCCATAGAAACAGGCAAACACACATTGAATTACAATAGACAGAAAAAGATACACTTACTGGGGGTCTGGGGTTGACAAACTGACTTTCCTAGTTGAAATAAAGTCTTTAAAACAGTCCAGTGCTGAAGTATGGACTTAGAAAACATTCCGGTTTAAAAAGTCCTGCAGCCTTCCTCCTTGCAATCGCAGTAAGGCGTCTCTGGGCCCGGTTCGACCCGTTCTTGGCCTTATGGCAAATTGGACTTCTGGAATCACTTGGGAACACGTGGAACCACATAGGAACACATGGACGACCCAAGAAATAACAACAGCAGAGAGAGTTCTGGGAGGGTGATGAGCTGTCTTATACACTCCGGGACAGGCTGTCCCACAGTGTGCCCTTCAACCAGTGGCAGGGGAATTTCATCCCTGGCCACTCACACACTTTGCCAGGTCTGTAAAACCTGGCCCCTTTGGCTTCAGAACAGTGAGAGAGCATGTGCACAAAACGCCATCTTGCCCACTTACTATTCAAAACCCCCCAGTGGCTCAATGCCACTAAGTCTGGGCTAAGTTACAGGGACCCTTTGAACTGAGGATATCGGTGCTCCAGTTAGCCCTCCTTAGCCCTCCTTGCTAACAAAGAGTTCACACCTCCTGGCATCTCTTAGGCTTTCAAGTCCTGGCTTCCTCGCAGACGCATAGGCACCGAGCCTGGTAGCCATGACTTCGAAGTCCCACAGGTTATCAATATATATACACATTAAACTATACCTATTTAATAAAATATATTGTGTCCTGTCTTCTGTGTGCTACTGTACAAGTTATGAGTTCCTATTCTGGTGTCAGGGATGGAGTGAGTGTATATTCTCTACAAATCACTACCCTCATTCCTGGCACACATGAGAAAAATACTTTTAAACTTTTTAAAACACTGCAAACAGGCTCAGCTTTATAACCTTAGCTCGAACACCTTCCTGAACCCCTACCCTAGGCTAAGGATACCTGGGCATGTGTGTGGGTACCTCTGCTATACTGGGGAGCCCCTGCTATACTAAGAACTGCGTGTATACCTGCAGATATCTTTTAACCCCTCCATACCCGTTTACCTTGTCTGGGAGATGCTGCAGCAGGGATCCTGGCGGTGAGTCGTAAGAACGTTTCCAGGGTCCGAGGTTGGCGGAGTAATGCGCTTAGCTGTATCAGAAGGTATCACTCAATCTCCGGATACAACTTTTGGGGTATCCCCTAACTCCGGAACCCTGCTACATAGATACATTCTGCAAAGACTTTCTCCGACAAACCCACCCCGAAACTTAAAGCCTAGAAATCTCCAGATCCCAGCTTCCCAGTAATGGCAAAAACCACATAATTCTGTCATGTCGCAAAATTAGTATACAGTTGCGGTAATACATTTTTGACCTCTGGGTCCCAGAGCTGACACTCTAAGACCCTAACACATGGGCCAGGGTTAACCAAGTGGGCTTGACCTTTATTATAAGCCTGGTTAACCCCTTCACCATCACAGGGATCTCTGGAGCTGAACCACATTAGTTTAAGCACTGGGGACCCCCTACGTCCGTGGATACCTCTAAAGTAGATGCTGGTACCTGCTCCGGTTGAGCATGCAGGGCTTTCAACGTTGAAGCTCCCGCGTCACATGGGCCAATAGGAAGCTGCAGCAATAACATCACGGCTTCCTATTGGCCTGCAGGCCGGGAAATATCTGAAGAGCGGTCATATTGTGAACCTTGCTAGATGAGGAGAGCAGCTACTGGAACCTAATTCGCAGGTAATTATCTTCGGACACAGGGGGTCCCCAGAGCTGAAATTAATGGGGTTCAGCTCCCGTGATCCCCTGCTTTTTGAAATTACATTCTCAATAAAATCCGCCGCCTTGGATCGTCTCTCTAATGGAAGTCAAACACATTGGCATGGTTACACATATTGTATTACTAACGCGGGGGTTGGCAACTGTGCCAAGTGTAGATAATGCCCCAAAATGCGTAACTATCTCAATACAAAGCAATACAACGCTCAGGGGAGAAGTGGTTTCAGCTGAAGTATCAGCCGAAGTAGCCAGTTTGATATTAGTCAATGGTCTGTATGAGATGCATGTGTGTTTTGATAAAATAAAAAAGATTTGAAGCACTCTTAATATAAAGAAAGAAAATGTGAGAACTTTCATGGAACCAGTATCGCAGGAACACAAAATCCAGACACTCTACACAAAATTGTACTCAGTCAAAGACTGAGCCACTGATTGAGCCACCTGTGCTGAAGCAGGGATATCCTCAAAAACCTGACCGGTTGGGGGCCTTGAGGACTGGAGTTTAGCATCCCGGCACTATTTCACCCGTGCGGTGAGTTGGCTACTGTATCTGTGTAACTGGCTTCCCTAGAAAAACTCCATCACTTTTAGCATAACTTGGCTTTTCTACGGGAACACCCCATTCAAGCAGATAAGCTGCTCACAATATGCTTATCTGTTTGGCTAAAGATGGCGGCATAATTACTTTTGAAACAAAGAGCAAAACAAGAAGTGCTCCTTTGCCCTTTACGTGCTGGCCAACTACTTATCACCACAAGACGTGAATGAAGACGGTAAAAAACTCGCCAAAGAATTGGCTCACCAGAGAAATGATTCAAGTTCAAAACGACTATTTAAAAAAAAAAAAACGGGCAGATTTATTATTTTTTATATGTAACTTATTAAACATATCACTTCTCTTAATTCACTTCCATTCTAGGAATCCCGACCCTGCAAAGTGCCCCACGATTGACCCTTTTATCACCAGGTCGTAAATAATTGTATTGAACAGAATACATTCTAAGATGCGCCATCTTCAGCCCTAATGCATAGGGTGTAAGCATCAACATGCTGGCGTTCTTGGCGCATCAACTAATGTTTATATTGACGCTCTGATTGCCTAGAATGCCTCTTTTAAGTAGAGTGGCTTTATTGTGCTCTCCTGGTAACTCGCTTGTAAGCTCCTCGGGGCAGGGACTCCTCTTCCTTAATGTTACTCTTATGTCTGAAGCACTTATTCCCATGACCTGCTATTTATATTATCTGTTATTTATATGATTACAACGTGTATTACTACTGTGAAGCGCTGTGTATATTTATGGCGCTATATAAATAAAGACATACAATACAATACAACACAACTCCCTTGCAGCCGCATCAATGTATTGAGTAATCCACCTGACAGCAGAAGGCAGTAATGATATCATTATGCAGGTCTGCTTGTAAACCGTTCTGCTGCGTCCTGTACCTCCTGCTTCTGAGTGGGGAAGGAATGACCCTGGGGAATGAGGCTGAAAGCCCCCTTTTTGCAGAGAAGGGATATTCCGTGCTCCGCTGTGATCCTGAGAAGGATTAGGTGTCATTAACACGTTTAACACTCTTTGCTAATAATCTACTGCACTAATGATCCGCTCTATGACATGATATTATAGCAAAGGCTTTGAAACCCCAGGAGCACAGATTGTAATCCTCTGTAACACAGCCGGCAGTCTGTGCATTTCCCATCCTCTGCGAGTTTAAGCAGGGGAAAATAAAGATGAAAAAAGGCTGGAATGAGGGACTAGACATCACGACAGGAACAGTTAGACATGATTGCAGTGCCTAGAAAAAATATACATAAGTACTAAGTATAGGGGCCTATTCGGGAAGCTTCGATGTTATCACTGCAACACGGAGCGTGTTTGCATGTTACTACGAACGGTATGAAATCTGCGAAAAAAACAGTATTCAGTAAGATGTATCGCTTGGTGCAAAAATGACTGCCTACAGGAGTTGGAATTTGCTTTTCAAGCGATATTCCCGTGTGATTTTGCTCAAATCTGAAAGAGCTGCAATCTCCCTGCACAGAGAGAGCTGCATCTCCCTGCACAGCTTTTACAGGCAATCTCCCTGCACAGAGAAGCTGCATCTCCCTGCACAGCTCTTACAGGCGATCTCCCTGCACAGAGAGAGCTGTATCTCCCTGCACAGCTCTTACAGGCGATCTCCCTGCACAGAGAGAGCTGTATCTCCCTGCACAGCTCTTACAGGCGATCTCCCTGCACAGAGAGAGCTGCATCTCCCTGCACAGCTCTTACTGGCGATCTCCCTGCACAGAGAGAAGCTGCATCTCCCTGCACAGCTCTTACAGGCGATCTCCCCGCACAGAGAGCTGCATCTCCCTGCACAGCTCTTACAGGCGATCTCCCTGCACAGAGAGAAGCTGCATCTCCCTGCACAGCTCTTACAGGCGATCTCCCTGCACAGAGAGAAGCTGCATCTCACTGCACAGATCATACAGGCGATCTCCCTGCACAGAGAGAAGCTGCATCTCCCTGCACAGCTCTTACAGGAGATCTCCCTGCACAGAGAGAGCTGCATCTCCCTGCACAGCTCTTACAGGCGATCTCCCTGCACAGAGAGAGCTGCATCTCCCTGCACAGCTCTTACAGGCGATCTCCCTGCACAGAGAGAGCTACATCTCCCTGCACAGCCCTTACAGGCGATCTCCCTGCACAGAGAGAGCTGCATCTCCCTGCACAGCTCTTACAGGCGATCTCCCTGCACAGAGAGAGCTGCATCTCCCTGCACAGCTCTTACAGGCGATCTCCCTGCACAGCTCTTACTGGCGATCTCCCTGCACAGAGAAGCTGCATCTCCCTGCACAGCTCTTAAGATTTGGTCCCACGGCGCGCGTCCTCGTGCGCGCTACTCACCATCTGATGGTGTCCTCCCGAGCCGGTCCCAGTCCGTCCTCCCTGCACGGCTCACTACGCGCTGTGACGCGTCAGCCGCCAGGGGATGAAAGAGAATTGTTATCCCAAGCGGCGACGCGTCACGTGGTGTGGCTGTGAGCCAATAAGGAGGGGAGGCTTCAGGGAGCAGGGAGGGGGGAGCAAGGAGGTTTCGGGGAGCAGGGAGGCTTCGGGGAGCAGGGAGGGGGGAGCGGGGAGGCGGGGGAGGGAACCCCTGGCATACAATATGATGGTCCCACCCCCGACGTCATTGCCACGCCCACCCGACCCGTTTTGGCCCCCGCTCCAGCTCCCTACAGACCGCAGATAGCGATCAAGTGCCTCTCCACGCGCCGCCTGTCTGCAGTGCGGGCGCGTGGTCTGAGGCAGCGGGGCCTTAGCCTTACAGGCGATCTCCCTGCACAGAGAGAAGCTGCATCTTCCTGCACAGCTCTCACAGTCGATCTCCCTGCACAGAGAGATGCTGCATCTCCCTGCACAGCTCTTACAGGCGATCTCCCTGCACGGAGAGAGCTGCATCTCCCTGCACAGCTCTTACAGGCGATCTCCCTGCACGGAGAGAGCTGCATCTCCCTGCACAGCTCTTACAGGCGATCTCCCTGCACGGAGAGAGCTGCATCTCCCTGCACAGCTCTTACAGGCGATCTCCCTGCACAGCTCTTACAGGCAATCTCCCTGCACAGAGAGAGCTGCATCTCCCTGCACAGCTCTTACAGACGATCTCCCTGCACAGAGAGAGCTGCATCTCCCTGCACAGATCATACAGGCGATCTCCCTGCACAAAGAGAAGCTGCATCTCCCTGCACAGCTCTTACAGACGATCTCCCTGCACAGAGAGAAGCTGCATCTCCCTGCACAGCTCTTACAGGCGATCTCCCTGCACAGAGAGAAGCTGCATCTCCCTGCACAGATCATACAGGCGATCTCCCTGCACAAAGAGAAGCTGCATCTCCCTGCGCAGCTCTTACAGGTGATCTCCCTGCACAAAGAGAGCTGCATCTCCCTGCGCAGCTCTTACAGACGATCTCCCTGCACAAAGAGAAGCTGCATCTCCCTGCGCAGCTCTTACAGGCGATCTCCCTGCACAAAGAGAGCTGCATCTCCCTGCATAGCTTACAGAGGATCTCCCTGCACAGAGAGCTGCATCTCCCTGCACAGCTCTTACAGGCGATCTCCCTGCACAGAGAGCTGCATCTCCCTGCGCAGCTCTTAGAGGTGATCTCCCTGCACAAAGAGAGCTGCATCTCCCTGCATAGCTTACAGAGGATCTCCCTGCACAGAGAGAGCTGCATCTCCCTGCACAGCTCTTACAGGCGATATCCCCGCACAGAGAGCTGCATCTCCCTGCACAGCTCTTACAGACGATCTCCCTGCACAGAGAGAAGCTGCATCTCCCTGCACAGCTCTTACAGGCGATCTCCCTGCACAGAGAGAAGCTGCATCTCCCTGCACAGCTCTTACAGGCGATCTCCCTGCACAGAGAGAAGCTGCATCTTCCTGCACAGCTCTTACAGGTGATCTCCCAGCACAGAGAGAGCGACATCTTCCTGCACAGCTCTTACAGGCGATCTCCCTGCACAGAGAGAGCGACATCTTCCTGCACAGCTCTTACAGGCGATCTCCCTGCACAGAGAGAAGCTGCATCTCCCTGCACAGCTCTTACAGGCGATCTCCCTACACAGAGAGAAGCTGCATCTCCCTGCACAGCTCTTAGGCCTTGGTCCCGCTGCGCTCGTTGGCGCGGGCGGCCATGTCGCGAGTTCCCCACCAGCAGGGGAATCCCCACCGAGCCGGTCCCGGTCCCCCCTGGCGGCACAACGCACTACACGCTGTGGCGCGTCAGCCGCTAGGAGACACAAGAGAATGGTGTTTCCTAGCGTTGACGCGTCACGTGGTGTGGCTGTGAGCCAATGGGGAGGGGAGGCTGCGGGAGGAGGAGAGGCTTCGGGGAGCGGGGAGGAGTGTGGAGTGAAAGCGTGAGTGCCTGTCTGTGTGTCTGAGTGCGTGAGTGCCTGCCTCTGTGTGTGTCTGAGTGCGTGCGTGCCTGTCTGTGTGTGTGTGTATGTGTGTGCCTGAGTGCGTGAATGCCTGCCTCTGTCTGTCTGTGTGTGCCTGTGTGTGTGCGTGTGTGTGTGTATGAGTGCCTGCGTGTGTGTCTGTGTGTGCCTGTGTGTGTGCGCGTGTGTGTGTATGAGTGCCTGCGTGTGTGTCTGTGTGTGCACGTGTGTATGTGTATGAGTGCCTACGTGTGTGTGTTGCTCATTACTTACCTTAACTCCAGCCCGAGCCGTGGAGGGGGGGGGAGAGTAGCGGGTCCCTCCCTGTCAAGCCTCCCCCTCCCGCCCACCTCCCGCTCCGGCTCCCGCTCCCTACAGACCGCATATCGCGGTCTGTGTATGTCAGCGCACCGCCTGTATGCAGCGCAGGCGCGCTGACTCTGGGAGCGGGGCCTTAGCCTTACAGGCGATCTCCCTGCACAGAGAGAGCTGCATCTCCCTGCACAGCTCTTACAGGCGATCTCCCTGCACAGAGAGAGCTGCATCTCCCTGCACAGCTCTTACAGGCGATCTCCCTGCACAGAGAGAAGCTGCATCTCCCTGCACAGAGAAAAGCTGCATCTCCCTGCACAGAGAGAAGCTGCATCTCCCTGCACAGCTCTTACAGGCGATCTCTCTGCACAGAGAGAAGCTGCATCTCCCTGCACAGCTCTTACAGGCGATCTCCCTGCACAGAGAGAAGCTGTGTCTCCCTGCACAGCTCTTACAGGCGATCTCCCTGCACAGAGAGAGCTGCATCTCCCTGCACAGCTCTTACAGGCGATCTCCCTGCACAGAGAGAAGCTGCATCTCCCTGCACAGCTCTTACAAGTGATCTCCCTGCACAGAGAGAAGCTGCATCTCCCTGCACAGAGAAAAGCTGCATCTCCCTGCACAGAGAGAAGCTGCATCTCCCTGCACAGCTCTTACAGGCGATCTCTCTGCACAGAGAGAAGCTGCATCTCCCTGCACAGCTCTTACAGGCGATCTCCCTGCACAGAGAGAAGCTGTGTCTCCCTGCACAGCTCTTACAGGCGATCTCCCTGCACAGAGAGAGCTGCATCTCCCTGCACAGCTCTTACAAGTGATCTCCCTGCACAGAGAGAAGCTGCATCTCCCTGCACAGAGAAAAGCTGCATCTCCCTGCACAGCTCTTACAGGCGATCTCTCTGCACAGAGAGAAGCTGCATCTCCCTGCACAGCTCTTACAGGCGATCTCCCTGCACAGAGAGAAGCTGCATCTCCCTGCACAGCTCTTACAGGCAATCTCCCTGCACATAGAGAAGCTCCATCTAACTGCACAGCTCTTGCAGGCGATCTCCCTGCACATAGAGAAGCTGTATCTAACTGCACAGCTCTTGCAGGCGGTAGCAGTACTTTTATTTTAATTTTAATAACATAGGATTGAAGCAGGGGATCTCCAGAGATGAATCACATTCAATTCAAGTCCCGGGACCTCCCCCCCTGCTTCCCGAGTAGTGACCACTAAGGTAATGAAGGGTAAACCTCCCCATAGCTCTCCCAGGAGGCCTAAACACCCACTCTGGGGCAACTACAAGCTTCATCCACCCCCTCTACCACTAACAAACCGCATACTGCTATTTAACCCCTTAGCGGTAGCCACTAAGGTAATGAAGCTGGGCTGTAATTTTATTTTTATTACATAGGATGGAAGTAGGTTGTCCCAGGAGCTGAAATAAATGTTGGTCAGCCCCGGAGACCCCCGGCTTCAATCCTATGCAGGAAAAATAAATTATACTTCTTCACATGCACATCGCGAACCCAATCTGGGAACAAAATATGCGGGTTTAAGGTGCGATGTGCATTTCGAAGCTACCCGAATAGCAAATTACTGGCAAAAAAACACGAGTTTGTTAATTTTTTGGAGCTACCGCGCGGCTTGTCGGTGACAGAGTGATAACGCTTGTTAAAAAGCCATTTCCAAGGGAATTTGACATGTTATCGGAGCTTTCTGAATAGCTACACATGCAAAATCGTTTGGAAAGTGCTCCTAACCAGCGCTAAGCCACTTATCGAAGATACCTGAATAGGCCACATAATGAGGAGAATGTCAGAACGCTGTTCTTGGTTAGCGCGGCTACCAACGCATTAACCAGCGCTCAATAGTATTCATTCCAAGACCTAGTTCCAGTGAAAAAAGCATCTCTGTCTCCCCGCCATCTCTCTCCCACACAAAGCGCGTCATAATTACAGTATAGCACGCGGTACGCAGTACATAGGAATGTTACAGACACAAGCCCTGCCCAGAGGGCACAGGGAGATAAAGTGACTTGCCCAAGGTCACAAGGAGCCGTCACCAGGAATTGAATCCTGTTCCCCTGATTCAAACTCAGTGTCTGTATTTACAGAGTCAGGGGGGCTTATTCTATAAGGTGTGACAGAGCAGATGCCATCACACAATAGGAAAGGGAATCCCTGCCCTGGAGAGCTTACACTCTAAGCGGTATGTTGGGAGAGTTACAGAGACAGCAGGTGAGGGAATAAGTGCAACAGATGGCAGTGCTTTGCCACAGTGGTTGGCAGGAATGACTGTGGGTGTGGGACAGTTGCCATGTGTCGTGTGATGCACTTTATGGAATAAATGCCATAGTACCAGCACAAAGTGATGAAAGAGAAAATACTCGTACTGACCCTCCAACACTGGGCCGAGTAAAAGAGGTACAATACGCTTCAGTTCCTCTGCCAATGTGGGATACGTGAGTTTACAAGCCAGTGAGCAGTTACAGCAACACAAGCAATGTACTGTATGTGCAGATCATTGCACCACGTGTATTTCTGGATGTGTCTGTCTACCCTTATTTAACCCCTCTACTGTTAGCCCCCAGACTTACTATTGTAGCTGAGGCGTGGCCTATGTTCAGATGGCAGGAATAATATAAACACAGGATGAGCAATTCACTTAGTTTACTATACACTTATTAAACTCAGGCACCTTGTGATGCTTAGCCGGGAATCACTACACACTGTACACAAATACAACACAATCTCCAATAACACTGCGTGGGTGTGAGTCACTGTCAGTGGTGCAGTAGCCACCCAATCCTGGGTATGTTGGCGTGTGATGGTTCTGGCACTGAGCTTGTGGTGTACTGAACCTGTTGCAGACCTGTTCTTCAAAAAGGTACTTTGGTACCACTGTGTCTTTATAGCTGGTGAGGGTCCCCCCCAGTGGTGCGTGATCGCTTGTCCACTCTGAAACTGTAGGTCGTAGCTCATGTCCATCAAGGTCGAGAGTACATTTGAGAGGCACCTGCCAGGGTGCAGTGTAAGTGTGTGAGCTCATCAAACAGGGGACAGTGTGAGTGTGTGAGCTCATCACATAGGGGGCAGTGTGAGTGTGTGTGAGCTCATCAAACAGGGGACAGTGTGAGTGTGTGTGAGCTCATCACATAGGGAGCAGTGTGAGTGTGTGTGAGCTCATCACATAGGGGGCAGTGTGAGTGTGTGTGAGCTCATCACACAGGGGGCAGTGTGAGTGTGTGTGAGCTCATCACACAGGGAGCAGTGTGAGTGTGTGTGAGCTCATCACACAGGGGGCAGTGTGAGTGTGTGTGAGCTCATCACACAGGGGGCAGTGTGAGTGTGTGTGAGCTCATCACACAGGGGGCAGTGTGAGTGTGTGTGAGCTCATCACACAGGGGGCTAGACCGGGCACTGGATAAAGAGGTAAGTGCTATCAAAAGTAAGAAGGAGAATAGACTCGTGTTCACTGCCACTTATAGCCAAGCAGTGTTTTTGTTAAATCTGTCATCGTAAAACATTGGCATACCCTACAAAATGATGACATAATATCTGAAAGTTGCTGTTCGCCACCTATAGTTGCATTTAAATGAGGGAGAAACTTGGCGGACAGTCTGATACATGCAGACAATGAGGGTAACTACGGAATTCCTCATTTTCTGGAAGGTGGCAGGCCGGGCAACTTTAGGTGTATGAGCTGCTCGGTCTGTAACAGCCTCGTTACCGGTAGTAAATTCTGACACCCAAACAGTGGCAAAGAAATAAAAATCAAAAACAGAATAACATGTAGATCTGAATTTGTAGTGTACACAATAAAGTGTCCACGTGGTCTTCTCTATGTGGGTAAAACTATAAGAATGCTAAAAACAAGATTCACAGAGCATAAAAGTGTCATTCGAAAAGGTACGGACCCCTCTGCTCTTGTCCAGCACTGTGTGGAAAATAACCATAACGTGGCATCCTTACGTGTCATGGGAATTGAATGAGTAGCGCCCAGACAAGGTACCCCGGATAGGGAGACATTTCTGCTGAGACTAGAAGCGTTTTGGATACATGCTCTAAACACCAGTAACGGTGTGGGACTTAATGAGCAACAGAATTTCAGATGTTTCCTTAACAGAAGGTAATTTTGTCTTTTTAACAGGCATACATGACCTTGAACCCTCTATGGACTTCGCATATACCTGATGGGGAGATCGTATTTCCCATTTGTCTCTGTCGTTCTTTCCCCTCCTCCCCCCCTTGTTCAAACCCCCCTGCCCCCACATCGTATTTGCCCCAGGTATACACATTATTAGTATATTGAGGTACTGCTCTTGTTGAGATATGTGTATATATATATATACATGTAGCGGTCATGTAAAATGGCTACAGTCATCTCTCCTGCTGACAGTAAGGCCTGGTAGGGGTACTGGTGGGGTACTGGTGGTCAGGGTGGCTAACACCGAGACGGTGGTCGGGCTCTGCCTACAATGCGGGCTGCCCGGAGGCACTGTCAATACGGTGGCACGTTGCCCACATTGCGGGACATTATATTTGTGGCCCATGCCCACATTCATACCTATCCAACCTGCTGACCCCCCGGGGGACACGGTTAAACGCTCTGCCGAGTCCCCTGGCGCACTGTGGATCAACCGTGTGAGTCCCGGAGAAAGGGGACTGGAGTCGACCAAGTCGGCTGGGTCAGTATCGACCGAGGCGGTCGGGTCGCTCCCCGACCGCGCAGAGAAAAGACTTTCGCCACGCTCGGTGACCCCGAGATCCGGGAAAGGAGATTACTCAGATGAGGACCTCCGTGAACTAGCGGTGGCGAAATCGGGATCCAGGAGGGACCCAGGACGGACGACACCCCGTGGGGTGAGTGGCAGTCTGGAAGACAGGGCGTCCCCCGCAGATCGGCGAGCCGAGAGACGGAGTCCCGCCGTCCCAGGACTGGGCGGCGACGGGAGAGAGACACCAACGCCCCTGCGGACTGGTAAGAGAAGCAGCCCCATCACTTACCTTGTCCCGGCGGACAGCGCAGACCAGGCCCGAGGCGCATGTGGAGAGACGGCATCACTTCCGGTGAAGACGACGGCGGAGCTTCCGGATGTCGTCATCGAAGAAGAGATCCCGAATGGGGATCCGACCCGAGATGGCGGCGTTTCCGGTTCCGGGGAGGACATCACTTCCGGTGGCGACAGCGGAACCGCTGGGAACAACGCAGCGACGCTTCGGCGATCGGGGGAAGGTCCCCGATCACCTCCAAGGCCCAGAAGTTGGATGGGCGATCCGAGGACTGAGGAGGGTGAGATGTCCTCATTGGACCAGTCTACGGACAGCCAGGAATGGGTCGTAACCCCGTGGGGTCCTATCACTCGCCCCTATGCCCCATCCCCTGGCCTAGATAAAGCCCCTGCCCCTGTCACCTGTTCCACGGGATACCCGCCTAGCCTGGAACTTATGGACATACCTTTGGGGGTGGAGGAGAGACGGACTGGGGAGAGACAGCGCAGTGGCGCTACGGAGGGCGATTCTCGGGGAGGGGGAGAGTTGAGAGTGGCCGCGGTAGGCCGGTGGTTGCCCCCTGCAGTTCCTGAACCGGTGAAAAAAGGCCCCGGGATCTTATAGGTGGTCTGTACCACGATCTGAACGGTCGTCGGGGGTATTTTCCCTGGAAGATGATAGGGAGTCAGGGGGGTCACATAAATTCAGAGAGCACCGTTGGTGGGCCCCACTATTCGAAGGGTACTCCGCATGGATGGACCGCACTCGGTTCCTCATCCGGCGAGAAGATGTAGTGGATTACTGGTGGGCTGCGGGAGAGTTCAGACCTGAGCAAAGGGATAGAGAGTTGCAGGAGCGGTGGCTGCAGATTGAGCATAGGGAGATAGAACCCATGGGTCCTAGCATCCTATCAGACCCCGTGGACCCTGATGAGCCCCTATCATGGGTGTTACCTGGGAGGGCAGGTAAGGCTGACCTGACCAGGATAAGTAGGGCCGAGAGGACCATAATGGCTCGGTATAAATCATCACACGGGTTGGAGTACCCGTATGTCCCTGAGCCTCTTATGGACGAAATAGAGGAAAACAGAGATAGGTTGCTTAGGGAGGCCATTGAAATGCATTTAGTAGGAAGAGGAAGTGCAGTAGTAGGGAAGAAGGCCGAGGAGCGGATAGAGCACTTAGTACGCATATGGGGCATAGGAAGGAACATTTACAAACATAGGGTGACATATAGGCCCGAGAGGGGACTGCCTAGGCACTATCATGTCACGGTCCTAGACATGGGCGGTAGAGAGGTTAAGAAACCTGACCCGAGTCACTATTTTTAGGGGGTACTAATGCATTACGCGGGTTCGTGGCTGATTGTCGGGGCGGGCTTGGCGGAATGTACTGTAGACATTTTGTTATGATACTATGGAAATTTGTATGTGAAGTTAACCTAATTATGTGTTGTATTTCAGTGCTTCCTGGAAAAGGGTATACAATTTTAGGTCCCAGCGAGGACAATGGGATTCACCAGGGGGAGAATGTAGCGGACATGTAAAATGGCTACAGTCATCTCTCCTGCTGACAGTAAGGCCTGGTAAGTTGTGGGCATGCCAGCAGTAATTATGGAGGTTTGCCCTCACACCCTGGTGGGGTGCCCTGTGTATGGATGGGAGTGGTCACATGCTCTGACTCCATGGTTAGTGATGTCAGAGCTGTGTCAGCTTCCAGAGTGTACATAAGGCACAGCACTGTGTCTAAAAGTTAGTTCTGCCAGAGTTCTATCTGAGTTCTGTGTCCTGCGTGGTTCTGGGGAGCTCTGCCAGAGTTCTGAGAGGAGTAAGAGTTATGTTATAGTAGCTGAGTAGGAAGACTGTGTCCAGGGACCTGGCACAGGGTAAAGACATCCCGGCTGGGATAGGGAATCCCTATTAAAGGAGAATTACACCTTTCAAAGGGAAGCACTGACTGAATATGAGTGGCTAGAAAATCTACTGCGAGGGGCAGCTAGCCCACTCAGGCAATAAAGATGTTCTCAATCACAAACCCTCTCGTGTACATGTGTGGAGTGAATGTACAGAGAGGAGCACCACGGAGGAGTTCCTCGCCAGGACCATCCCCAAGTGACCGAAGGGACCCTGATGAGGTGGAGGCGCTGCACTGGAACTAGGTAGGACTCAGCACACTACCTCAGCTGCCTGTCTGGACGGGTTCTCCCCACACACCATCATGCGGGAGACTCAGGAGTCCTGTTGCCAACAGGTGCACCACCAGACACTACCACACTGTAATGGGGACCGGTTAGACCACAGGGGCCAATGTGAGATTGGGTGGGTCAGGCCGGGCCACAAAAACCGTTACATTTGGAGGCGAGCTGCTGAGATCAGATCTGTCATCAGGACAGGCTCTAGCTAGGCACACTGGGATACAGGGAGAGCGTCTTCTGCCACTCTGTGCTGCGTAGGGACGGACCTAGGGGTGGTCAGGGGCTGACAGGGTATTGTCAGTTCGCAAGGACGACCTAGGGGCCTGAAAGGAGTGAGGGGTCTGGAGCCGGGCTATAGCTGACTGAGTCACTTTGAGGTAGTGCTAGTTGGTAGGACGCCAGAAGGGATAGCCTGTTAACGTGGTCAGGAATCCTGGAGAGGGTCTGCGCTAGGCTGACCAAGAGAGGTAGACGCCCCAAGTACTGCATGGCAGAGCCAGAGTATTCTAGCCCATTCCAGACACTTACCATAGGGAGCACAGACTGGGAAGAAGGAGTTACAGCAGACACTGAGAGAGTGAGCCTAGCCTGAGGTAGTGCAACATGAGTCCAGCCTAGATCAGGTACACATGTGGTGGTGCATCTGAGCAATCTTTATAGTACTGGTGTGGTGGCTGCCCCGCAGAGCGGAGCCCCATGTACGATAACTGTTACGAGAGAATGGAGGATCCGCGTGGTGCGGAGAGCCCAAAATGGCGACCAGAGGCTGATGGGGAAGGCACCCGTGGCGTGCGCCCCACTGAAGAGCAAACTGTCGCTGAGCTGTCTTTAACTAATCTGCTCTGGAGTGGAGCGAAGGCTGTGGCTGCCCCGTTTTTGTCCTGTCTGGGACACCGAGGGGCCACCCTTGAGGAGTGTGAGGACATTGTGATAACTGGGGGGGAACCCAGCGAGAAGAGCAAACAAACTGACATTTCGGGCTTAAAAGCCAATCAAAATGGCGGTTCCCGCTTGCTAGGGAGACCGCATGGGCCAGTCGTAGAGAAAATGGCTGATACAGAACTTGCACAAAGCTGGCCGGGAATGGCGCGAACAGCAGAGCCCCGCCCTGATGGGGGGTATGGCGCGAAAGCTATGGCTGCGCCTTCATGGACAGTGACTCACTCGGCCCCTGTGCTGAGTCAACCGCTTAGTCTATGGGACCCTCCCCTGATTTCCACCAGGGGGAGTGACTTTCAATTATGGCCTGTGGGAATGCACCCACTGGGCCCAGGGACTGATATCCAGACGGCGTCACTACAAGAAGTAGTTCCGGCCGCGGAGGTAACGTGCAAAAAGGAGGGATATTTTGCACGGAAAGCAGCTGCCAGGAGAAGGCGGGAACTAGCCGCGGGCAAAGAATCCACCTCTGATGAAGAAAATGGCGCGAAAACGCAGACCGCGCCCACCAGGACTGAGAAAGGCGTGGCCTTAATTAAGGGGCATGCTATTCCCCTGTGGGATCCGCCCATAATTGCAACCCCTGGGGGCGGGTTCCAGCTATGCCAGCGGAAGGAGGAGCCGAAGCAGGAAGTGGCTGGCCCAGAAGCTTCTACCGGTCAGTTGCGAGGAACCACTGACCTGGAGAGACCCATAATGAAAGTGGTCCCTACCAAAAGAATGGCCTGCTCCTCCACTGTGGGAACTATGGTATCCACTCAGCCCTACTCGGTACCCGGTGGGGTACTGGTAGTCAGGGTGGCTAACACCGAGACGGTGGTCGGGCTCTGCCTACAATGCGGGCTGCCCGGAGGCATTGTTAATACGGCGGCACGCTGCCCACAATGCGGGACACTATACTTATGGCCGATGCCAACGTTCATTCCAATTCAATCTGCTGACCCCCCGGGGGATACGGCTAGGCGCTCCGCTGAGTCCCCTGGTGCACTGTGGATCAATCGTGCAAGTCCCGGAGAAAGGGGACTGGAGTCGATAAAATCGGCTGGGTCAGCGGCAACCGAGACGGTCGGGTCACTCCCCGACCGCGCTGAGAAAAGACTTTCGCCCCGATCGGTGACCCCTAAGTCAGGGAAAGGGGATTACTCGGATGAGGATCTCCGCGAGCTAGCGGAGGTGAAATCGATGCCCAGGACAAAAACGGGGAGGGCGACACCCCGTAGCGTGAGTAGCAGCCTGGAAAGCAGGGCATCCCCCGCAGATCGGCGAGCCGAGAGACGGTGTCCCTCCGCCTCAGGACACGGTGGCGACGGGCGAGAGACGCCTACACCCCTGCGGAATGGTAGGAAAAAGCCATTCACTTACCTTGCTCCGGTAGATGGTGTAGCGGAAACAAGGCCCAAGACGCACGTGCGGAGGAGATACCACTTCCGGTGGAGACGACAGCGGAGCATCCGGATGTCGTCATCGAGGAAGAGATCCCGCATGGGGGTCCCACCCAAGATGGCGGCGCTTCCGGTTCCGGGGAGGACATCGCTTCCGGCGGCGGCGGAACCACTGGGAAAAGACGCAGCAATGCTTCGGCGATCGGGTGAAGGTCCCCGATCACCTCAAAGGCCCAGAAGTTGGATGAGAGATCCGAGGACTGAGGAGGGTGAGATATCCTCATTGGACCAGTCTACGGACAGCCGAGAACGGGTCGTAACCCCGTGGGGTCCAATCGCTTGCCCTTATGTCCCATCCCACGCCCTAGATAAAACCCCTGCCCCTGTCACCTGTTCCACGGGATCCCCGCCTAGTCTGGAACTTGTGGACATACCTTTGGGGGGGGAGGAGAGACGGACTGGGGAAAGACAGCGCAGTTGCGCTACAGAGGGCATTTCTCGGGGAGGGGGAGAATTAGGCAAGGCCGCGGTAGGCCGGTGGTTGCTTCCTGTGAACCCCGAACCAGTGAAAAAGGCCCTGGGGTCATCACGGTGGTCTGTACCACGATCGGCACGGACATCGGGGGTATTCTCTCGAGGGGATGAAAGCGATTCAGGGGAGTTGCATAAGTTTAAGGAGCACCGTTGGTGGGCCCCACTCTTTGAAGGATATGCCGCATGGGTGGACCCCACTCGGTTTCTCATCCGGAGGGAGGATGTAGTAGATTATTGGTGGGCCGTAGGAGAATTCACCCCTGAACAGCGAGACAGAGAGCTGCAGGAACGGTGGTTTAAGCTTGAACACAGGGATATAGAGCCCATGGGTCCCGACACACTGTCCGATCCTGTGGATCCTGACGAACCCCTATCATGGGTGCTACCTGGTAGGGCAGGTAGGGCTGATCTAATTAGGGTCAGTAGGGCGGAACGGGCAATAATGGCTCGATACAAGTCTTCCCACGGGTTGGAGTATCCTTATGTCCCTGAACCCCTCATGGAGGAGATAGAAGAGAACAGGGAAAGGTGGCTTAGGGAAACCATTGAGATGTACCTAGTCAATAAGGGGAGTGAAGTTACTGGAAGGAGGGCAGAGGACAGAATAGATCACCTGATGCGAGTGTGGAGTATAGGGAGGAATATACACAAACACAGGGTGACCTATAGGCCCGAGAGGGGACTGCCTAGGCACTATCATGTCACGGTCCTGGACATGGGTGGTAGAGAGGTTAAGAAACCTGACCCGAGCCACTATTATTAGGGGGTACTAAGGCATTTTGCGGGCTCGTGGCTGCTGGTCGGGGCGGGCTTGGCGGAATGTACTGTAGACATTTTGTTATGGTATTATGAAAATTTGTATGTGAAGTTAACATAATTATGTCATGTGTTACAGTGCTTCCTGGAAGAAGGCGTACAAATTTAGGTCCCTGCGAGGACAATGGGATTCACCAGGGGGAGAATGTAGCGAACATGTAAAATTGCTACAGTCATCTCTCCTGCTGACAGTAAGGCCTGGTAAGTTGTGGGCATGCCAGCAGTAATTATGGAGGTTTGCCCTCACACCCTGGTGGGGTGCCCTGTGTATGGATGGGAGTGGTCACATGCTCTGACTCCATGGTTAGTGATGTCAGAGGTGTGTCAGCTTCCAGAGTGTACATAAGGCACAGCACTGTTTCTAAAAGTAGTTCTAGTACAAGTTCAGCTAAGAAGAGGAGGAGTTCAAGTTCTAGTCCTAGCCTGAGTTACTGGAAAGTTCTGGTTATGTTATAGTAACTGAAAAGGAGACTGTGTCCAGGGACCTGGCACAGGACAGAGATCCCTGCGGGGATAGGGAATCCCTATCTAAGGAGAAATACACCTTTTAAAGGGAGGCACTGACTGAACATGAGTGGCTAGATATCAACTGCGAGGGGCAGCTAGCCCACTCAGACAATAAAGATGTTCTCAATCACAAACCCTCTCGTGTACATGTGTGGAGTGAATGTACAGAGAGGAGCACCACGGAGGAGTTCCTCAACAGGATCATCCCCATGCGGACGCAGGGACACTGATGAGGTGGAGGCGCTGCACTGGAACTAGGTGAGACTCAGCACACTACCTCAGCTGCCTGTCTGGACGGGTCCTCCCCACACACCATCATGCGGGAGACTCAGGAGTCCTGTTGCCAACAGGTGCACCACCAGACACTACCACACTGTAATGGGGGCCAGTTAGACCACAGGGGCCAATGTGAGATTGGGTGGGTCAGGCCGGTTCAGAAATACCGTTACATACACTTAGGGCGCTAGAGTTATTCAGGATATTGTCGTCTGCAGCTTGCAGTCCCGTGTTTTGATGATCACTGGTATATGGTGTATCTATCATTGCACATATGGTTTATTATTTCATTTTTGTTTGATTATTTTGCCCTTACAGGGTGGTTCACTGAGTGTCTCAGTCCTCCCTGCTCAGACCAGGTTCCCATGGCGACGGTTTCACATCTCCAGTCCAGCCCCGTGAGTACTGCACTGGTTGAGACCCACCCTGCCCCCCACCCTGCCTCCCCCCCCCCCGACAGCTGACGTCATCGCGTTGCGTCGCGCTGACATCATTGCGAGGGCTTTGACATCTTGGTGTGAGGTGTGGCTGTTGTTTCCCAAGGCAACTCTGTGCTGTACTACCAGGGACCCACGCCACGACGTCTGACGTCATCAAGGAGCGCCGCGGAGGCGCGCTGACATCATCACGTGGGCGTCGACATCGTGGCAGTGCAGGTGAGCAGGGAGGGGTGAGTATTAGGAGGGATGTGTATATATATATATATATGTTGTCCACTTGTATTTGGTAGCCTTCACCTTGAGAACGGCAGTATTGTACTGCCGAAACGTTGGATTTCATGGCACATTAAACCTCCTTGATGATTAAGACTGTGTGCCGGCTTCTTCAATACTACTGGGCTACTTTTGGGACATCAGGAGCTCCACAGAACCAGTACACCGGCAGCTAAGTGCCCCCCATTTACCAGTGTGTCTGAGTGCGTGCCCTACCCTCTATCTATGGACAACTTTCCTCCAACACGCAAACAATTTATCAAATCTTTCATCGATTTCAAGCTGCTGTAATTGGCTGAAGGTTCAACCAATGGGAAACAGGCACTGGAGCTCTGCTTGTTTCTCACATATGGGCAGAAAATGGTACAACAGGAAAAGCTTCTTTTTCAGGACATAAAAATGAGGTACAGGCCCATGTTGTATATACTTGTTTGGGAAATGATCTTAAAGCACTATTGCCTTTAAAAAAGAGTAATAGCTGAACCCTGTTAATTTCAGCTCTGGGAGGTAGCGCTGGGCAAAACATTTTTTGCGGATTTGGATCCTCCTCGGATCGCCCGGTTCCTTTGGTCTGTGGATTTTCGCAGATCAGTCTCAAAAAGGGCAATCCACCTATTCCCAATTGTTTTTCCCCCTATCACTGACAATCTGTGCGACAGATTAATCATTCGAGCCAAAAACCATAATACGTGATCAGCTGATGATGATGATGATGAGGAGGAGGAGGAGAAGTATAAATAATGCAGCCTCAGGATCATCAAAATGATCATAACAATTCTTCATCTCTTTTTATTATTATTATTGTTATTATTGTTATTAATTGGGTTTTTATAAGTGAATATGAAGATTTGCATCTCTTGAAATGCTGACTTGCTATGGGAATTTTGGGTAATCCCTGGGGACGACAGACACGAGTTATAGTGTAAAATTACTATTGGTTTTAATAAAAGTTATTAGAGCAGGAATTACCGCAGGTGTCTGGTTGCTGTTACTGGCACCCCACAATGCAGGTTAATTATCTCCTTGGCTAGCCTGCAGTTACTTACGTGATCTAACCCTCTTGTCATTGACGATTCACGAACCACCATACCATCATCCTTATCTTATTGCAAAAAGAAGTAATTTTGGCTAAATAAATTAGTCCTATTTGAATTTTGAACATCTAGTAGTAGTGTTGTCCAAAACAATCTAGGCCCTTAAGTGCCATCTGTGCCGTGCCAGGTAGGCAGTGCTACACCCGTCCCTAACATCTCTGTCAGAATTGTCAATTGTCATTTGGCAGCCACCCACCAATTACATAACGTCCACGTTTTATGTAAAAAAAAAAAAAGGCTGTGATGGAAGGAGGTAACCAGGCTATACAATACAGGTCAAGCCCGTTTTGGTTACCCTGCTCCGTGTATAAGGATCCAAGACAGTTAGCTCTTGGGCCCAGTAACAATGCACCATTCCAATGTACTGTATGTAATAAAAGTATTTTTTGTGTTTTTCCCTTTCCGGACATGCAATCAAGCAGGGATTGCTAGGGCATGAGTATCAAGCAGGGATTGCTAGGGGATGAGTATCAAGCAGGGATTGCTAGGGGATGAGTATCAGGCAGGGATTGCTAGGGGATGAGTATCAGGCAGGGATTGCTAGGGCATGAGTATCGAGTTTTTTTTTGCAGAGGAACCATTGCCAGAATGTGCCTAGGAGGTTGGGGTCTGGAGTTGGTTCCCCTATAAAGGTACCCAGGAATAATGCCTGATTCTCGTATACATGTAGGCACATTGTCCCTGCAATACCTCCCCATGAAAACGCGCGTGAGGCACAGGGATAAATAGGTAGCCCTGTAGCTGAGGGTATCCCTAGGTTAAGGGGGTGGGGTACTAGCTAGTGCCAAGGTGACCCACAACCAGTATAGGGTTTGTGGGTGCATCAACCGTATATAAGGTTGGGGGGGGGGGGGGGGGCTCTGACAGTCCAAACTGAGTCCTCCAAGGGAAAGTGTGTGGGGAATAAGACAGACAGAAATAAAATGACAAACTTTTTTCCTTTTCTGTTCCCTGTCCCCCAAGACTCAGAAGTGTATTAAAATATACTTAAATGTAATGCAATATGCTTTTTTCATTCGGAACTGATGTCCAAAAAGGCTGCCCGAGCTAACCTATAGGCGCCAGTAAGCCTGTTGGACATCAGAGTTCAAAGCAGCCAGAGGATGCCCAGAGGTGTGAACAGCATTTGATCAGCCGGGAAAGGTGGAGTACCAGGTCAGGAGATCAATGTCAGTCCTTCGGGATGCCACATGTTCTACCAAACCTGGTGGAGCCTGCCCAGCGGGTGGCATTGAGATAGCCAGGGAGAGAGCTATCAGGCTTGCGCATGTCTCTTGGCTATTTCGGATTTCCTGCTGACCAGGCGTTTCTAGCCGGCTTGGCTCTGATTGGCTGCTTGGGAAAGTTCCCATGCGTTTATTGGCTGCTCAGTTTTGTGAATGAACCTGAAAATAATATAAGAATCAATGAGCCAATCAGATTCGGATTTCCCCGTTGTAAGAGCGCTGGCGGGCTTTTCAAAGTTGATTTTGTGCGAATAGCAGAGCAACCGGCCTGAAAAGCTTGCCCGAGTCTGTCCAGCTTTTTGGGACCAAGTTCTCGCGGCTGGGATTTTATGCCGATTTGAGTTCCAGGAGATTTGGGCTGACTCGCGGTCAGGAGGGACCAAGTTCTCAGAAGAGAACGTAGCGGTGGCGTGTGGAACTTTATGCCAATTTGGGTTCCAGGAGATTCCGGGCTAAGTCCCAGTCAGGGTAAAACTGTCCCATAGAGTTCCCTGCACCTAGGAAAGTCTAGTTTTCGACCCCAGTCCCAAATTAAGTGTGTCTTTTTGTCTGTATTTTGTGTTCCATTGTGTGTAAGCGAATTTATGCCGAATAAATGACAATTTATTTCATTACCATGTTTTGCTCAATGAATGATCCCGGTAAAAAGGTGTAAATAACCTGGTCTCCCGTGACAAAGACAGTCAGTGTCTGCACCAGCAACATGTTCAATAGACATGAAAATGTATGTATGCATAGTTTTGATTTAAAAAGACCCTTACAGCTCCGAGTCCTGAGCACTAGAGGTTGGGTATGTGGCGTGGGATGATGGTTTAAACCAAGGGTAGCAGTTAAACTAGGCAGCATGATTGACCCATTCCTTGCCTAGTACACATACTCCATTTAATTAATAGGCACGTGTTTCCTTGCTCGATGTCAGAATGTGCGTAGCATTTTTTTGATTATTTGAAAAAAATGTCCTCAATGTAGACGATGTAAAAAATGTTATTACAAAAATGATATTACTCTGGTTGTAATTTTTAACGATGGATTAATCCACCAGCGCTGTATTTATTTATTTTTTACATGTCCTACGTCGGATTAATCCTTCGTACATTTTTCTTACATTACAACAATGGATTAGGAATAAACACTATCTGCGGAATGGATTTAAATTAATTCCGCCGAGGGGTTATTTTAAAGCCGCACAACCGAACAACGATTCTGCACGGGTTGAAGGTGAAACAATCCGTCTGTGGATTCTACCTCAAGGATCGAATTTTGAAGGGAAAGTCCGGGAAATTTCGTGGAAGGGATTTGGACTGGTTCGCTCATCTCTACTGGGGAACCCCTGCTCACCGAGATCTGAAGTTTATGCCGGTATCTCTCTGCTGCTTACAGGTCCCGCGGCATGTGGGCCAATAGGAAGCCGCCAGTGATGATGTCGCAGTTTCCTATAGGCCTGTGGGACGTGGGACCTGTAAATGGACATTTTCCGTGCCCAGCCAGAGCTGATACCAGTATCATAATACAATGTATAAAACAAGAAGTAATGTCACTTTAAAGGGAGCAGTATGAAGATTGTTTCACAGAATATTGAATAGGCGCCTCAGAATAAAAGTGGCTTGTATCCGCCTGCAAACCTTCCTGATTAATGGTGGGCCTGCAGCTGTGTGTCCTATGTGCACACTTCCTGACAATGTTTTAAATCTGGCCTGAATTAGAACATTTTATGGACTTCCTTTGACATTCACACTCTCCGTGAAGCAATCTAGATCAAGAAGGCTGATGGAACAGACCAAAAGGATCAGGATAATCCAGCATGGGTTTACTGTGGGAGATCATGCGAAACAAACCTACTGTATGGTAACAGAAAAGGGTGGAGCAGTAGATGGAGCTTCCTAGATGTTAGTAAGGCATTTGACACTGTCCCACACAGAAGACTTATAACGAGTTGCAATGATTGGAATTTAACTCAAAGGTGGCAGAGTGGATAAGTCCTTGGCGGAAGACAAGGCGACAGAGAGTTGTGGTAGAGGGAGTACGTTCAGAGGAGGTGAAGGTAACCAGTGGAAGACCTCAGGGATCCCTACTGAGACTGGTGGTTTGTACTGTATATCTTTATTATTGATATTACAATTGGTTTGGAGGGGAAAGTGTGCTTTTTTACAGATTACACAAGGATCTGCAACAGGGTTGGCACTCCAGGAGGAGAGAACTAAAACGGCAAATGATTTAGGTACATCGCAGGAATGATTAAGAGTGCGGCAACTACAATTTAAGGTAAAAAGAGTGCGAAATAATGCACTCGGGTAACAAAAATCCAAAGGCAGGGTACAGGATTAATGGTACCATAATGTCAAAGAGGAAAAGACTTAAAAGTAGGCGAGCAATGTAACAAAGCCACGTGGGAAGCCAGCAGGGTATTATATACTACAGGGAGAGGTATTAGTAGCAGAAAGAGGGCCGGTGATGCCGCTTTATACATCACTGGTGAGTAGAGATGGGCAAATTTTTTTTGTGGATTTGGATCCACCACGAATCGGTTGGTTCATGTGGTCCACGGATTAGTTTTTAGCAGCGACAATCCATCCGTGGATTGTGGCACCTGCTGCCGGATTTAATGAATTTGCGAATTGGACTCTTAAAATCCATTAACGGATTGTGGAATCCATGGGTAGATTGATAAAATCCACCAGCGGATTGTATTCAACGGCGGTTTGGGATTAATCCATTGAAACTGTAACAATCCGTCAGCGGATTTTACCCGACGGAAAGGATTTTGAATGGCAAATTCTGAAAAATCCTGGAAACGGACTCTATTTAAAAGAAAGTCATGGATCAAGTAGGGTCTCAGGATTTACCCCAGCTAGTAAAAGGGGCAGATGGGGTGAGCCAAGGGGTGAGCCAAGGGGTGAGCCAAGGTTTGAGCCAAGGGGTGAACCAAGGGGTGAGCCAAGGGGTGAACCAAGGGGTGAGCCAAGGGGTGAGCCAAGGGGTGAACCAAGGGGTGAGCCAAGGGTTGAGCCAAGGGGTGAACCAAGGGGTGAGCCAAGGGGTGAGCCAAGGAGTGAGCCAAGGGGTGAGCCAAGGGGTGAGCCAAGGGGTGAACCAAGGGGTGAGCCAAGGGTTGAGCCAAGGGGTGAACCAAGGGGTGAGCCAAGGGGTGAGCCAAGGGGTGGACCAAGGGGTGAGCCAAGGGGTGAACCAAGGGGTGAGCCAAGGGGTGAACCAAGGGATGAGCCAAGGGTTGAGCCAAGGGGTGAGCCAAGGGGTGAGCCAAGGAGTTCTTATCTGCTTTCAATTTCTGTTTCTGTGTAACCCTTTCACTGGCAGAACAGTTTCATTCTTTCATTTAAAAAAAAAACACAAAAAGCAGAATAGGACAAAAAAAATGTAATCAATACAAAAGACACACCGAGGATCGGCCTTTCTTCCGTTTTGGCTCAAATTTTACTCTGGTTAAACAATGTGTTGGAGTCGAACATCAAATTCTCAAATTGTTCGACATTGTAATGGAGCTTTGACTCCGCGAGTCTCGGATTTTGAACCTGCCAATGATAAGCCCCTCCTTAGATAATACCCGCTCCTCCTTAGATAATATCCGCCCCTCCTTAGATAATACTTCTACAGTAGATAACTCTACAGAGGGCAATGCTCTCATCATGTGGAGAATGGTAACTGAGAGTTTGAACAGAATTGTGCTGCTTAGTTATGCATATGGAAAGTTTTTAATGGCTTTATATAAAACAAACCTTTCATTTCATTCTTATAAGTGGATTAGGGTGAGTATAATTAGCTGGTTATTTTTGGCGCTGCTCCCACTGATGTCACCGCCGGGATCTCTTTTGATGCAACAGGTTCATTACAATGTCGGCTGTACTGATGGGGAACATGTTGGGTTTAGTTTGCTTTCAGTTTCTGCGCTATTACATTACAGCTGCTAAGCAGCACAACATGATACACAATTGTATTTATTTTGTTTGTTTTCTTAAAAATGTATCATCATTATTTCCTGCTGTTCATCTTCTAGTACAAATTGTATTCACAAGGCTATGTCTGGAATGTCCCAGATCTGCCTCCCCATTCCCTAAAAAAACCTTGTTTGTGCCCAGTAAATGGCACGTTCTTTGTGCTTACTTCTAGTCTCTGGCTGAGGGTGTGCTTGTCTTCTACGCTGTGTTCAACAACGTCTCCTTTCTGTTATTATTTATTTTATTTATTTATAAAATATGTTACCAGGAAGTAATACATTGAGAGTTACCTCTCGTTTTCAAGTATGTCCTGGGCACAGAGTAAAACAAATAATACATGGTTACAAGTACAGTTACATAAATGAACAGGGTATACATTATATACAAGACATTGCGTGCACAGTTAAAGAAAATATATATTATGAGCGTATGAAACAGTTACAGACCAGGTTAAAATGTGAGACAGCCTTAGATTTGAAAGAACTTAAACTGGTGGTGGATGTGAGAGTCTCTGGTAGGTTGTTCCAGTTTTGGGGTGCACGGTAGGAGAAGGAGGAACATCCGGATACTTTGTTGAGCCTTGGGACCATGAACAGTCTTTTGAAGTCTGATCTCAGGTGATAAGTGCTGCAAGTGGTAGGGGTGAGGAGCTTGTTCAGGTAGCTGGGTAGCTTGCCCATGAAGAATGGCCTCTACTGTGCTTTACACCTAAAGCCTTTCCCAGTTACCCATTGGTCCACATGTATCAAGTGTCCCAAAGCATATTGCATTATTTTGCCTGTACGTTCCTGCGTCAGGGCATTCAAGAATATTGTAATAATTAGGGATGGGCACATTTTTCGTCAACATATGTATGTATGTATTTGTATGTATGTATGTACTGTATGTACTGTATGTATGTATTTGTATGCATGTAATGTATGTATGTACAGTATGTATGTACAGTATGTATGTATTTGTATGTATGTACTGTATGTACTGTATGTATGTATGTATTTGTATGCATGTACTGTATGTATGTATGTATGTATTTGTATGCATGTACTGTATGTATGTATGTATGTATGCATGTATGTATGTATTTGTATGTATGTACTGTATGTATGTATTTGTATGCATGTACTGTATGTACAGTATGTATGTATTTGTATGCATGTACTGTATGTATTTGTATGTATGTACTGTATGTACTGTATGTATGTATTTGTATGCATGTACTGTATGTATGCATGTATGTTTGTTTGTATTTGTATGTATGTATTTATATAGCGCCATTAATGTACATAGCACTTCACAGCCGTAATACACGTGATAATCATATAAATAACAGACAATACAAACAACACAATGGAAAGAAGTGCTTCAGGCAATTAGGAAAAGAAGCCCTTCCCCGAAGAGCTTACAATCTAATTTAACTTGTTCTATGCTCAGGCAAGAATTGCATCACTTTTGCCTTGACACACATGGCATTAGGAGCCAGTAACGCCACGTGAAATATATGTTTATACAGAAAGGGTTAATGGGTAAAGCCCGAACGCCTCCGATACGATAAAGATAAGGAAGTCCCCTTTAGCCACATGCCAGGGTTCCAGTACCCTGTGCCTCGCCTCCTCTCCCCTCCCAGTGGGGATTGCAGCATTCTCGCTATGATTAATAGCCGTGGCAGAAAGACACGTTGTGCAGAATACATTGTGGTTTTGCGATGTGCTTATTATTACATTATTTCAATCTGTTTGAAGAATATTGCTTTAGGATAAGGGACCTCGTGTTCTTCACAAAACGTTCGTGAGAAAGCAGCACAGATATTGTGGAACACATGTGTGTTAGCAAAGGGTCCTGTGTGTCCCTGCGGGCATGAGAAAAGGGAAAGGAGAAACCGTGTGTGGTGCGATACCCAACACCAGCCTGTAGCATATGAGTATATATAAGAACTTCACAGGGTTCTTTGTCAGATGTCTTAAGACAGGTCAGGTTTTCAAGATATCCCTGCTTCAGCACAGGTGGCTCAATCAGCCCCAGATTCAGCACAGGTGGCTTAATCAGAGCCACCTGTGCTGAAGCTGGGATATCCTGAAAACCTGACCTGTCTGGGGGGCTTGGGGACAGGAGTTGTGCCCCCTTGTCCTAAGGTACGTTACTGCACCTGCTGGCTCGCCCCCATGGGTGGCGCCACCCTCTCACGCGCAGCTGATTTGAAACACTGGTTGCTTTCCCCACGGGGCCGCTGTGTATGTCCCGCTGCTGGGCGCTAGTGGTCGCAATAACGTTGGTGACATCTGTAACAGCAGAGAGTTATGAGGGCGTCACATGACTCGTGGATTATAATGAGACGTATCAAACTCTGCGCGTCTCTGCGTCACTTTTTTATTTGGTATTGGAATCAGAAAAATCCTCCAGGTCTGACGCGGCGTCAGCTTTTCTGGCCAACACTTTGCATCACCTGGTGAAAGGTTACCATGTAAACACGGTGCTCTGCTGTCACATCATCCTGCGCAGTAAAGTTACACCGTGCTCTGCTGTCACATCATCCTGCGCCTTTAAAGTTACACCGTGCTCTGCTGTCACATCATCCTGCGCCTTTAAAGTTACACCGTGCTCTGCTGTCACATCATCCTGCGCAGTAAAGTTACATCGTGCTCTGCTGTCACATCATCCTGCGCAGTAAAGTTACACGTGCTCTGCTGTCACATCATCCTGCGCAGTAACGTTACACCGTGCTCTGCTGTCACATCATCCTGCGCAGTAAAGTTACACCGTGCTCTGCTGTCACATCATCCTGCGCAGTAACGTTACACCGTGCTCTGCTGTCACATCATCCTGCGCAGTAAAGTTACACCGTGCTCTGCTGTCACATCATCCTGCGCAGTAACGTTACACCGTGCTCTGCTGTCACATCATCCTGCGCAGTAAAGTTACACCGTGCTCTGCTGTCACATCATCCTGCGCAGTAAAGTTACACCGTGCTCTGCTGTCACATCATCCTGCGCAGTAAAGTTACACAGTGCTCTGCTGTCACATCATCCTGCGCAGTAAAGTTACACCGTGCTCTGCTGTCACATCATCCTGCGCAGTAAAGTTACACCGTGCTCTGCTGTCACATCATCCTGCGCAGTAAAGTTACACCGTGCTCTGCTGTCACACCATCCTGCGCAGTAAAGTTACACCGTGCTCTGCTGTCACACCATCCTGCGCAGTAAAGTTACACCGTGCTCTGCTGTCACATCATCCTGCGCAGTAACGTTACACCGTGCTCTGCTGTCACATCATCCTGCGCAGTAAAGTTACACCGTGCTCTGCTGTCACATCATCCTGCGCAGTAAAGTTACACCGTGCTCTGCTGTCACACCATCCTGCGCAGTAAAGTTACACCGTGCTCTGCTGTCACACCATCCTGCGCAGTAAAGTTACACCGTGCTCTGCTGTCACATCATCCTGCGCAGTAACGTTACACCGTGCTCTGCTGTCACATCATCCTGCGCAGTAAAGTTACACCGTGCTCTGCTGTCACATCATCCTGCGCAGTAAAGTTACACCGTGCTCTGCTGTCACATCATCCTGCGCAGTAACGTTACACCGTGCTCTGCTGTCACATCATCCTGCGCAGTAAAGTTACACCGTGCTCTGCTGTCACATCATCCTGCGCAGTAACGTTACACCGTGCTCTGCTGTCACATCATCCTGCGCAGTAAAGTTACACCGTGCTCTGCTGTCACATCATCCTGCGCAGTAAAGTTACACCGTGCTCTGCTGTCACATCATCCTGCGCAGTAAAGTTACACCGTGCTCTGCTGTCACATCATCCTGCGCAGTAAAGTTACACCGTGCTCTGCTGTCACATCATCCTGCGCAGTAACGTTACACGGTGCTCTGCTGTCACATCATCCTGCGCAGTAACGTTACACCGTGCTCTGCTGTCACACCATCCTGCGCAGTAACGTTACACCGTGCTCTGCTGTCACATCATCCTGCGCAGTAACGTTACACCGTGCTCTGCTGTCACATCATCCTGCGCAGTAAAGTTACACCGTGCTCTGCTGTCACATCATCCTGCGCAGTAACGTTACACCGTGCTCTGCTGTCACATCATCCTGCGCAGTAAAGTTACACCGTGCTCTGCTGTCACATCATCCTGCGCAGTAAAGTTACACCGTGCTCTGCTGTCACATCATCCTGCGCAGTAACGTTACACCGTGCTCTGCTGTCACATCATCCTGCGCAGTAACGTTACACCGTGCTCTGCTGTCACATCATCCTGCGCAGTAACGTTACACGGTGCTCTGCTGTCACATCATCCTGCGCAGTAACGTTACACCGTGCTCTGCTGTCACATCATCCTGCGCAGTAAAGTTACACCGTGCTCTGCTGTCACATCATCCTGCGCAGTAAAGTTACACCGTGCTCTGCTGTCACATCATCCTGCGCAGTAAAGTTACACCGTGCTCTGCTGTCACATCATCCTGCGCAGTAATGTTACACCGTGCTCTGCTGTCACATCATCCTGCGCAGTAAAGTTACACGGTGCTCTGCTGTCACATCATCCTGCGCAGTAACGTTACACCGTGCTCTGCTGTCACATCATCCTGCGCAGTAACGTTACACGGTGCTCTGCTGTCACATCATCCTGCGCAGTAAAGTTACACGGTGCTCTGCTGTCACATCATCCTGCGCAGTAAAGTTACACAGTGCTCTGCTGTCACATCATCCTGCGCAGTAAAGTTACACCGTGCTCTGCTGTCACATCATCCTGCGCAGTAAAGTTACACCGTGCTCTGCTGTCACATCATCCTGCGCAGTAACGTTACACGGTGCTCTGCTGTCACATCATCCTGCGCAGTAACGTTACACCGTGCTCTGCTGTCACATCATCCTGCGCAGTAAAGTTACACGGTGCTCTGCTGTCACATCATCCTGCGCAGTAAAGTTACACGGTGCTCTGCTGTCACATCATCCTGCGCAGTAAAGTTACACCGTGCTCTGCTGTCACATCATCCTGCGCAGTAAAGTTACACCGTGCTCTGCTGTCACATCATCCTGCGCAGTAAAGTTACACCGTGCTCTGCTGTCACATCATCCTGCGCAGTAACGTTACACGGTGCTCTGCTGTCACATCATCCTGCGCAGTAACGTTACACCGTGCTCTGCTGTCACATCATCCTGCGCAGTAAAGTTACACGGTGCTCTGCTGTCACATCATCCTGCGCAGTAACGTTACACCGTGCTCTGCTGTCACATCATCCTGCGCAGTAAAGTTACACCGTGCTCTGCTGTCACATCATCCTGCGCAGTAAAGTTACACCGTGCTCTGCTGTCACATCATCCTGCGCAGTAAAGTTACACGTGCTCTGCTGTCACATCATCCTGCGCAGTAAAGTTACACGGTGCTCTGCTGTCACATCATCCTGCGCAGTAAAGTTACACCGTGCTCTGCTGTCACATCCTCCTGCGCAGTAAAGTTACACCGTGCTCTGCTGTCACATCATCCTGCGCAGTAACGTTACACCGTGCTCTGCTGTCACATCATCCTGCGCAGTAAAGTTACACTGTGCTCTGCTGTCACATCATCCTGCGCAGTAAAGTTACACCGTGCTCTGCTGTCACATCATCCTGCGCAGTAAAGTTACACCGTGCTCTGCTGTCACACCATCCTGCGCAGTAATGTTACACCGTGCTCTGCTGTCACATCATCCTGCGCAGTAAAGTTACACCGGTGCTCTGCTGTCACATCCTCCTGCGCAGTAAAGTTACACCGTGCTCTGCTGTCACATCATCATGCGCAGTAAAGTTACACGGTGCTCTGCTGTCACATCATCCTGCGCAGTAAAGTTACACGGTGCTCTGCTGTCACATCATCCTGCGCAGTAAAGTTACACCGTGCTCTGCTGTCACATCCTCCTGCGCAGTAAAGTTACACCGTGCTCTGCTGTCACATCCTCCTGCGCAGTAAAGTTACACCGTGCTCTGCTGTCACATCCTCCTGCGCAGTAACGTTACACCGTGCTCTGCTGTCACATCATCCTGCGCAGTAACGTTACACCGTGCTCTGCTGTCACATCATCCTGCGCAGTAACGTTACACCGTGCTCTGCTGTTACATCATCCTGCGCAGTAAAGTTACACCGTGCTCTGCTGTCACACCATCCTGCGCAGTAAAGTTACACGTGCTCTGCTGTCACATCATCCTGCGCAGTAACGTTACACCGTGCTCTGCTGTCACACCATCCTGCGCAGTAAAGTTACACCGTGCTCTGCTGTCACATCATCCTGCGCAGTAAAGTTACACCGTGCTCTGCTGTCACATCATCCTGCGCAGTAACGTTACACCGTGCTCTGCTGTCACATCATCCTGCGCAGTAACGTTACACCGTGCTCTGCTGTCACATCATCCTGCGCAGTAAAGTTACACCGTGCTCTGCTGTCACATCATCCTGCGCAGTAAAGTTACACCGTGCTCTGCTGTCACATCATCCTGCGCAGTAAAGTTACACGTGCTCTGCTGTCACATCATCCTGCGCAGTAACGTTACACCGTGCTCTGCTGTCACATCATCCTGCGCAGTAAAGTTACACCGTGCTTGCTGTCACATCATCCTGCGCAGTAACGTTACACCGTGCTCTGCTGTCACACCATCCTGCGCAGTAAAGTTACACCGTGCTCTGCTGTCACATCATCCTGCGCAGTAAAGTTACACCGTGCTCTGCTGTCACACCATCCTGCGCAGTAAAGTTACACCGTGCTCTGCTGTCACATCATCCTGCGCAGTAACGTTACACCGTGCTCTGCTGTCACATCATCCTGCGCAGTAAAGTTACACGGTGCTCTGCTGTCACATCATCCTGCGCAGTAACGTTACACGGTGCTCTGCTGTCACATCATCCTGCGCAGTAAAGTTACACCGGTGCTCTGCTGTCACATCATCCTGCGCAGTAACGTTACACCGTGCTCTGCTGTCACATCATCCTGCGCAGTAACGTTACACCGTGCTCTGCTGTCACATCATCCTGCGCAGTAAAGTTACACCGTGCTCTGCTGTCACATCATCCTGCGCAGTAAAGTTACACCGTGCTCTGCTGTCACATCATCCTGCGCAGTAACGTTACACCGTGCTCTGCTGTCACATCATCCTGCGCAGTAACGTTACACCGTGCTCTGCTGTCACATCATCCTGCGCAGTAACGTTACACCGTGCTCTGCTGTCACATCATCCTGCGCAGTAACGTTACACCGTGCTCTGCTGTCACATCATCCTGCGCAGTAAAGTTACACCGTGCTCTGCTGTCACATCATCCTGCGCAGTAACGTTACACCGTGCTCTGCTGTCACATCATCCTGCGCAGTAAAGTTACACCGTGCTCTGCTGTCACATCATCCTGCGCAGTAAAGTTACACCGTGCTCTGCTGTCACATCATCCTGCGCAGTAAAGTTACACCGTGCTCTGCTGTCACACCATCCTGCGCAGTAACGTTACACCGTGCTCTGCTCTCACATCATCCTGCGCAGTAATGTTACACCGTGCTCTGCTGTCACATCATCCTGCGCAGTAACGTTACACCGTGCTCTGCTGTCACATCATCCTGCGCAGTAACGTTACACCGTGCTCTGCTGTCACATCATCCTGCGCAGTAAAGTTACACCGTGCTCTGCTGTCACATCATCCTGCGCAATAACGTTACACCGTGCTCTGCTGTCACATCATCCTGCGCAGTAACGTTACACCGTGCTCTGCTGTCACATCATCCTGCGCAGTAACGTTACACCGTGCTCTGCTGTCACATCATCCTACGCAGTAAAGTTACACCGTGCTCTGCTGTCACATCATCCTGCGCAGTAACGTTACACCGTGCTCTGCTGTCACATCATCCTGCGCAGTAACGTTACACCGTGCTCTGCTGTCACATCATCCTGCGCAGTAACGTTACACCGTGCTCTGCTGTCACATCATCCTGCGCAGTAACGTTACACCGTGCTCTGCTGTCACATCATCCTACGCAGTAAAGTTACACCGTGCTCTGCTGTCACATCATCCTGCGCAGTAAAGTTACACCGTGCTCTGCTGTCACATCATCCTGCGCAGTAAAGTTACACCGTGCTCTGCTGTCACATCATCCTGCGCAGTAACGTTACACCGTGCTCTGCTGTCACATCATCCTGCGCAGTAACGTTACACCGTGCTCTGCTGTCACATCATCCTGCGCAGTAACGTTACACCGTGCTCTGCTGTCACATCATCCTGCGCAGTAAAGTTACACCGTGCTCTGCTGTCACATCATCCTGCGCAGTAACGTTACACCGTGCTCTGCTGTCACATCATCCTGCGCAGTAACGTTACACCGTGCTCTGCTGTCACATCATCCTGCGCAGTAAAGTTACACGTGCTCTGCTGTCACATCATCCTGCGCAGTAAAGTTACACCGTGCTCTGCTGTCACATCATCCTGCGCAGTAACGTTACACCGTGCTCTGCTGTCACATCATCCTGCGCAGTAAAGTTACACGGTGCTCTGCTGTCACATCATCCTGCGCAGTAAAGTTACACCGGTGCTCTGCTGTCACATCATCCTGCGCAGTAAAGTTACACCGTGCTCTGCTGTCACATCATCCTGCGCAGTAAAGTTACACGGTGCTCTGCTGTCACATCATCCTGCGCAGTAACGTTACACGGTGCTCTGCTGTCACATCATCCTGCGCAGTAAAGTTACACCGTGCTCTGCTGTCACATCATCCTGCGCAGTAACGTTACACCGTGCTCTGCTGTCACATCATCCTGCGCAGTAACGTTACACCGTGCTCTGCTGTCACATCATCCTGCGCAGTAACGTTACACCGTGCTCTGCTGTCACATCATCCTGCGCAGTAAAGTTACACCGTGCTCTGCTGTCACATCATCCTGCGCAGTAAAGTTACACCGTGCTCTGCTGTCACATCATCCTGCGCAGTAACGTTACACGTGCTCTGCTGTCACATCATCCTGCGCAGTAAAGTTACACCGTGCTCTGCTGTCACATCATCCTGCGCAGTAAAGTTACACCGTGCTCTGCTGTCACATCATCCTGCGCAGTAAAGTTACACCGTGCTCTGCTGTCACATCATCCTGCGCAGTAAAGTTACACCGTGCTCTGCTGTCACATCATCCTGCGCAGTAACGTTACACCGTGCTCTGCTGTCACATCATCCTGCGCAGTAAAGTTACACGTGCTCTGCTGTCACATCATCCTGCGCAGTAAAGTTACACCGTGCTCTGCTGTCACATCATCCTGCGCAGTAAAGTTACACCGTGCTCTGCTGTCACATCATCCTGCGCAGTAACGTTACACCGTGCTCTGCTGTCACATCATCCTGCGCAGTAAAGTTACACCGTGCTCTGCTGTCACATCATCCTGCGCAGTAACGTTACACCGTGCTCTGCTGTCACATCATCCTGCGCAGTAACGTTACACCGTGCTCTGCTGTCACATCATCCTGCGCAGTAAAGTTACACGGTGCTCTGCTGTCACATCATCCTGCGCAGTAAAGTTACACCGTGCTCTGCTGTCACATCATCCTGCGCAGTAACGTTACACCGTGCTCTGCTGTCACATCATCCTGCGCAGTAACGTTACACGGTGCTCTGCTGTCACATCATCCTGCGCAGTAACGTTACACCGTGCTCTGCTGTCACATCATCCTGCGCAGTAACGTTACACCGTGCTCTGCTGTCACATCATCCTGCGCAGTAAAGTTACACGGTGCTCTGCTGTCACATCATCCTGCGCAGTAAAGTTACACCGTGCTCTGCTGTCACATCCTCCTGCGCAGTAAAGTTACACCGTGCTCTGCTGTCACATCATCCTGCGCAGTAAAGTTACACCGTGCTCTGCTGTCACATCATCCTGCGCAGTAAAGTTACACCGTGCTCTGCTGTCACATCATCCTGCGCAGTAACGTTACACCGTGCTCTGCTGTCACATCATCCTGCGCAGTAACGTTACACCGTGCTCTGCTGTCACATCATCCTGCGCAGTAAAGTTACACCGTGCTCTGCTGTCACATCATCCTGCGCAGTAAAGTTACACCGTGCTCTGCTGTCACATCATCCTGCGCAGTAAAGTTACACCGGTGCTCTGCTGTCACATCATCCTGCGCAGTAACGTTACACCGTGCTCTGCTGTCACACCATCCTGCGCAGTAAAGTTACACCGTGCTCTGCTGTCACATCATCCTGCGCAGTAAAGTTACACGGTGCTCTGCTGTCACATCCTCCTGCGCAGTAAAGTTACACCGTGCTCTGCTGTCACATCATCATGCGCAGTAACGTTACACCGTGCTCTGCTGTCACATCATCCTGCGCAGTAAAGTTACACCGTGCTCTGCTGTCACATCCTCCTGCGCAGTAAAGTTACACCGTGCTCTGCTGTCACATCATCCTGCGCAGTAAAGTTACACCGTGCTCTGCT